>NW_003852430.1:10522849-10606234 GCF_000181295.1 Otolemur garnettii | reverse complement strand
AATTAATTCCCTCCTCCCCTCGTGTATCACCAATTTGTGCCCCCACACTTCTCAGTAACCCGAAGAATTAATTCCCTCCTCCCCTCGTGTATCACTATTGCCTTCCTCACTAGAATGAACCATGAACTTGATGTACATAGCGGCTGCCTTACATCCTGCTGAGTGAAAAATGAACTAAGGGAGGAGAATAAAAACTCTCTTTTTTCTCCTTTATTCTCCCTATGTCTCTATTTCTCTCTGTCTCTCTATTTCAGTCTCAGAAAGTGTTGTCTGCTCTTTAGGCTTTAATTCCTCCCTGCCTGTTTTCTCTTGAATTTTCTTCAGCCAGGTCTTAGCTTCCTGAGTTCACTGACAGCTCTCATGTTAAGGTCAACAGGCCTGCATTGGTTACTGAATCTAATATTCAATTATTAATCCTCATCTTATTTCATCTGACACAAGCATTCGACAAAATCGATTACCTTCATCTTAAAATACTCTTCATTCAGCCTCTCAAAGGCAGAATTATTGCCCTTCACCTTTGGGGGCTTCCTCTCCATCCCCTTTTCTTGGTTCGTGACATCTCTTTGAACATTTAGATTTGTATGACCCTGTCTTAGGTTCTTCATTTGTGTTCAGTCATTAAAAATCCCATCACTTCCCTGGATCTTGGTACTACTAGGGCCATCCATATTTTTATCAACAATAAAGAGTTACCTCATAAATTCCAGGCTGCCTAACAGCCATGGCCACCAAAGCGTCTCCCTAAATTCAGATAAATTTCAGACTCACCAGACTGTTTAAGGACTCAGTTGACAGGAGCCAACACAGAAAGAACATAAGCCAGCTGCCAGAGCCCCTAGCATTCCTCCTCTGTGGAAGTCCTAACAGAATTCCTGGCCGCAGTTCAAACAGTGCAGCTTCCAGGAAACAGAATCCATTCCATTAGGGAGCGAGAGCCACCAACATTTAAAAGAAAGATGGAGACTTTATCTCCTACATGTTTACATGGATGAAGCTGGAACATATTCTTCTTAACAAAGTATCTCAGGAAAGGAAGAAAAAGTATCTAATGTACTCAGTCTTACTACGAAACCAATTTATAGCTTTCTTATGAAAGCTATAATCCAATTATAGTCCAAGAAGAAGGGGAAAGGGGAGAGGGAGGGAAGGGGAGGGGGAGGATGAGTGGAGGCAGGGTAATTGGTGGGACCACACCTATGGTGCATTTATAAGGGTAAATGTGAAATTTACTAGGTGTAGAATATAAATGTCTTAACACAATAACTAAGGAAATGCCACGAAGGCTATGTTGACCAGTTTGATGAAAGCATTTCAAATTGTGTGTAAAACCAGCACATTGTACCCCATGATTGCATTAATGTACACAGCCATGATTTAATTTTAAAAAATTAAAAAATTAAAAATAAAAATAAAAAAGCATCATTTGACATAGAGCTATATGTTTCATAAAATTTCAACAAGATTATGCTCCAGAGTCCTCATAAGAGAAATGTCCAATGACCACATTCCCCACACTAAGGAGAGCGTGAAGCCAGGCCTTCATTTCGTGCAGTTATAGTTTTCTGAGTACAGAGGCAGTTTTACAATCACAGTTCTTTGGTTATAAGTAATATCATTTTGGGTTAAAGCAGATTTGCCCAAATCCGCTATTCACATACCTATAAGAAACAAACAAACAAAACCCAATTTAAGCTTATTGAATTTGCTACAACAAAGGGCATACCTGAGAATCAGCAGAAAGGGAGATTCTGACAAAGGAGATTTATACAATTTGGATGCCTGAAGTTAGTCAGAGAATGGTCTTGGTAGGAGTTTATCAGTTTTTGCACCCTGAAATATTGCTGAAACAGAGTAGTCTTGTATTAAGAATACATAAGTTCTTAAAAGAAAAAAAAAGAATACACAAGTTCTTCATAAATTGTTTTCCCAAGCCAATAAGCATCAGAAGTTTTTTCCACACTTTCTTCTATAATTTGTACTGTTTCATGTCTTCAATTTAAATCTTTTATCTAGCAAGCATCAATTTTGGTCAATGGTGAGAGGTGAGGGTCCAGTTTAAGTCTTCTACATGTCCTCCCAGCACCATTTTTAAAACAGGATTCTTCACCTAGTAAATGCTTTTGTTTGTTTTGTCAACGATCAGATGGTGATATGAGCCTGGGTTCATCTCTGGGTTCTCTGTTCTATTCCGTAGATTGAAATCTCTATTTTTGTGCCAGTACCATGCTGTTTTAAACACTGTATACTTATAGTGTAACCTAAAATTTGGTAATGTGATGCCTCCAGATTTGTTTTTATTTCTTAAAATTGCATTGACTTCTTGGGGTTTTTTTCTCTAGTTCTATAAGAAAGGAAGTACTATTTT
This sequence comes from Otolemur garnettii, assembly GCF_000181295.1. Taxonomy (NCBI): domain Eukaryota; kingdom Metazoa; phylum Chordata; class Mammalia; order Primates; family Galagidae; genus Otolemur; species Otolemur garnettii. The sequence continues at coordinate 10,603,866 of NW_003852430.1, read as the reverse complement.
TTTCAAGTTCATCAAAGTATGATGCTGATGCTTTGATGGGATTACATTAAATCTATAGATAGATGTGGGTAGTATGGACATTTTAACAATATTGATACTTCCCAGCCAGAGGATGGTATGTTCTTCCATTTGTTAACATATTCTGCTGTTTCTTTTCTCAGGGTTTCATAGTTCTCTTTGTAGAGATCCTTTCTATCCTTTGTTAGTATTTCACAATTGCAGAAATACCAAAACAAATAAATGGTACATGATCAAGCTAAAAAGCTTCTGTACAGCCCAGGGTGCAACAACTAAAGCAAATAGACGACCTTTAGAATGGGAGAAGATATTCTCATGCTATGAATCTGCCAAAGAACAGATAACTAGAATCTACAGACAACTCAAATTAATGAACAAGAAAAAAGCAAACAATCCCATTTATAAGTGGACAAGAGACTAAAACAGAAAGGTCTCTGAAGAAGATGGACAAAAGGCCAAGAAACACATGTAAAAGTGTTCATCGTCCCTAATCATCAGAGAAATGTAAATCAAAACCACCCTGAGATATCACCCTAGCACAATGAGAATAGCCCACATCAAGAAATCCTAAAGCTGCAGATGCTGGTGTGGATGTGGAGAGAAGGGAACACTTTTACGTTGCTGGTGGAACTGCAAACTAGTATAATCTTTTTGGAAGAAGTATAGAGAATCCTCAACAAACCCAAATTAGACCTCTTATTTGATCTCTCAATCCCATTACTATGTACCTACCCAGATGAAAAAGAACCATTTTATCAAAAGGACATTGCGTCAAAATGTTTATTGCAGCTCAATTCACAATGCCAAGAGGTGGAAGCAACTCAACTGCCCATCAGACCATCAGTGGAATAATAAACTGTAGTACATGTATACCATGGAATACTATTCAGCCATAAAAAGAAGGAGACTTTACATCCTTTTTGTTACATGGATGGGACTGAAGCACATTCTTCTTAGTAAGTATCACAAGAGTGGAAAAGAAAGTATCCAATGTACACAATAATAGGAAACCAAAAGAAAACAACTACACACCCACAGGAGGAAAAGCACAAGTTTATTCAATGGGGGAGGGGGTGGAAAGGGGGAAGAGGAGGAGGGGAAGGAATGGTAAATTCTCACATAGTGTGCCCAACCCAAGGTACCCCGCACACCCCGGGATGGAGGACTCCACTACAGGTAGAACTTTACCTTAGAAATGCAGACAATGTAACAGAATCGTTTTACCCTCTTATTAACCTGAAATTTAGATAGAAAGTACAAGTTCACACGGAGTTCTTTTTTTTTTTCAATTTTTAAAAAAATTCTATGTGGTAGCACATGAGTCTTAAACAAGTTAATGTTAAAAGAGATTGAGAGTAGAGAGTCTGTGATACATACATATCATGGTTTGGGTTTGGTACATTTACCCGCAGCTTGTTTTGAAATCCTCTGTGTTATCTTTGGTTTCAACTTTCATTTTTGCCTATTATGTATCAGCACTTACAGGTCGCATATTATCCTCATCAAGTTCTCAGGATAACAGAAGCAGAGAGCTAATCAAAAGCTTAATTCTCTTACTGAGCAGGAAAAGATTGTTTAACCCTAGTCCATAATATCTACCTACCTGCTTTGCTTCTCTTTGTGGAGGTATAACAAAAACTTCAGTTTAAATTCAACATTTCCAAATTTAACATTTTATCCTCCACCAGAAAGTGCAAAAATGAACAACCAGCCAATCCAAACAAAGCACAGACAACCCACAGCCTGATCCTTCTGCAAGATCCCGTTATTGCATTCCTGGAAAGCCCAGGCTTTAAGCTTCACAGCTCAAAAACTCTAAGCCTCTTTTGCCTTCATTCTTTATTTCATAACTCATATTCATTGGGGAAGTCGATTCTATTTGCTTTATCTTCAGAACAAATCAAAGTTCAATCACATCCAATAGTTCCTACCACGCTTGGATATTTGCCATATCATGCCAGCTGATCTCTTATTCCAAACTGCCCCTCAATCTTTTGAAATATGATAGTCACTGCGATTCTTTTAAACTATAGTAAGATCATTTGACTCCTCCTCAGAAGTTTCTAGTGACTTCCCATGTCCCTCAGAGTAAAACCCAACGTCCTTCAAATGACTTTCCACCTCTGGGGAAACTTACTTTCCTCACTTCTTTAATCTTATCTTCTGTTACTCTGCACTCCCATGTTCTACTCCCATATTATGCCATTTTGCTCCCTGCTTCTCTGGAATATGCTAGACCTACTCCTGTGCATTTATGTGAGCTGTGATTCCTACCTGGGAAGCTCCTCCAGGTTTATGTATGGCCAGCCACTTCACCTACTTCAAGACATTGCTTAATCTCTTGCCAAACCCATTCCCTCACCTCCCCCATCTCTTCTCAGTGCTTCTTTCTCCTCCTTAGCAAATTACATAATTTATTTGTTCATGTTGTGTATTGTTTGTTTCCCTGAACTAGATGGTATTTCCATGAGGATAGAAATTTTCTGTCTATAAATAAACTTCCTATATACATAGAATCTGTTACAGTGCCTAGAAACCATTAATCACTCAATAAATATTCATTGAATGAATCTGTTGAACCTAAAACTATGTATTCCGGTGTTCATGGTAAGGGGAAAAAATAATAGCCTAAGAAGATTTGTATCTTTACAAGTTATGTTTTTTTAAAATCCTATTTATCATAACTCTCATTTTATAAAATATTTATTAATGTTTTATGTACATGAACATGCATGAAATTAGTAAATATGACCTAGGAACTGCACAATTTGGAAGTATAGTTCACAATCACTGTCAGATGAGATTTGTTTGGGGGTTGGAGAAACAACCTCTTGACATAAAAGAAAGTCTTGGGTTCCACCGAAGTTCTAATTTTTATGGGTCTCCAACTCAGATGGTAGGCTGACATTATGATAAAGTGTGTCCTGTTTGCATGTGTGTATTTATAGCTGTGTTCGTGTGTGAGCACAAATACATGAGGGAATTTGATGTAAGGACAAAGGCAACTAAATAAACAAAAATGTTCTAATTTTGTCAATAATGAAGATTAAAATATTTGGGCTACATGCGGGTGTCAAGTTAGAAGAGCAATTAAGTACTTTTTGAGGTTGGATAACCTTGGAATATATTCAGTCATCTCTTCAGCTAAAACTTGAATGAATATTTCTCTTTTGTTCTTTTTTAAATTTCAAAACATTTAGGGGTTACAGATATTTTATGACACATGGCTTGAATCAGGTCTATAATATGCCCCGACCTGAATAGTGTTCATTCTACCCAGTAGGTGGGGGCTGCCTTGCCCCTCCCTCCCACTTCCTCCACCCCCACTTGGTTTTTAACAACTTTTACTTTCTCTGTATACTTTGTGCTTGTTGGTTAGTTACAATTTATCAAAGTCATGTGGGTTTGTTTTTCCACTTCTGAAATACTTAACTTAGGATAATGGTCTCCAGTCCTGAGCACAATGAGTATGTTTTGTTGAAGACAGAATTTGATCAAGAAATATCAGCAATCAGCCTCCACATTCACATGGGCTATAAAAGGTATTGAGGGACAGTGATCTTAGCACTCTCCAGCTTCCAACCTAAAGCAAGGCTTTCTTCGTACACCAGATTGGTAGTGTTTAATAGTTAGTTAGATGTGGGCAGATGTGGTGAGACTATTCTGGGCTCTTCTGGAAATGAGGATGATCAAGACTGTGGTTGGATGTTTTGGAAGGAGAGTTTATCAATAACCTAGGGACTTTACAATAAATATTGTGCAATGGGTTAATCAATGCCCTTCAGACTTTCCAAAGAGCAGTGTGCAATAGGGTTGGCCAACCTGTAGGCAGATCAGTCAGAAAATGAATGAAAAAGTACAGGACTTTCTAAGGAGTGGTTAGCACTTCCTCAAAACTGTGCACAAACACCAAAAGCTGGGCTTTCCACAGAGCCTGGAGTCACTGGCCTCCTGTACAGGTCATTAATAAAATCTTGTTCTACTGAACTCCTATCTGTTCTATCCAATTATTTCAGATACTACCTTAACCACCTTGCTTCTCTAACAATAGTGGTATAAATAGGCCTCCATAGTATTCCAACATAGTGTAAATAAGGGCTCCATTATTCTCTTAGATCGTAATGAGCTGTTGCTGCCAGGTAATATGATGCATCTGACAATCCAAGTAAGACCAAGTTACACCAGGCTCTACTATATCATGGGCATTTTTTCCTGTGATAGGTAAACTTGGCTCCAGGTCATGTTTGTACAATAGAATTCTACCTGGCTGAATAATTCACGTGGATGATTTGTTGTGACCTGTCTATACAATTCTCTAGCAATGGGTGTTTTAATGAGCCACAGCAAATTGGACAAGCTAATTCATATCTGCTGTCACATACCGTAGCCACAACCTCAATTAAAGTTATGGATTGCTTCAGAGCATTGTTCATTGGTAGTGACTCAAACAATAGCATAGAATGCTCTCATTAATCCCTTGATCAATAAATAATTATAAATTGAGAACATATATATCAGCTATTTCAGCATTAAAGGTATTACTCTACCTACTGAGATGCTGCACGATTTGATTGACAGTAATTGCTGCCATATGTTCCAATTATCTAATTAGTAATTGCTACCACATAGAGTACCAATTATAATAAAAAATAGCACCCCTTTAGATCCTCAATTCAAAACTGTCCCTGAATCCAGGAATGTTACAGAATATTTGCTTGAAAATTGCATCTTGAATTGCCATGTACAAATGCCCTAGGATATGCTATGAGGTAATGATGAAAAGTGTTTCTTAAGTTAATGTGTCTTTTAGTTGATGTACATTTATTGATAACTAAATTGGAAAGTGAAAAAGGAAAAATAAAACATGTAGGAAAATAAACTAAATCAGTCTCAAACCCCAAGTTAATAATCTGTAACACAAAAGTTTCAGCACTTTTAACTATGGAAGAGAATTAAGGCATTATTAGAATGCTATTTTTAAAATTCACTTCTTAATTGAACAAACATTCATTGTGAAAAATTGGTGTGATATACTGGATATAAGGACCATCAGAAAAATAAGACAATTTTGACTACAGGACAGATGATACTAATGTACACAATTATATTACACATCATGATGCAAAGATTTAAAAGAGAAAAGTACTGGTAAAAAGTCTTTCTTCCCTGCCAAACTAGTTTGGCTCCTCTGAAGTATTGTTTCAAGTGGAGTGTGAGATCTGGACTTCTGTGTTCATTGCTGCCTTTTACAATTTTAATAAAAATCCTGCGAAGTCAGTTTACCTTACGTCCCCATCCTTCAGATCTGACCACCCTCCATACAGATTGTGGTTTTCATCCCTCGCCATTCCCCAGGTGATACCTGACAATGCTGATCCAACGTTAGTAAGAATTGTAAATATTTTTAGACAGAATCCCTTCCTACCTCTGTGGTTTCCTTGTGATAATTTTCCATACACATCCCTGTCCTGCTCCCTGGTTATAAATTGCTACTTTCCCCTGCTACATTCAGAGTTGATCCAGATTCCTTTCCCCTGTTAGGAAACCTCATTGTAGTAGCCTACCTGGATATCTGTTGCAATAGCTCCCATGAAATAAAGTCGGCCTCACTATTTTGTTAACAAGTGTCATGAGTATAGTTTTTCTTTCAAAGTACTCGGCACTACTGCGTTAGAATAGAGACCAGCTTTAGCTCTATAGAGAAATGGACAATTAAAGTGACAAGGCAAAAGTTCAATTTGTTCCTGAAGAAAAGATAAGATTCCATTTGGTAGAAGTAGAAAGAAATGAAGGGAAAATAGCAGGAACGGGGTGATCAGCGAACACAGTGACGGAGTCAAATGCCAAGCCTGATGTCTCAACATGCCTTTCAAATAATGAAATTTCGACAGTCACAAATACAACCCTGATTGTTCTAAAGCTCTTTCCTTTTTGTTTCTACTGCTTCTTGGAGAAAATAAAAAAAAAAAATACAGTTGGCATTTTCAACCATGTGCAAAACAAACATAATGATTGTCAGAGAACTTTAGGAACAGTGACATAGATTTTTTTTTTAGGTCAAATGCTTTTTCATTTTTATTAACACTTACTAATATAATTCTAGTGTATCATTGCTTTACTCTATGGTTCCAGCATTTTCACACTCTAATTTATATTTTATGCAACTTTCTGATTAATGTTTTGAAAATAATTTATGTACTTTTTGTTTGTAGACCAATTATGCGTGAATAACCTACGATGTGGCAGGCTGTTTGTGAGGTGCTTGTGGACTAAATGTCCTGCAACTTGAATCACACCAGTCCTCCCACACAGAAAACCAAAGTATCTGTTCCTGCCTAATGTAGCATGTTCTAATATTAACACCATCTAAAATCAGACTATCCAGAAATACACTTTTTTAAATTCATTTCTATCAATAGGGGACAGAGAAATGTCTACTTTTAAGAAGTTCATTGGATATTTCATTAAAAGTATGTTGGAGAAAATGTCCATTGGAGCAAGTTCACTTACTGTTCTAGATAATCTGTATCACTCACTTATATTGCTTTTATCAATGATCTCAATTTCCTATCAAGCCATAAAATACTTGTACACACACCTGACTCAGTCCAACCACCACAGAAACCACTTTTTCCCCTCTCATATATCACACTGTTACTTGGTCTTCAAAAACAAGCTCTGGTATAATCTCTTTTTCATAATCTTCCTTACCTAATTAGTAAGGCCAGACTAAGCCAGTGCTACTTTTAAACATTTATACACCGATTGACAGGCTGTGCTATTGCCCATATTAATGAAGAAATCCAATGTCAGTATTGACCATGGTTTAAAAAATCAGTGTAGAAACTCTTGTTAAAGATGAAGCTAATGATGCCCAGGGTCTTGTAGTGACAATGACAGGGCTGAATAATAATCATTTGAATTTGATAGCAAATGACGTCCCTATGATTGGTAGTCAGTATTGAATGGCGATCGAGATTTCTAAACCAAACTCAATCGTGTCACATGTTGTAGGGCTAAGAGGGTGAAAGAGCAGCACCAAATAGAACCCTGTGACACAGTAGAACTATATAAATGCAAGACACATAAAAATTAAAAGAGCTTGAATTTGCCGTGAGCCATGACGCTGCAGCACACTAGCCAGGGTGATAGATACTCTGTTTAAAAAAAAAAAAAAAAAAAAAGAAAGAGAAAGAAACGCTCTAATTGTTTGCTAATATGAAGCAAATTTCAAGTAATCTTGAAGAGCTCAGTGGCTAGAACCCTATAAGTTGACTGCTGTGAATATGAAGTTCAAATTTCATATGTTGAAACTCTAATTCCTAATGTTTGGAGAAAGAGCTTTAAGGAGATAATGAAGATTAGATGAGGTCATGAGGATGAGCCCCTCATAATGGGGTCAGTGCCCTCTGAAGATAAGATACCAGAAAGTTTGAACACTCTCTCTCTTACTCTCTCTCTGTCAAGTGAGGACAGAGCAAGAAGGTGGCCCTCTGTAAGTCAGGAAGAAAGCGCTCACCAAACCCCACCATGCTGTCATTTCAATCTCAGACTTCTAGCGTCCAGAACTGTGAGCCAAAATAATTTCTGTTGTACAAATCACTCAACCAAAGGCATTTGGTTATGGTAGGCTGAGCAGAATCACATAGGTATGTCCAATATGGAACATCATTGAGAGCCTCTATTTCAAACATACTATATACTTTTTAAAATAAAATCATTAAACTGATTAAAATAGATAATACACATAGACATAACCATCCCAGCAACTAAAAGGAAACACTCTTACCTAGATGAAATGGTGAGAAAAACAATTGGCTAGCTATGAGGAGAGATATCGCTTTCACCTAGAAAGAAGAACTGCAAAAAACCATGCAGTAAAGCCAGTGCATCTTTAAAACAAACTAAAAACCAACCGAAAATTAATTGATACTTCTATCCCAGAACTACCATTTGCTGATTTGAGTTCACTAATGTTCTGCAGAAGAGTATTAGAATCACAATATGTTTGAATTTTTCATGATTTATTTTAATGTGCCAACCACACAGTAACACTTTTGCTCATATTAGATTTGAATTATACCATAAATTTTGCTACTGAAAGTTTTTTTTTTTTTTTTTTTTAATGAACAAGGTAAGGATTCAATTTCTTTCTTCAACATTAGCATTTGATGGTTAGCTTTACCTCTGGAAGAAAACATATATTTGTTAAAGTAACCATAAAATGTAAAGCTTCATGCAATGTAAGCATCATAAAACAACTGTTTCAAAAGTCAAGTTTGCTTTTGGGGTAAAAATTCTTCATAAGGATATCTAAATTATTCTACTTTTTTCCTAAAAACAAAGACATCCCGTGGTCAGAATCCTGTGATAAAAATAACTAAAAATAAAGCACAAAATAGTAAATTAGGCCCTAAAAATGCTATATCCTGATTGTAACTTCTTTTGACATTTTGCCCAGGATTTGAAAGAATCTAAAATATGCACACGCTTGCAGTCAGCATTATTTCTTGCCGAAGAAATAAGTCATCTTCTGTTGGCAAAGTGATACAAGTAAGTTCAGTAGCTGTTCATCATGCATTCTGCTAAGGGAAACGACTCTAGGGAGCTTGAAAATATATGGCCTATTTCAAGAAACAAATTAAGTGCATAGGTTAAAAATATTGATAGTACGTCTCTCATACTTAATAGGCTGTTTCTTTTTCGTGTGAAGATGCGAAGAAAGGATAATTCCTTTGTTCCCTTTTTCTATAGCATCTTGTGTTTGTTGTTACCATGTGTATTAAAGCTTTTCCCCTGTATGCATCAAGTCTTATGCTATGAAATGTAATGACTGAATAGTATCAAAACAAAAAACAGTGTTATGTTCATGCATCAAAATAAGTTGAATTAGAACAAAAACGTACTTGTTGAAAAATTACTTATTCCCGAAGTAATTGAGGCTGCAAAAAGAGGAAAAGACAAAAAGGAAAATGCATTATAACCAGTAACTTCTACCCTGTTGGACATGTTGGGGTTAAATCCTGAGCTTACTGAAAATGAAAACAAACTTTAAGAAAGAAATCCATTCTCGAACTTAATTTATAAAGGTACTGAAGGCGATAAAGAGAAAGTAAATGAGGACTATCATATTTTTGCAAATGTATCCTCTCTTTTTCTTTTAGTGTATTCACGCTCTCTAACTGCAGAAAGCTTTAACTAATAGCTGTAACACACAAGCACGAGTTTAGGGTTCTTTTGTCCCCAAACACTCAAAGCTAATTATCAACATTTTACCCTCACCATGAAGTGCTCATTTTCTTTCACTTTAACATTTTGTTGTAATTATTGATCTGACTAAATGAAGAATGTAAAGCAAGAAGTTTGTGAAAAATATTCACATTTTTGTTAACAGAGCTCCTCTTTCATGAAACTAAACATTTGATTAAATCCTGGTAGAAACGTATTTTTTTCTCACATTGATAAGGCCATCTGACTGCTATATGGTTTATAGTAAAGGAAAAATAACTAATTTTTTTTTTACCAAAATGTATTTTTGCCAATATTTGAAGTAATTTTTTTAATCAGTTATTTCTGTTATTGTTGTTATACGTATTCAGCTCCATGTATATATGTGTCTGTTTCTAAAGGGAATTGGAGTATACAAAGACTTATAGAATCATATATCACTGAAAGAAATTCTAAAATTGCAATTTTAAATCACATAACTTTCAACATAATAAAAGTCCCAAATAGTCATAGTGACTTACTAATGTCCCAAAGGCACTGTTTGCTACTTCCTAACAATTTTCAAAAATTACTGAATTTTGCCAAAGCAAATAATTACTAAAAAAATCATCTTGCATAAGCGAAGGCAGTTAGGGGATGTTCTTATTTCCTAACGTAAGGTGGAGACTGGTGACAAAGTTTATCTCCTAAGCATGGCAACAGGAGCAAAGGGAAATAAGGAAAGAGGCATGACTGGGTTTTGTACTTTTGGGTTTTTTTTTCAGAGAACCTAAGCTGTGAAATGGGTTTTGTCAGTCACATTGGCTTATCTTTGTGATAAACAGCTCTGTCCTCCTATGTGGAACTAAATATTTAAAAGAATTAATCTCTTGAAGACAGACTGTAAAACAATAGATACCAGAGGCTGCAAAGGACAGCAGGGTGTGAATAAAGTGGGGATGGTTAATAGATGTAAAGAGGTAGTTAGATACAATGAAGCGTATTTGGTAATGCAACAAAGTGACTACAGTCGACAACAAGTTGGGGCATACTTCAATATACCCGAAAGAGACCAGGCTGCTGCTGGCTAAGGCCTGTAATCCTAGCACTCTGGGAGGCCCAGGAGGGGTGGATTGCTTGAGCTCAGGAGTTGGAAACCTGAAAAGAGCAAGACCCCTCTCTACTAAAAATAGAAAAATTAGTCATGCACTGTAATGCACTTCTGTAGTCCCGGCTACTTGGGATGTTGAGACAAGAGGATCTCTTGAACTGAAGAGTTTGAGGTTGCTGTGAGCTGTGACACCACAGCACTCTAAGTAGGGTGACAGAATGAGACTGTCTCAAAATAAATAAACAAATATAAATAAATAGATAAATAAAAAAATAACTGAAAGAGTGGAATTGGAATCTTCTTAACACAAATGATAAACACCTGGGGTGATGGACACCTCAAATACAATGCTTTGATTAATTAATGTTATATGTCTGTGTCAAAACCTCCCCTGTACCCTTATAGAGACATACAGTGTGGACATGAAGTTTGTGGGCAATTTAAAATAGTCTAACATAGTAAATTCCAGGTGAATTTTATGTTCACCCTGTATAGCAAGGTACCCATAAAATTAAAAAGAAAAGAAATTTTGTCAAGGATTCAAAAAATAGAAAAGAGCTCTTTCCCTTTAGACTTTTGATTAAGACACAATAGTTCCATTCAAATAAACTGAACTGACAAAGCTCCCAAGAAGTCTCCCGTACCACAGAAAGTATCGGGGAACGGCTCTGCGCTCAGGGTCCGTAGCAGCTACCCAGAAGCAACCATATTCAAGGCTCTTCCCATAACCACATGATTTCTTTGCAAGGGTTTCTGGCTGTGCTTTATTTAATACTAGTGAAATTTTCAATAGGACTTGTCACATTAAATGACCGCAAATTGTTTAATCTCTTGATGAGGAAATCTCCTGCTAAATTAGGAAACTCCAGGCTAGGGAATCATATGCCCTTGCTAGTAATGCTTTATGCATCTGCTTGAAGCGGGGTCAGGGTGGAGAGTTTGTTATCTCCTATTGTTTTACTTACATTTTTAGTCTTTTACATGATTTTCAGTATTGATTATTAATTTAGATGCATTATAATTCACTCTGGGGTGTGCTGCTCTATGGACTTTGCGAAAGCACAGAACCATACACCTGTCCCCACAGCATGCTATAAAACGAGGTCAGCACATTAAAAATTTCCCTGGGCATCCTATTTGTAGTCACTGCTGCCCCTTCTTTTAACCTCTGGCAACCACTGATCTTGGTCCCTCTGGTTGTGCTATTTCCAGAAGACCAGACAAATGAAGTCATACAGCCTTTTGGGTTTGATTCTTTGTACTCAGCAAAATTCATGCCGATGTCTGTATTAATAGTCCATTCCTTTTTATTTCTAGGAGTCATTATATGTATCGATATCACAGAGGTACACTTAGTGTTGAAGGATATCTACTTTCTTCTTTAGATTTTATTGATTATAAATATAACTACTGTAAACATTTAAGTGGAGACTTTTTGGAGTGAATATGCTTTTATTTTTCTTAAGCAAATACCTTGGAATGAACTATTGGGTTATATGTTAAGGGTATATCAATTTTGCAAGAAAGTGCAAAACCATTTTTCAAAGTGGCTGTAGAGTTTTGCATTCCCACCAGCAAAACAAGAGAGTTCCAGTTACTCTGCATCCTTCAAATGACTTGATATGGTCAGTTTATTTATTTCATTTTAATATGTAGGTATTGGCATTGCCTTTTGGTATCTGCATTTTTTTCATTTTCAAAGAAATCATGTTTAGAATTATTGTAAGGGTGAGATTGACATCAGATTTCTTCACTTATTGTTTTTGCCTTCTTGCTTAAAGCAAAATAAGGAACTATGTACCAGGTAAAGGAAACCTCAGTAGTAACCCCCCAAAAAAAAGAAAAAAAGAAAAGAAACAGTTGATCCTTAAATAATGTAGGTAATCATTTAATGTGTTACTATAGTCAACATCCAAAAGGGTATGTTTGCCATTATTTCTGATTCGGACTTAAGTTAGAAGGTAATGTAAAGAATTAATTCCCCAGCTGTGCTAAAAGTGGAGTTTTCACTCTGATAATGAACCAGAAACTCACCCTGACCTAAATACTTAGAAAAAGCCAAATAACTACAAAATAAAAATTCATTATTTTAATCCATTAAAAAAAGAGTAATAAAAATACCTAAATGAACTAAATTCTAGAAGACAGCAGCCCCTTCCAGGAGAAAACAGATCAATGACAAGATGATTGGGCAAAACGATGTTGGATGGCTTCACCGAGGGAGGATATGCGTGTGGATATAAAATGTTATTTAAGATCTGCAAGGTATTACTAAAACTAGTAAATTTTTTTGGCCAGGTAGCGGAAAACTAAATCAGTATGCAAAATCTTCTGCATTACCCTATTCTAGAAATTAAGAGGAAGGTGAAAACACATTCCATTTGCAACAATTTTTAAAATGTACCAATCAAATTACTGTGAAAAATATAACAAAATATACTCAAGCTTTGTACATTAATTCCAATCCAATTTTTCTGCCACCTGCACATGCCCCAGCCCTTATTTATTTTTGGTGGAAAAGAACTTGGTGACTTACTTAGAATTATTCTATGGTTTGAAAAGAGAAAAACATAAATATGAACTCACCTGATGATTTCATTATCCATTTTAGGTTACATAACAAATTAAAGTGTTGTTGCTTATTTTTGTTTATAATTTTGTGAGTGTAATACTTCTTGACACAATCTCCAGGAGGAAGTCCAGGATTCCTCTTGCATGTTTCACAGTAGAAAAATGTTTTTTTTCTTTCTACCTTTCTCATTTGTTCTGCTACAAAACATAAAATTCTTTTTATTTTTTTTTAAGTAAATTTATTTCAAGTTAATGTGAGGGCACAAACAACCAGGTCAAAATATTTGATTTTGGTAGGTAGAGTCCCGTTGATTATTTTTCTTTATTTTGCATCTTCCCATTCAGCCTGTCTTCAGGTCAGATTCCCCAGTATCTTACCAATTTCTCCAATAAGAAGGTTTGTCTGAACTTTCCCCCCACTCTTCTACTTACCTAATGAGTAAAGGATGTAGCTGTTCACAACTGCAACTTCATCAGCCAGAAGAACTATTTTCTCTGCCATTTGTAGGACTTTTTTATAAATCCATGACATCCACAGTATTGATCAGCTCTGTCCACTCACTGTCACTAACTTCTTGTCATGGAATGATAGGCATGTCATTTTCATATCACCTTGATAGGTGCATAGTTTGTATTCCTGAGTATCTTCTTTTTCAGATCACTAAAAGAATCATTCCAAGAAGTCACAACTATTCCTTTTATATGCATTTGCATTTTATGCAATTTCTAAGCAAGTTGTGCAGAATGCAACAACAATGAAAAAATGTGTCAGTCATCTTCCAACACTGGAGTAGAGCAGGAAAAATCATTATATCCAATGAAGTCTGACATAGAATTGGGAAGGGTTTTGATAATACAAAGCATTGCTGTGAGAAGTTACAGAACTAAATTAAACATGGCTTGGAAGCCTCGATAATTTTAAACTATACATTCTTCCCATAATTATTTATAGTTCAATATAATCCTAGTAAAAGTTCCAGCAGATTTTTTTTGGCATTAAAATATATGTAAAAATGCAAGGAATTAACAGTAACCAAGACAATCTTGAAAAGAAAAAAAAGATAGGTCTTACTTTATATAATATGAAAATTTACCATTGAAGTTACAGTAATCAAAGAAATGTATTATTTGTGTAAGAATATACCAAAATATTTATGAGAAGAATAGATATCAAAAGAAGATCTGAAGATATATAGTCAACTAAATTTTTACTAAAATATCAAGTCAATTTAATAAGGGAGATGAAGCACTTTTTATAGTGAGTGTTAGAACAGTTAGCTAACACTATCAACAATGTAAATAAATATATGCTCTAGCTTACTCTACACACAATAATTAATTATAGAGAAAAATGATAGTACTAAATAAAAACATAGAAAACATAATTTTAGAGCAAAAAAGAATTAAGTTTGTGAACTTGCCCCTGTGTTAATGTTGGTGGCACCGTACAGACAATTCAGTAAGTTTCATAACCTTGGTATATCATATTTGTGTTTGTATTGACACATGGCCATGTCTTGCTAGGTGGTGTTCATTATTGTTTTTGTGTGCAGTTGAGAGATTTTTGGAGCTTGAATTAAGGCAATTAACAAACATTCAAAAAGTTCTTGTTAAATTTGCCAAGAGTGGAAGTGAAATCAGGGACATGCTAGTCAAACTTTATGGGGACAATGCCATGAACAAAATGGCTCTGCACCTGTGGCTCAAGTGGCTAAGGCACCAGCCACATACACCCAAGGTGGTGGGTTCCAATCCAGCCCGGGCCTGCCAAATAACAATGATGGCTGCAACTAAAAAATAGCTGGGTGTTGTGGTGGGCACCTGTGGTCCCAGCTACTTGGGAGGCTGAGGCAGGAGACTTGCTTGAGCCCAGGAGTTGGAGGTTGCTGTGAGCTGTGATGCCTTGGCACTCTACCCAGGAGGACAGCTTGAAACTCTGTCTCAAAAAAAAAAAAAAAAAATGGCAGTGTGCATATCCGTTAACCATAGGTGTTCAATTTGTGGCCTGCAGGTCTCATGCTGATCTTGAGGACATGTTTTTTTTCTTGTATGGTATCAGATATCATGAACAGTTTGCATGGATTTTTTTTTCTATCAGCTTTCTTTAATGCTTGTGTATTTAATGTGTGACCCAAGGCAACACTTATTTTTCCAATCTGTGGCAAAGGGAAAAAAAAGGTTGGATACCCTGGAATGGTTTTCTGAGGAGAGAGATAGTATTATTGATGAAGAGAGCCCAGGACGACCAATAACAAGCAGAACTAGTAAAAATACTGTGAAAAATTGTTGAATTGTGTGTCAGAATTGTGCATTATGAGAAGCATAGCAGACCAAGTAAGCATCAACAGACAAACAGAAAAATCTTAACTGAAAATCTTGGACAACCACTCATGGCTCTTGCATCACAATAATGCACCAGCTCACAAGGCACTGTCTATTACAGAGCTTTTAGACAGTAAACAAATAACTGAGTTGGAACACCTTCTCTACTCACCTGACATGACCCCCATTGACTTTTGTCTTTACCTAAAGATAAAGAAAATATTGAAAGAAAGACATTTTTGATGACATTCAGGACATCAAGGGTAATATAACAACTCTGATGGCCATTCCAGAAAAAGTTTGGAATTGCTTTGAAGGGAGACCAAGCACTAACTGTCAGTGCACAGCTTCCCAAGGGGAGTCCTTGGAAGGTCCCCATAGTGAGAGGCTACAATGAGATGTGTAACACTTATCCTAAGATGGGTTTGTGAACTTAATTGTCAGCCTTCATATTTGTAACTTTTGCCTAGGCAATAATTTCATATAAAAATAAAAAAGCACTAATGAAGTAATTAAGTTTCATTTAAATTAAAAACTTTCATGCATCAAGGGACATCGTTAGGAAACTGAATAGACAGATTACATTTTGAAAGATTTTTCTTGGTGATTACATCAGAAAAAGGCTTTTATCCATAAGAAATAAAATAATTTTTAAAAGTCAAGAAAAGAAAACAAAATAATCAATTAAAACTAAAAAATTTGAACAGATACTTCAACAAAGAAGTTGTATAAATGACTAATAAATACACAAAAAGGTGTTTTATCATTTAGTTCATTGAGAAAATATAAATTAAAATCACAAGGAGATGCCATTTCCCCCACATATATGGCTAAAATGTTTTTAAAGATAGATAATATGATATATTTTCCAGAATATACAACATTTAGAACATTTTATACTTTCTCAGTGGCTATGTTTAATCATGCATTTATTTTTGATAATTCTTTGAAAGTTTCTAATAAAAATAAATACCCACACATACATAGCCAATAATTCCTTGGTATTTACCCAAGCAATGAAAAACGTTGGTATCTTTTTTGTCCATAAAACAAGTAGGAAAATAATGTTAATAGCAGAATCATTTCTAATAGCATTAGGCAGAAAACAGACTTAATTTTCCACTTCAGAAAAATGAATAAAGAAATTATGTCTTAGTAATAAATGAAATATTATTCAGCTACTGAAAGGCATGAAATAGTGCTACAACATGGATAATTTAAAACCTGGTATCTTAAGCAAAAGGAGCCAGGCACACAAAAAAGGAAGACTGTAATTTCAAGAATGTTAAATCTACTAACAAGGGTGGCGCCCGTGGCTCAAAGGGGTAGGGCACTGGCCCCATATGCTGGAGGTGGTGGGTTCAAACCCAGCCCTAGCCCTGGTCAAAAACTGCAAAAAAAAAAAAAAAAAATCTACTAACAAACAAAAATAGTCTATGGTGTTAGGAATTACAAAAGTATACACAGAGAATTAATAAGCTAAAACAACCAAGAAGTGACTCTGAGAATCTGAAAATCTATCTTTTGTTTTGAGTGGTGGATACCTAGGGTTATACAATTGTTAAAACTTACAAAACTGAACAGTTTAAAAATGTCCATTTTAATTAATGTGTTTTAGAATCAGCAAAATAAAATATATATTAATATTTATAAAGAATGTATGGTGCTTTAGTCTTTTTGTTGTTATAGTTCAATTTTGCAAAATTTTCCCATTCCTGCATATGTAACATAGGTCAATATCAAAAATGAATCATCTCTGTGGTCTGATTTATTTTTGTGTTTCATTTTATTTTTAATTGACATATTAATATATACATTTATGGAGTATAATGTGATGTCTTAACATACGTGTCTATTATGGAATGATCAAAGCACAGGACTTTCAAAAGTGGATCTGCAGCTCTATTTCCAAGGTTAATTCACTATAATTAATTCCTTAGGGAAAAATCAAAAAGGATAATTAGTACAACTTTCTGTTTTAGTTATTAGGGTCAAAATATTTCTTAAATCTTATTTAGATACTCCATACTGACCTTTTCAGTTCATGTTCCACACCCTACTCAAATATTCTCCTCTTGACACCTGTCTTTTTTTATTCATATTACAAGTTTCTTTTAAAATTATGATATTCCTTTATTATTGAAGTCTCGATTGCCCCAGTCACTGAATGAATCCCTCTATTGATGCTTATGGTTTATATTTCTTTGGCTTCTTTCTTTCTCTTCATCTCCTCAACTACATTATACTCTCATTGATGGCAGTGATAGCATATCAATTTCCATTTCCTTAATTACCTGATAAAAATAGGTAAATGATAAGAGTCTAGAAGCTAAGGTCTTCCTGTTAAAGCATTCCAGGACTTAGATAGAATAACACACTACAGACATAACATAATATCTATCTGAAAACTAAGATTTAAGAGTTTTTATTCCAATGTTATCCTCCTGAGCAGATTTTTGACAGTGGCAGTTCATAAACATCTCCTTTGATCACCTTGGGGTAGACTTCCTGGTCACAGTTATGGAGCCAAGCATCTTGATGGTATGTTGGACTTTTATACGGACATTTTTTTTCCTTAATTGGTGTGTACTCATATTCTATATAGCATAAGATTAGTATGTGTTGACGGGGGTAGCTGATGGAGATTTGTGAGGAAGGAAGCGCTTACCTGCTTCAGAGCCTCTGTGTTTTCCTAACAAAAAGAAACCTACTTATAATGTAGTCTTATTTTATTTTATTATTATTTTTTGGCAGTTTTGGCCGGGGCTGGGTTTGAACGCCACCTCCAGCACAGGAAGGGGGCCAGCATCTTACTCCTTTGAGCCACAGGCGCCACCCAGTGTAGTCTTATTTTTAGACCACTAGATCTAAAGTGAAACGGAGAACAAATTTGAAATTCCACATATGAACATGTCATAAATAAATTGTGATTGTCCTTAATCTGCCATTCTCAAAGGGGCAGGGAAGGGTTTCAAAACTGGATGTCCCCACTGAGCCCACATGGCTTTGGCAAGAAGCAGTTCTCAAAAGAATACCAGCATGAAGAAAAGTGACACAAGTATCAAAATGTGGAAAAATTGATGGGAATATTAACAACGATAAGTTTAATGATAAGTTTAGCAAAGGGAGAGCACCGAGAGGGAATTGTTAAACAGAAGAAAAAGCCACGACAGATCATTTCTCCCCTCCTGTCTCTGGCTTTCCTCAAGTCCTACAGCACATTGCAGACTCTGGATCCCAGGAGAGAGGCTCATCAGTGTCCATGAGTGGGGCGACCTTGGTCCCCACGGCTCAGTTACACAGCATTCTGCCTTCGTGTCTTCAGTCTAAACTGACAGGGACCGTGTCGCTGCTAATATCAAGGTGGTTTCATGATACCATTTTGCTTAATAGTTCTTTTATCAAGTATAATAATATCAAAGAATTAAATACCCTGTTTTCTCATTAGGTTGTGACTTACATTTATGTATACTATCTGTATTTTGCTTCATACGAAAGTGATTCATTCTTCAAAGTTCACCTTAACTGCTTTTCTTGTTAAAAAAAAATCAAATCTCTCTTCTTAGCACTTTGATCTTCTATTTATACTCCACACAACCTAGTATTGATGTCAGTTTTGTACAAGTTTGTCTATTTTAAGTGGATTTTTGTAGAAAACTATGTCTCACTTTCTTTGTATCTCCCAATACACCAGGATGTCAAAGACATAACCTCCCTCTCACAAGGCATTCTCATCTGTAGTATATGACTGACAAATGTTTATTGCAACAAAGTAAAAGAAATAACCAGAATGTGCTATGTCACAGACCAAAGAAACAGGAAACTGTAGATCTGGGAGTTCCTGATGATAGAGACAATCATAAACTGGATTATATCAAATTGTCCACATACCTATCAGTAGAATTTTGTACTGTAATTTTGCCTGGAATGCTGCTACTTTGTGCTTATTTTTCCTGCTCAATTATTGCAAACTCTTCTTTACATTCTCTAAAATATCTGATTTCAATCAACATTATTTCTGATAATCAATGTATAGATCATCCTATTTACGGTCCAGAGTGCTAAATACAAGCAAAAGTACAATTTATAGACTAATATTTTAAAAATCAAGTGTCAGGATCAAGTTCAGAAATGAACAATGAGGAAAGAGATAACTTGCATTGTTTTCTATGCATTATTTTCAAGAATGGCGAGGCTGGTTATAAATAAATAAATAAATAAATAAACCTGAGTGAACTGAAATACTCAAATCATCAATATAAAAAGTTCTTATAAGTAATATCTTCATATCTCAGTAACTTGCAATCGTGTACTTGCCTGCCCGTTATATGACTTAGGCTGAGATTGGATGTTGGAAAGACAATAAATTAGAGAAAAGGAACAGAAAAAGTACAGAAAAAAAAAAAAAAATTGGGTGGCGCCTGTGGCTCAAGAAGTAGGGCGCCAGGCCCGTGTATGGGGTGGCAGGTTCAAACCTGGTCCCTGCCAAAAACTAAAAAAAAAAAAATTCACTTACCTAATAAGGCAGTAACTATGAGTATCCTATTCTTTAGACAGAGGTGAGGCCTCAAGAATAACAAATGCAGGAACTTCTTCCTCACACACAATCAGCATCTTCACTCAGCCTCTCGAAGGTACACACTAAGGCTTAATATACGTGTATGCTGGTAAATAGAACTATCTCACTTTCATGGCTTTTTTTTTTCTTAAGCAGGAAACAAATGAAGGTTCATACTTGCTGAATGTCAAACTTTACCGTCATTTGGAATTAGGCAGATTTCCATCACTCGACATAGATTTAATGCCTACAAAAATGTTGGTGTAAGGTTAAAATGCATAGTATGGAGTGTTGAATACAGAAACTTTCTTGGTGCTTTATATCTCATGGGAACAATGTCAAGAGACCAATAAACAAAGAGAAAAATGTGAATATAGAATATGAAACTTCTTGTATTTGCCTTTAGTTTTTAACCTTCTCAGACTATGCCTTGAATTACCATTTGGATTTAGGGATCAGAATAATGAACTGAGAATTATTTTTTCAAGCCGGAGGTAGTTATGCGTGAACCCAGTTTACTACAGAGTTCTTTTTAATGAGTCATGACCTTGAGTTTACAGAAAGAAGGAAAAGAGAAGAAAAACATTTAGAAATATCCTGTCTGTATTAAAAATTCATGGACAGAATTAAAGTCAACGGAAAGTATTGGAAAAAAGAATAGAGTAATAAAGATTTGTCAGGCTTCTACATAAAAAACAGAATAAACATTTACAACAACAGCAGCAAGTATCTGCCATGTTACTCCCGGGCTACAAAAAGTCACAACAAAGACACAGTTTGGTGAAAATGAGATGTTCTTTGCCTGGAGTCAAAAATAATATATCTAGATTTAAAATATGACAAGGAGGTGGTTGTTCAAGGAAAGTAATGCTGAAGAAAGATGATAATGAATTTTGATCCAGTTACTAAGAAAGTTAATTTCACTTTCTCAGTTTTCACCCCCCCACCCCCGCCCCACTCCACTTAAGCATTGATCCTACAACTTCTAGCTTTACCAGCGGCATTCAAAATATCTGCAGGGCAAAACCTCTGAATTTGATTTACACGATGCTATTCAGAGACAAACTCAGGGAGTTGGATCTCAAATCTCCCTTCTATTACATTCTGATGATGAGGTTTATTCAGAACTCCAAAAACAGAATACCAGGAAATTAGATGCTGTTCTCTGAAAGCTCTGAACTTTTTATTGCCGGGTTAAAATTGGAAACAGTTAGCTCTCGAGTACCAGATAAAAAAGTGAATCTCTGCGGATCTTAACTCAATTTGTGTAGTCAATTTCTCCACTGCGATTGTCCCACCCCTTTAAAATCTCTTCACTCTCATAAAATTGTCCCTAACTATTTTATCCCACAAGACCTTGCATGCTCCTGAGATCTAATAGTATTTACCACACGCCTGGCACTTAGAGGGAACACTCCATCTTGCCTCCACCTTTTTGAACTCACTGTTGTTTCATATGTAAAAAACTAATTTCAAGTAGAGGTGAATCCTTCTTCTTCTTCTTCTTTTTTTTTTTTTTTGCCAATTTTCTACCCAATTTTAATATAAACAGTTTCTCATTTACTCTCACTCCTCAAAATGGACTTAAATCACGTGTAAATTCTATCAATTTTTACCTTTCTCTGCATCTAATTTATGAAGTAAAACACTTATGTTCAGATCTTATTTAATGTAATATAAGCATAGGAGATTATTTGTTATAACCGTCAATCCATCAATTTGGTAATCATGTAAATAAAGATGTGTTTGTATCTTAATGATACAGGTAACTATTTAAATAGCTGTTCTTATCTCTTATCCAGCACGTCCAACATCATGGTATTTTTTTTTCAATTTTGGAGGATAAGAAGAGTTTCTTCTTTTATTTGAATTTCTTTTTTCTCTAATGAGGAATTGATTAGAAAGTATACACGAACAACTATATGGAATCAGTGGAAAGTGATATGAATCATAGTCACAATTTTTTCAATGACTGCAGAAATGTGTTAACTGAATAGATATTTTTATAAAGTAGGGCAAGCAGTAAAAAGAAAAAAAAATTATAAATTGTAACAGTCAACAGTCTTGGTTAGAACTAACTTGATGAGCACTGTTTAAGCTAGATCTTCATGCATGATTGATTTTGGTGGCACTTTTATAAAAAGAATTATTACTTCCTTTGGCTTAAACATGCTTTCATTATATATTTCTTGCTTAATCACAGGGTGGGGGGGATGTTCCATTGTTTATTAAGATATTTTAAAATACATTTTACCTTTTCCTCATTTTATTACTTTTCAACATTACTAAGTCTATAAAAAGTTCTTTTTGTAGAGAGAGGATTTTTTTTTGCTAGCTTTGGGTTTGTGAAGTGAGAATTATTTATAGAAATGTTGTCATACTTGTGAAGTATATTTCAATGTGATTATGACTATATGTACTTAAAATACATTTTACTTATTTTTGAGATAACTACAATTTCTAAATAGAAAATAAAAATGCAATCTGATTATTTGCTTTAGTACCCTTCTGAGAAAGAATGTTTATGTTGAAATATGTAAACCAACAAAATCAGTAAAATTTTGCTCAAGGGCAAAGAGTTCGTGTGTCTGATATTCTTAGTCTGATATTTCTAGGTCTCACACAACAGATTGTTCTTGGTACTATTTGAGAAGGTTTTGAACATCAAACTTGTTTTTAATTATTCCCATTCAGCTGCGGATAACTTGAAAAGTGAACTCAATCAAACAGAGTTTCTTGTATGGGTTCACACTAAAAGGAGTAGAAATTAAACTACGTTGAAGTGATGCCATATCCAAGCTATCACTGTGAGCTACTGGATTACACTCTCTTCTAGATTAATTTTCCAGAATAGTTGGAAGGAACTTGCTAGGATTCTTTACTTATATCCAATGCTTATTAGAAGAATCAGACGTGAATTTCAGCATTAAGATAGGTCACGATCTTTGTGAGCTGTATTTCACAAAACATTATATGTTTAATTGGTACTTAGATATTCTATACATTTATTGGAAAGAATATTAGACACCTCTTAATAAACATATAAATGAGGCAAAATATGAGTGATTGAAATAAAATACAGTTATCAGTTCACTGACTCTAATTTTCTTTTCCATTTATTTTTCAACTTGGCAATCACTAAAATTAGACTTAATAACTAATATTTAATTTTCTTATACTTTATAGTATGATACAGTGAAGGCAAAACCATGGCAATATAGACTTGAATGTAAAAATAGTTATTCAAATTTTTTTTCTGCTAAAAATGTTGAGATAGCAACTACTTTGTGCCTTTTTTTATTCCATTCTGAAAAATCACAGCCCTGGAATTTTCATCTCAAAAGAAGCATTAACGAAACCAACACAGTAACACTTTAAGTATTTACAGAAAGGTGAAATAATTAAGAGAGAATTTTCCGGAAATCATTTGTTGCGTGTTCATTCTGGATTATCAACCATAATTACGTGGTTTCACTTTGATTTTTAATCCTAAACTTAAAGTTTTCTTGTTTGTTTGTTTAACCAAACAAAGGCTAGGGTGATGCAGATATCAGCTGAGGATTACAAACAATCCTTCTCGAAAGTAATAACTTCTCTCAATGAGCCACGCCACTGTTGTTAATTGCATGTGTATCGCTATGCTATTATAAAAAGTTTG
This sequence comes from Otolemur garnettii, assembly GCF_000181295.1. Taxonomy (NCBI): domain Eukaryota; kingdom Metazoa; phylum Chordata; class Mammalia; order Primates; family Galagidae; genus Otolemur; species Otolemur garnettii. The sequence goes on along the minus strand of NW_003852430.1, from coordinate 10,580,421 downwards.
TGAATCTTGTTGCTAATCAGAGTTTACAGCCATTTCTGCCTCTGCCACTTTTAAAATAACTGTTCATACTCAAGCGTTCTTCCTCATTACCGAGTTTCCCCAATGTAGAGTTCAAATACTACCTTTCTCAAATATTTTTATAAGGATTAAATTGAATAATGTCTTTAAAATGGCAGACCTGAAACAGACTTTTAGTAAATAACAGTGCTTTCTTTACTTGTTTCCTTATAAATACGTGTGTGTACATATATAATATATAATATGCATATATATTTGACTTAATTACATTTACATCATTAACTGCCTTCTAGATGCTGTCAGAGGTTACATTTTCCAATTAGTTTATTAAAAATATAGTGCAAATTATATAAACTAGATACATTAAAAATTTCCTGGAGTACCTGGAAGCAATTGTTGGTCTTCTTTAGCTACTGAGAAAAGGACAGACTTACTCATGTACCCAGAAGGAGATACTGATGGCTGTGAGGTCAGCTATTGTGTGTCTAAGACTAGGGCCTCCATTGTAATAAGGGCTTTGCTTTCTCAGGCTAATGATGCTAAGAAATCCAAGGGAGGGTGGTGCGTGTGGCTCAGTGGGTAGGGTGCTGGCCCCATATACCAAGGGTGGGAGGTTCAAACCCAACCCGGCTAAACTGCAACAAAAAATAGCTGGGTGTGGTGGCAGGCACCTGTAGTCCCAGCTGTTCTGGAGGCTGAGGCAAGAGAATCGCCTAAGCCCAGGTGTTGGAGGTTGCTGCGAGCTGTAGGGCAATAAAGTGAGGCTCTGTCTCTAATAAAATAAAAAATAAAATAAATCCAAGGAAATTTGTATATTATGAATTTTATAAATGAGCTTTCTTTTTATGTGACATATCCAGGCCTGAAATAAAAGTTATTCCACTTGTGAAAAAAGCAGGGTATGGGAAATAAACTGTTGTTTTGCTGGATATATATCAACATTATTAATAAGTAAATATATTGATAATTTAATAACTTCCCATTGGAGTATTAAATAATCAAAGATCACAGAAGAATTGATCTTGAGGTAGTGAGGCTTTTTTCAGCGTCCAGTTCGGTTTTCCTTCGGCAGCCCTTTCTTATTCAGAGTGCGTAGATGGTTTAAGTGGAAGCATGCAAATCCGCTCCTCCGAGAGCTGTAATTCAGTGTAGTATATAATTGCAGTGTCCATCTGGCACAGCCCCACAAAAGCACATGTAGCAGTTTAGTAATAAAAATGTTCAGGTGACAGGATGCCAGATGTTTCGCATGGTTGTCATTTTTGAATTTCCTTTTATTTTATCACCTAACAGAACCCCAGGACAATGACCTTCATGTTCATGCATTTTCTACATTTTCTGTTAACTTGCACAAAACTTAAAAAAAAAAAAAACGCTACAATGAATTAGGGTACAAAACACATAACTTGAGGTAAATGTCTTTGTATAGTACATAAATAATATAGACTATTATAGCACCAGTTTCTTTTATATTGTGTATTTTTGTGTGTATTTAGCTGTCATCATTAAGAACTATAATCTTCCTTAGATGAGACTGTAAAAAGGCAACGTGATAAATAGTCCCTTGGGGCTCAGTCTACTCCTGTGGATTCATGTGCGTCTGTATAATCACCACAGTACAATGACAATTGCCTGGACGGTGGTTCCTGCAAAGCCTTCATCCTTTCTTTTCCACTTCCATATCTGTGATTACTGAAGATGAATTTTACCAATCCACTGCCAACTTTAAGAACCAGAGCTGCTCAATGCTTACAGCTCTTAAGCAGCACAAAACTTCATGTTTCTAATGCACAAAGGAGGACCCTGTAAAAACACCATCTGCATTGGTTTGACTAGAACATAATTAGCTGCTTTGAAGAAAAGGGAAAACCATTGAATGATAATAATAGTTTCTGACCCTGTTTTGATCATCAGGAATACGTCTAAGGTATGTCTAAATATAGAGGGGTGTCTAGTTAATAATACTGATAACACACTTCTGGATAAATTGTATCGTGCCAATACCCAAAATCTATTCTCCATTTTGAAACGAAATCCTACATAAAATACTTTGAGTTATATACTATTTCTGAATGTTTTTAGGCATTTCATTTTCTAAATCGTAAATTGTGGTTGAAGAATTTACTAAAGTAGTATAAAACCGAAAATTGTCCAGCAGGCTTCTTCATAAATTCTTATAACAGTTTTTATCTTAACATTTTTAAGATAGTTTTAACAGTCTTATCTGTAACAGTTTTTCCAAAGTTTTCTTCTAGAATTCTTATAGTGTCTTGGGTTTAAGTCTTTTATACATTGCGAATTACTTTTTGTGAGTGGTGAGAGGTGCAGATCCTGTTTCAGTCTTTTACATTTGTTGACTCAGTTTTCCCAATACCGTTACTGACTAAGGATTCTATTCACCACTGTCTGCTTGCATTTGCTTTGTCAAAAATCAGATGGGAATCTGAGGATGGTTTCGTCTCTGGGTTCTCTCTTCTGATCCATAGATGTATGTCTCTGTTTTTGTGCCAGTATCATGCTATGTTGGTTACTCTACCCTGGTAGTATAGTTTGAGGTTAGTCATGTGATGATTCATGCTTTGTGCATATTGTGCAAGGTTGCATTAGCTTTGAGAGGGCATCTGGTTTCATACAAAGCACAGAACTATTTTTTCTACATCTGCAAAGGAGAGCATTGGTATTTTAATGGGAATTACATTGCATCTGTGAATCACTTTGGGTTGCATAGCCACTTTAACCATGTTGATTCTGCTGATCCAAGAGCACGGCATGTTTTTCCATCTCGTAATGTTCTCTGCAATTTTTTTCCTCAGAACTTCAAAGATTTCACCTTATAGGTCTTTCACCACCTTAGTTAGATATATTTACAGGTATTTTATTTTCTTTGTTGTTACTGGGAAAGGTTTCGCATCTTTAATCTGAATCTTAGGCTGACTGTTATTGGCCTATACAAAAGCTACTGCTTTGTGTATATTGATTTTTCAACCTGAGACTTTGCTGAATATATTTATCAATTCCAGGAGTCTCTTGATTGAATCTTTGGGTTTTTCTTGATATAAGAGCATGTTGTCAGAAAAGAGTAATAGTTTGACTTCTTCCTTTCCCATTTGGATGCCCCTGATTTTCTGATCTTGCCTGATTGAAGGGCTCCCAGCTCTACGTTGAACGCAAGTGGGGATCGTGGGGCAACCTTGTCTGGTTCCAGCTCTAAGTGGGAATGCTTTCAATTTTTACCTGTTCAGTACGATGTTGGCTGTGGGTTTGTCATACATGGCCTTTATAATTTTTATCCCTATTTTTTTAATCTATCCCTATTTTGTTAAGCATTCTTAGCTTTAAAGGGTACTGAATTTTGTCAAATGCTTTTTCTGCACCTATTGAAGGTCTTATGGTCTATGTTTTAGAATCTATTTAGTAGGTGGATTAGATTTATAAATTTGCATATGTTGAACCGTACTTACTTACATTCTCTTGTTGAAGCCCACTTGGTGATGGTGGTTTATTTTATTGATGTGCTATTGACTTTAGATGGCTAGTATTTTACTGACAATCTTCGCATTTATATTCACAAGGCACATTGATTTGTAGGTCTTTCTTTCTTTCTCTCTTTCTTTCTCTCTCTCCCTCCCTCCCTCCCTCCCTTCCTTCCTTCCTTCCTTCCTTCCTTCTTTCTTTTTCTTTCTTTCTCTCTCTCTCTTTCTTTCTTTCTTTCTTTCTTTCTTTCTTTCTTTCTTTCTTTCTTTCTTTCTTTCTTTCTTTCTTTCTTTCTTCCCCTCCCTCTCTCCCTCCCTCCTTTCTTTCTTTCTTCTTTTCTGTATCCTTTTCTGGTTTTGGTATCAAGGTTATATTGGCTTCATAAAATGAGTTTGGGAGAATTCCTTCCTTATCAATATTATGAAATAATTTCTGTAGCATAGGTACCAGTACTTCTTTGTAGGTCTGTTAGAATTTGGCTATGAATTCATCTGGTCAGAGGCTTTTGTTTGTTTGTTTGAAAGATATTTTAATACTGGTTGAATCTCACAGCTTGTTAATGATCTATTCAGAAGTTCATTAATATTTCTTCCTGACTGAGTCTTGGGAGGTTGTGTGTTTCCAGGAAATTTTTCCATTTACTCTACATTTTCTAGTTTGTGTGTAAAGATTTTTGTAGTATTCACAGATGATGTTTTATGCAAGAATTCCTATGATATGTATCAGTTGTGATGTCTTCTTATTCATTTCTGTTGGACCTTATTTGTGTTGTTTCTTTTCTATTCCCAGTTAATCAATCAAGGGTTCTGTCAATTTTGTTTATCTTTTAAAAGACCTTTTTGTTTCATTGATACTTTGCATTTGTTTTTGTTTGTTTTCCATTTTAGTTAGCTCTGTTCTGACCTTTGTTATGTTATTTCTTCTGCTGGATGTGGGTTAAGTTTGACTTTCCTTCTCTAGTTAGTTTCTTGGGATGTGACATTTGGTTGTTAATTTTCAATCTTTCTGTATTTTTGACATAGGCACTTAAGGCTATGAATTTTCTTGAGTAATGTTTTTGCTGAGTTCATAGATTTTTGATAGCTGTGTTACCTTTATTGTTTAATTAAATTACATTTTTGATATCCATGTTAATTTCATTATTGACCCAGAAATCATTCTGCAGTGGGTTGATTGATTTCTATGACTTTGTGAAGGTTTGAGTGTTTCTCTTGTGACTAATTTCTCATTTTATTCCACTGTAGTCTGAGAATGTGCATGGTATTATTTCAATTTTTTTTTAAATTTGTTGAGACATTATTTGTAACATATGATCAGTCTTCAAGAATGCCCCATGTGCTGCTGAAAACAATATATATTCTTTAATTTGAAGGTTGAATTCAATGTTTCTTTATTTATTTTCTGCTTTGATGATTTGTCCAGCTCTGAATGTGGGGTATTGAGATCTCCACCAATTACTTTGGCGCTATTCATTTTTTTGCTTAGCTCTAGTAAAATTTGCTTTATGTATTTTGTAGCTCCTGTGTTAGGTGCATACATATTTGGGATTGTTGTCTTCCTGTTGAATTTCACTTTTTACTACTGTAGTACAACACTCTTTGACCTTTTTTACCTTTGTTGGTTTAAAGTCATTTTATCTGATAGGAGAATGGCTGTGCTGATTCTCTTTTCATCTCTATTTGCATGAATTTTTTCCCATCTCTTCCTGTTGAGTCTTTGTGCATCTTAATTGTTTAGAAGTGTTTCCTGGAGATACCAGACACTTGGGTTGGGTTTTTGCATTCTTTCAGCCAACCTTTCTTGAGGGTGCATTGTTTAGAGAAAATTGATGTGGGGGTGCTGTTCTTTACATCAAGTTTGGTGGTATCTTATTGCTTTGTTTTCCCTCTTGTGCTATTGTTTTATAAGAGTTGAAAGCTTTTGCTTTCTTCAGTAATTTTAGACTCTTAGATATCTATTATACTGATTTGTGTATACTGTAGTTATGAATATTTCCTGAAATTCAAGTTTAGTCAGGGACGATGTTCTCAGTGTTTGTTTGTCTGGAAAAGTCTTTATTTCTACTTCATATAACAATCATAGTTTTGCAGCATACAAAATTCTAGGCTGGCAGTTGTTCTATTTAAGAAGATTGAATATGGGGGCCTCCATCTCATCTGGCCTATAACATTTTCAGAGAGACATGTGCAGTTAGCATTTCCCTTTGAGGGTTAATTGTAGTAGTCATCTTGCTGTTTGCAGAAATTTTTCCCTTATTCTGATATTGGTCAGGTTGATTTACCATGTGAAGTTTTTCTCATTAATTCCAACAAATAGATTTTTCTTCATGCTTCTAACTCTTTTTTTCTTCTCCATCAGGGGTTTCTATAATTTATATGTTAATTTTCTTCGCATATTCCAGTATCTCCCTCAGTGTTGCTCAGACTTTTTTATTCTTCTCTCTGTTTGAATGACTGGTTTATTGTGAGAGCCTTGTCTTCCAGCTCTGAAATTATTTCTTCTCCTTGGCTTAGTCTATTGTTGAAGCTTTTTGCTGTGTTTTATAATTCCCTAAAGACCTTTTTCATTCCTGTAAGTTTGATTATATTATTCTTATATTGCCTAACTCTTCAGCAAACTTTGCATTGATTTCTTAAAATATTTTAGACTTTTATTATTGGTTTAAACTTTCCTGTAAATTCATATTTGCAATCCATATTCTGAATTCCATTTCTGTCATTTTGGCAACCTACCTGTGGGTGGAATCCACCACTGTCGCTCCACTGTTATCCTCAGGGGTGTCAAACTCTTTTGTTTTCTCATGTTTCCAGGGATCTTTTGTTAGTTTCTGCTCATCTGGATCCTCTCTGTTTAGCTCTGGGTTGATAGGATTGCCGGGCACCAGTTCTTTGCTTGGAACTCTCCTGTTTAGATACAGAGGAGGCAAACCTTAACTGGAGTTTTTGTGTCCTACTCTGGAATGCTGACCTACCAGGGAGGGGTGGGTGCACTGAGAATGTGTAGCACAGATGTTCTGTTTTCACCCATTCCCTTGTAATTGCCACAGTTTCACTCACTGTTGGATAATTGTCATGTCGATTGAATACCATTCTCCAGATGTTTGTTGGAAGTTCTTGTTAGGGACTAAATAAAACACTCTCCACAGCACCTGTTTTTGTGGGTCATTGCTCTTGTGGGGGTCATCCAGGGCGGGCTAGAGTGGCAGCTGAGTGAGTCTATTTAGTCAGGGCTATGGGCCCCCATATGAAGTATTGGTGCTCAGGGAGGGTCTGCCAGCCCAGTAGCCACGGTAAAACTCAGAGGTGGGATCTTAGGGCTAGGCAAAACTCTGGAACTCAGTGATGATGTCTCAGACCTGGTGGGGGTCCTGGAGCTATACTGGCAGAACCTCAGGCTCAGGCATAATAAGAGCTACAGAGCTGATTCTGAGGATTGGGGAGGAAAGCCTCACAGATGGAGAAGTGTTGTGCTTGCATGGAGATTGCTGATGTCCAGTTGGACTGTCTCAGCAGCCCAGGAACTGCAGAAGCTGGATGGAGCTTCTGGTCAGCTAATGCTCTCTCACTGAGGGTATACACTTGAGGCAATTCCCCAAGGCTTCCTAGGTGGTACCTGTGGCATTTGAAGCTCCTCCTCTGCTCAAATCCCACTCAGGGAGAGGAGTGCTCTGTTTCCAGTCACAAGGCTGACTGGGGAGCATCTGATCCCTCCCTGGCACAGCAGGGGTGATGTGAAGGCTGCTGCTTGACAGCTGAGTCCTGAGGAGATCTAGCTCCACGCACCAGAACAATCAAGATGGCACAGGCTGCAGAAACCTGGCAACAGCTGCCACCAGATCTCTCCTGTACCTGCCCTCCAGTGTGTTTCAGACAATATATTAAATGTAAATTTAAAAACTTAAACACAGAAGAGCAATTAGGTCTACAGAATTAGCATACTAATAAAAATAGTGGTGTTAATATTATTAGATTTCATTATGTCTTTAATAAATCTGCTGTCAACCAACTTTCTTATCCTAATGAATTATATTGAATAACAAAGGAAGGGAAGAAGTTCAGAAGAAGGGAAGGAGAAAGAGAAGAAGGAAAGAAAATTTAGGTGAGATGTTTTGAGTAGATATTTTGAGGAAAATTTTGAAATCAAATGTTCTAAGAGTACAGTAGAGTGTGAGGAGATATTTCAATAAGGATAAATTTCAAGATAAGGAAGATATACAAAAGGGGATGTTGAACTGAAAAAAAGTCTTTGATCTACCAATATGTATCCATCCATGGACAGTGATTCTGTATCCAAGACAAATTTAAATGAGAAAAAATAAATCTCTATTATCATTAATACAGAATGGAAAATTGAAACAAATTTAAAAGGTCAAAATTTAAGTAGATAGTAGAACATAAGGAGAGCAAATCAAAAAAGAGTTCTATCACAATCAGAATGCCTAGGATAATTGCCAGTGATTGATTCTGAGTGCCTCTTTTAAATTTAGAATTAGTTTATTACTGTCAAACAGTAAAGGTTGTACTTAGAATGAGGAATGATGAACACTGTCCATGGAATCAAGTTCACAGTTATCTCATACCTTAGAACTTTTTATTCCCCCTAGATATGTGCCAATTTTTACTATTCCTTTGATTAAAATATATTATAAGAAGTTCTTACCGTTTTGTGCTGGGAAAAAATAAGTTCTTGGAATAAACAGCAACACCAAAAGCCTGGATATAAAGAGTTTCAAATTAGGACTTCTCAGACACTTAAAAACATATTAGACTTAATAGATGTGGAACGGAGTAATTGGAAGTTTCAGAACTCCATTTCTGTGAGAGAAAATGTACTCATTAGTTTACAATATTAGTTAATGGCATTAATAGCAGAGTGACGGCAAAAAATGATTTCAGTGTGAGAATATTTTATGCATTTGAAGATGTGCTTCTTCCCTATTGCTGTGAGAAAAACTGCCTGCACATCTTGGCATATCAAGTATTTGGAATAAGAACATTTGTTAGCATTTGTCAACAGACCACCAAATACACAGTCATGCACATTTCTAAAAGCAAAAAAATATATAAGGTTTGCTAATATATTTTTCAATATGCTTTGAGTGTATAGATATATTTAAAACTCAAACTTCCACATACACACACAGAGGCACACAAGCAAACACACACACAGATATGCAAATAAAGACATTCTTCCAAAAGCTTTAACATAAAATCCACAGGATATATCAAAGATAAAGGGCTAGCTTGGTACTCTGAATTTTGAACATGTAGTACCATCTTCAAAGGGGAAAGAGCAAAAATGAGCATAATTTAGGGTGCACCATTTTTTATTGATTTTTCTACAAGTGTAGGATAGAGCATAGGGTTAAAAGTGCTAGGCTCTGGGACAGAATTATCAGGGGACAAGCCAAGAATCACTGCTGACAATGGGTACTGAAAACAATTCTCACTGGACACAGCGTGCTGTTCTAGCCCTAAGTCATATATTAACAGTGATAAGATTCAGGCAGGACAGAAGTGTGGTAAATAGAACGTGTTAAGAGTTCAATCATGCAACTAAAGGTAAACTCCTTGGTTTTTAAACTTTACTTTCTCTTTGAAGCTTTCTGCTGTGTTATATTTTCTCATGTGTGAGATTTCAATAAAAGCCAGAGAGGAATGTTGTGAGTGGAGGGTGTATCCTGTCTCTCTTTGAGGAGTATTTGCTGGGTTTGGCCTCCCTGGGTCCCTCAGTTCAATGCGGATGGACTGAATAGGTATTATGCATTTTACGTCTAGTTTCTCTGACACACCAAGTGCTGAATATGATGCTGAATGACATATTCAGTATGTCACTGGCTCCGTAATTAAGATGTTGATAATTCACTGTACAAACGTGAATTTTTGAGTGAAGACCTCATCGTTCTGATAATATTTTTCACAGTTTATAAAATGCTATTATCATCTTTCTGTAGTTATCATATTACAAGAAAGACATCACTTGTGTTCTGAATAGCTTCTTTTTATGAAAGTAGGGCTAAGAGATGTCTTATAGACACACTGTTGGCTGAGGTCATATAATTTAGGAAAAGACCACAGTAGATATGTTTCTTGGGAATTAAAAGTGGATACTTACATTTTAAAAAATCTGAGAAAACATTTGAAAAATAATTTATTTAATTTATTAATTCATTTATTTTTACCACAAACTCTTTTATATGCTTACTCTTCTTCCCCCTAACCCATAAAATTTTTAAGGATTCTTCACAATAGCTCTCCTTTAAACTATACAATATGTATGGGAAGAAGCATTGTCATATTTATTTGTACAAAACCTTTTTATAATATGAGACAAAATAACTGTTCATGTTTTCGTTAAATGTTTACTGAATAAATAGAAACCTTAAATGACATGCTCTATCATATGGAACTGCAAAGCATATATAACTTTCATATATGGAGAGTATTCAGAAGCTAATCTGGCTGGTTCAAGTGTTTAACACTTGGCTGTAACACAAAGAAAATGACCAAGTGATTCATTCTTTAAATTTTCATTTTTTCTAATCAAATGCATATGTGCACACACACATATCACTTACCATCCAAATGAGAAAATACACTTTGGTAATTGGGAACCTTAGGTAGCAACAATTGGAGATAAACTATTTAAACAATTTATCCCAACCAATCTTCAAGCATAATTGTGAAGTTCACCATTGCATTTCACACAGTATCTTCTTCTTCTTCTTCTTCTTCTTTTTTTTTTGCAGTTTTTGGCTGGGCTGGGCTGCCACCCTGCTCCTTTGAGCCACAGGCACTTCTCTCACCCAGTATGTTCTTCCAAAAATCTCCACGCATATCTTCCTGTTAAATGTCATAATATTTCCTCATAATTTAATGAAGCATCACTTTCTTTTTATCTTTGATCACTTTCTACACCTTCCTTTCCATAAAATGGAATATTTTTTCAAATGTTCTGTATTTTGTGTTCAGTGCATACATATTTATGTGCGTGTTAATATATCTTCTATAGCATTGAAATTCATCTATTATTTATATATTTTATTTCATGTATACTTATATATACACATATATACATCATAAAAGAATCAACACACAGAATTTTAAAAAATATCATATGGGTCTTAAAAGTCAGTATGTGTAAAATTGGCAGAAATTTGTTTTCAAATATTTTATAGAAGTCACTGGTGAAGCAATGTTAGCAAACAGTATCCTTTTATAGAAGGTTTTACCTATGATTTGAATGACTTTAATATAAGACCTTTTCTGTGTTCGTGTTTTTTCTCTCCTCTCTTTTCCTCTCTCTCCTTTTTGAGTGAAAAACACTCTTTCAAAAAATCGATTCACATAGTTTAAACTTGTAGAACTTTGGCATAAATTATTTTATAATGTTAATTATCTTTTTTATTCTCTATGATGTTTATAGTTATATTCTCTCTTTCATTTTTTTGTTTAAGTATTTTTATTTAAATAATTTTGCTACAGCTTTCAATTATAATCAGTGGAAAGATAAGCATTAACCTCACCACATTAGAAACAGAACTATAGTTTTTGCTTTTTATATAGTCACATACATCTGTTGTCATTAATGCCTTTTGCGTTTCTTGTTGTACCTAAGAAATCCTCAAAAAAAATTGTAATCCAGCACAATATTCATGTATTTTTTAAAGTATGTTAACTTAGCTATTAGTAGATGCATATCCATGAATGGCATATGGATGTGATTCTTTCTAAGACAAAAGTTGTTTGTGTATATTTCTTTTTGTTCAGAGCACAAGTTTCTAGAAATGTATTTACATGAAAGAATAAATACATAATCAGTTTGACAGGCAACACTAGTAGTTAAACTAACACACTTGTTTTTAAACAAAGTAATAATATAAAAACTAGATAACTTTATTATCATATGTGTATATGTAATATGAGAATTTCAGAGCATTTTAAATATAAAATTACTTGTCCTAAAATTTTTCTTAATGTTGGAGGGATTCATAATTGTAGATTCTAGGATAAACTCCTGGTTTTTCTTACGTATTACATAATTCAATTAGATTCACAATGGGAAAGAGTTAATAATCATATCAAAATAATTTTTATATCTTTTGGTGTCATAATTCTATAAGTCCACGTGGTAATTACATAATTACAAGTTGTCAGTATATGACTGCTGATACTTGGAATATTTTGTAATTACATAATTTGGCATGATTACAATTATGAAAAGAGTACATGGTAATTGCTAAAATTACTTTTAGTTTTTCAAAAACACAAATCTGTGTTCTAAATTAAGACAGAGAACAAAATGTCTAGTTCTGTCTGAGCAGGGATTAAATAAAATTCATCAGGATAGATTTTTGTCTTTGTATGATATTTGTCAGTTTACATTACCCATGTTTGCTTTATGCTGCATATATAATCTGTTAAAATGTGTAGAACACTGTTCTTCAATCTTTTATTTCATGGAGGTAACATCATTGCTTTGCTTTGACTTTTTATCTCACTAATTTGAAGTTATTTTGGCACCTTAGTGACACAAATGATTCACAAAAGAAAAAAATGAAGTTATAAAGCTTGATATTACTTTATCAGCATATCTGCTTGGATTTTATTTCTCTCATTAAATTCAAAGCTCATTAATGATGGGAATTAAGCCTTTTCATATAAATTCTACCTGAATTTTATTCTTAGATCTTTAATGAAGGTGGTAGTATGTATTTTCGAATAGTAGAAATTAGTTTTAAAACCAAATCACCAATGAATTTTGTGTTTAGATTTAGGTCCCATTTCTAAGATATCTCTTTCTGTTTGTATAAATATTCTGAAGTCTGAGAAAATATGAAACATGTCTGCCCACAAGCACTTCAGATAAGGGACATTCAACCTATGATCAATGATTTAGTTGAAGAATAATTTAAGTTCTCATTTCAAGAATCTTGAAAAGGAAAAATAAACTCTAAACAAACAGAAAAACGAAATGTAAGATAAAAGTAGAAAGGAATGAAATTGAAAACAGAAAAGTAATAGAGAAAACTCACTTAAAGAGATAGTTCTTGGAAAAGATCAATACAATTGACAAATTCTAGCTGGAGTGTTAAATTAAAAAGAGAAAAGACAAATGACTAATTATAAGGAATGATTTTTCTTGGCTTTTTTGATTTCTGACTGTTTCCTTTATTTTTCATGAGTCATGACCAATTCTATTGGTAAATAGTTGTATATGTTCATTTTATTACATAAATAACACATGTGCATGTGGAAATAAAAATTCAGATAGTACTTAGCTAAAATATAAGGTATGTTTCCAACTCTAAGCAACCAGATAATGAAGAAAAAGAAGAAAGAGAAAGTAAAGGGACAAGCCTTAATGAGTCAAAATTCATTTTAAAGTTCCACTTGTTAATATACCATGACATTTAGGCAGTGATTAGCCAATAGACCAATACAATAAAATAGAAAAAAATGATTCTTAATTATTGAAGAATTATTCTTAATTATGATTCCAAGATCCATTTATGTTCTTAAAATTATTATTCAAGGTGTCTAAGAGTTTAACTCACAAACCATATATCTGATAAAGAGATAATACACAGAATCCACAAAAAACTCAAACAAATCACCAAGAAAAGTGTAATTAGAAAGCAGGCAAAAGACATGAACAGAAGCTTTTCAAAACAAGATAGACAAATGGTCAACAAATGTAAAAAATGCTCACTCATCATCCAGGAAATGCAAATTTAAACCCCAATGAGATAACATCGTATGTCTGTCAGAATGGCTTTTATTAAAAAAGACAAAAAAGGATAAATGCTGGCCTGGCATGCACGCACGGAGAAAGGAATACTTATTTACTCCTGTAGAACTGCAAATTAGTACAAGCTGTATGAAAAAGAGTATGGAGAATTCTCAAAGAACTAAAAGTAGACCTACCATTGGATGCAAGAATCCCACTGCTGGATATTTACCCAAAAGAAAAGAAGTCATTTTATCAAAAAGATACCCACACTCGAATGTTTATAGCAGTACAATTCACAATGGGAAGATGTAGAATCAACCCACATGCCCATCAATGTATAAGTGGACTAACTGAACGTGGCATGTATGAACTACCCAGGCATAAAAAGGAATGAGTTAATGTATTTTTCTGCAGTTTTTATGGAACTGGAGATTATTACCCTGTCCAATATCTGAAGAATGGACAAACACCAGTTGTACTCTTGAACAACTTGTAACTAATTGATGAGCACAGAAAGAAATAAAAATCACAGCAAAACAAGAGGCAGGGAGAAGGCAGAGTCACAAACCTGATGATACACTGAGCACTATCTGAGTGAGGGATACACTTACAGCCTTGACTTAAACAATATAAAACTATACACATTACAAAACAAAACATTTGTACCCCCTTAATATTTTGAATAAAAAAGAAGAAAATGAAATCTATATAGCACATTATTATAGGCAACATTCTTAGGAAAAAACTAGTTTCTAAGGGAAAAAAAATCCTTTTAGATTTTTGCAAAGCTATTCAATATCTAGCTTCATAGAAGCTAGTGGAATGATTTTATTTGTTCTGCAATTTATCAGAATTGTTCTTCATTCCCCAGAGTGAAGACAATCTGGGCTCCCAAAGATAAGCAGTTAGAAAATAAATCAATATTTTAGTGATTTTGGGGGAAAAAAATTATGAATAAGTTCCTGTTTCCAAGGCAAACTGTGGTGAGCTGTATTTTTTGAATGGTTAAAAATCAAATGTGGAATCTTGGACCATATGTTAGCATCCACTGAAGTGGTGGGTGAGTTCAGCCGGTGAAAGTGTCACCTTTGAAGTAAATCCCATGTAAATAACTCCTCATTAGGTTAACAGTTTCTCATTTACCCTGAAGATCAACTCCAGAGTCCTAATTTCCATAACAAACAGGAGAACTAAGAAGATAAATAGTAGTTTTAAAGGGTGTTCCAAAACAGATGTTCTTAACAGATGAACTAAAAGGTTGGCTTGGGGTAAGGTGTCAGGTAGCCCTGCTCAGCAGAGGACCGAGGAGGAAAAGGTGTGTAGAGAAACGCAGATGGTGAGGAGGAAAACTATGAAGGCAAAGTGGGCAGAGTTTGGGAGTCAGGGAATATAAAAGACAGTGCATATAGTCATTCTATGAATGGGAACATAGAAGTTTGAGGAAAGTGTATAATGTGTCCAATGCAATACAAATAATAATTGATGAAATGGGCCTGCAAACTCAGTTACACGTGTTTCTAAAATCTCAAAATAATCATTTTTTATATTGTACATCACTGTAGTCAACTTGTTTCTAAACATTGCATTAGTATTTCATGTTCCCATAGAAATATACAACTATTATATATATAAATAAGAAATTAAAAATATAAGGCCAGGTGCAGTGGCTCACACCTGTAATCCTAGCACTCTGGAAGGCCAACGCAGGCGGATTGCCTGAACTCAGGAGTTTGAGAACAGCCTGTACAAGACAAAGACCCTGTTTCTAAAAATAGCTGGGCGGCAGTGTGGTGGGTGCCTATAGTCTCAACTACTCTGGAAGCTGAGAAAGAAGACTGCTTGAGCCCAGGAGTTTGAGGTTGCCATGAGCTATGACGCCACTGCATTCTACCCAGGGTGACAAAGGGAGAGTCTATATCAAAAAATAATAAATAAATAAATAAATAAATAAATGTAGACAAGTTATTTGTTTGGACATAGTTAAAACAAAACAAACATAACATTAGCTTTTAAAAATCAGTGGAAGTTTTTTTAAAAATGTGTGCGCTTCTTAACTTCACAAAACTAAGTTGAAAATACATAAATCACCTTCTACTGGATCTATTAAATACACCTACAAACACAGAAGGACCTTCATCTCAAAAAAAAAAAAAACAAAAAAAAAAACTGGAGGCAGAAGTGTGTAATATTACAGCAGCTTCTTCTGATTGCCTTGCAACTTTTCATTATTTGAAAACGAACGATTGATAGTAACTGCAACATAGTTTTTAGTACACAGGTAGTGGATATACTATTAAACAGAATAGCACATGTTTAATAAGTTTCCTGCTTCAAAGTATACAACATTATACATTAAGAATGTTCATTAAGCTAAAAGAGTGGCCCACGTTAATATCGTTAAGTTAAATTTTGTCATTAATACGATGTAATTGTATTGAAGAAATATGACAGGTCCTGCTGAATTTCTATTTCCCCCTCTTTGTTCAGTGACTGTAACTTCTCTCTGCCTCACTTAAAGTGTGAAAGAATACTGTAGACAATGAAAATGTCTTATAGCTGTGCCAGTATGTGAGAAATGTAAATCCAAATACTATACTGTAGCTTTGTACATGATCTACACGTACACTCCACAGATACACACTACATATACGTGAAATCATTGCATGTCTTCACAGGCACCCTACATATATATGAAATTCTTCCTGTGTTTGTTTTGCATATAGTGAAGCTGAAGCTAACGGAAGTACATCAAATACTGTCTACATAGGTTTAAAACCTCCTTTATTTCTACTAACGAATCTGTCAAAATTTAATATAACAATTTAGCTTATCAAAGTATAAGGTACCATTCTGCTATAAGAAACATACTTTTACTGCATAAATATATAAATAGTTGATCAGGCATAAGCCTAATTCATTATTTATAAGACTGCTAATGAGCAATCCCCATTAGAGAAGAATGTGCTATGTACGACGGTGGGACTAGACTAGAGTGAGATGGCTTTATAGAGGACAAATGACTACCAGAAATTACTCAGTTTTTTCTTCCTGGGCACCTAAAAAATCATCAATCTTTCTACATATCACTACATCAAATTGTTTGGGAAAATATCTTTTCCAGTTGAAATTTAATTCCTAAAATTTATCTCCAAACGAATTTTATTCTTCTCTTTTCGGGAAATCCATGGTCTTTCAGTAAACACTATTAATCCTGAATTATGTCAACAGGCAATGTTATAGTTGCCCTGGTGGAACTAGCATTAAGGGAAGAGATTTTAAAATTTTTCACCATCTATGGACTGTTCTTACAACAACACTATCATTTGTCAAAATTCAAGAATGGCACCTTCCAGCTAAAATATCTCTAAAGTGTATCTGCTCTTGATAAAGTTAAGTACACCATCTGGTGCTTAGGGCTGTCTGCACTGTTGCTACAGTCTAGATTTATGGAATTCTCTTCAGGTGTATATTTTACATTTGCCAGTGTAAATGATCTTGCTGTTCATTAGATAGGGCTCATTTTATTTGATCATTACTTTTGTTATTCCTAGTGCTCTACTTTTTATTTTCATCACCAAAAAAACAATGATTGAATGCAAACGACATAGTCCATATTGTTGGGCTTATAGCACAAATGGGACAGATCTCTTGCCGTGAACCAGGTAAATTCCCAAGGACTAAATATTCCTGAACACACTCATCCTTCATGGCAATAATTGCCATCATGTAGGTTTACACTAGTGGGACAAAAACAGAAAAAGAGGCGCCCTACTTCTCCTGCAGGGGAAGGAAGGGTTGAGAGAAGCTTCTCAGACTAGTTAACATGTTAGCTAAGAGGAGACTGATGACTCTAGTTTCCAAGTGGTGAAAGACCCTACCCGTTTCCATCTGTGAGAAATGTTTCTTTTATAATTTGTATATCAAGGACTACTTACTTCGTGTGCTTTTCCCATGTGCCCAGTCTAATAAGCATTCTGCCTATAACCTTTAGACACAAGCTACCACTTTTATTCTCCCGCCTGTGAGTTGTCAATTGCAAAGCTCCTTGGACCTATTATAAGCTTAAAAGAAAAAAAAAAGTTAGATAATTGCTGTGGGTTTAATATGGTTTGTCTTCATCAAAACTTATGTTGAAATTTGATACCCTATGTGGTGGTGTTGAGAAATAGGGCCTAGTGGGAGGTGTCTGGGTCCCCTCATGAATGCCTGGTACTTGCTATAGTAAAAGAGTTCTCCCTCTAGCAAGAATTTATTAGTGCTCTGAGAAATGGATTGGTTCCTACAAGGGTGAGTTGTTGTAAGCCAGGATGCCTCTGGGGTTGTCTCTCTTTGCTCCTATCTGCTTTCCCTGTGACTTTCTCTGCTGTGTTATGACTCAACATCAAAGTCCTAGCCAGAAGCCAGGGCTCTTGAACTTCTCAGCCTGCAGAACCATGAGCTGAGAAATATTTTTTTCTTTATAAATTACCTGGTTTCAGGTATTCTTTTATATAGCAACATAAAAGGAACTAAGACAATAATAGAACCCCTTTAAGTATTTTCCAACAATATTCTTTTAATATATCAATTTGTGTTTTTTTTTAAATCATGCAATGTCTGTCATTTCATCTACATAATATAACCCACCCCAAAGGTGATTTAAATTGATAAATTGTGCTTCCATGAATCAGTAGGCCTGAGAAAAACACATCTGAGGAATAAACTTCAAAAAACATTTTAGGGAGCAGAGTAGGTTTCTTCTCCTGACCTTGGCGCACACAACATCTGGAACAAGCCTGTGTATCTTTGTTACTTTTCAGGGGGTTTAATGTGAGGAAGTAGTTTTTTCATTGTCTGTTCTTCAGTCTAAATTCAGTAATCAAGAGTAATTAAAAACCGGTATATGTGTTTTAGTCAACAGAGTTTCATTTACAAGAAGTTACTGATGGGGAAGGTTCAGTCAAACTTATTTACATGGGGTGGATCCCAAAGCAGGAGAGGGCTCCTGGATTCACAGGACTACAGAGTTTCAAATTATTATTTTTTGAGGTTGCCGTCTCCTTTCACCCTCACATCCTCACTATCTAATTTTCCCTTGGAAAGCCTTTTTGGGATGTTTCTGAGGGGAATTTATGTTGTGGATACACTTTAGTTTGATTTTAGTGGGATTTCCTTATGCCCTTGATGGCTGCTACAATGAGCAGGAATTGCTAGCTTTCCAGGGAGTGAGATGACTTCCAGTATACTCTGCCCGTCACTGATCAACCTGCTCAGTATCCTAATGCAGAGATAGAGCACAAGAGATGGCATAGTAATGGTAACACGTCCTAAATCTCACTGTAAGTATTTGTGAGGTAGAGGCTAAATAATCTCTGAAACACATGAAGCCAATACCTAGCCTGTGGAAACGTTCTTCAATCTTCAGACCTATAAAGTTGTGAACATAATCGTTTTCCACCATGACATAGTAAAACTAGAATTTCTCTTCTATTACAAAATACTCATCAATGCAAGGTCTAACAATGAAGTTCAAGAACTTGCCACTGTGCACCAATGTTGGCAGCTCTGTACCAACAGCTTGGTAAGGTTTCACAACCTTGGGACATCCGTGTCTCATAGCTGTGTTTGTGTTTACGTGTGGAAGGGTCCTGCTGAGTGGCATTGTTGTTACTTTTGTGTGCTGTTGTGAGAATGTCAGAGCTTGAATTAGCACAATGAATAAAAGTAAAGTTTCAAGAATGGCCAAGAGTGAACGTGAAATCAGGGACATGTTAGTCCAAATTTATGAGAAAAATGCCGTGAAAAAAATGGCAGTGTACAGATGGATTAAATATTTTTCTAGGGGGAAAGAAAATGTCACCAATTAAGAGAGGTCGGGATGGCTGTTAACAAGCAGAACTGGTGAAAATATTGCAAACATTTGTTGAATTGTGTGTCAGAATTGTTCTCTGTGAGAACATAGCAGACCAAGTAAACATTGATAGATAAACAGAAAAATCTTAACTGAAAATTTGGTGACCAACTCATGGCTCACTCAGTGCAAAGGTTCACACAGTGCTATGAAGCAGTTTTTAGCCAGTAAACAAATAACTATATTGGAAAAGCCTGCCTACTTACCTGATCTGGCCCCCAGGGACTTTTTTCCATACCTAAACGTAAAGAAAATATTGAAAGTAAGATTTTTTTTTTGAGTCTTATTATATCGCCCTTGGTAGTGATATGACATCACAGCTCACAGCAACCTCAAACTCTTGGGCTTAAGCGATTCTCTTGCCTTGGCCTCCCAAGTAGCTGGGACTACAGGCGCCTGCCACAATGCCTGGATATTTTTTTGTTGCCGTTGTCATTGTTGTTTAGCTGGCCGGGGGCTGGTTCAAACCTGCCAGCCTAGATGTATGTGGTTGATGCTGTAACCACTGTGCTATGGGCACCAAAGCAAAAGTAACATATTTTGATGACATTCACGACATCAAGAGTAAAACCGCCACAGCTCGGACAGCTGTTCTAGAAAAAGAGTTCCAAAATTTCTTTGAAGGTTGGACTAGCCACTGGCATTGAGATACAGCTTCCCTAGGAAAACATTTGGAAGGTGACCATCGCGACTTTCAGCAATGAGGTACGTAGCACTTTTTCTAGATGAGTTCATGAACTTAATTGTCAGGCCTTGCACACAATCAGAACTATTCTGTGTTTTTTCTTTTTTTCTTTTTTTTCAGAGTTTCACTCTGTTGCCCCAGGTTAGAATGTACGGCGCTCAAGACAACCTCAAACTTCTGAGCTCAAATGATCCTTCTGTCTCATTCTCCTGAGTAGTGGAGCTACAGGCTCCTGCCATGACACAGGGCTGGTTTTCCTATTTTTCGTAAAGATGGGGTCTTGATCTTGCTCAGGCTGGTCTTGAACTCCTGAGCACAAGTAATCCTTCCACCTCATTCTCCCTTCCAGCCCCAGAGTGCTAGGATTATAAGCCTAAGGCACTATGCCTGGCCTCTTTACTTTTTTATTAGAATTTTATGAAATAAAAATTGGTAAATTTCCTGTGTTAGGGTACATATGAAGTAATATTGCACATATCAAATATGTTGCAATACAAAGTTAAATATTTTGTATGACCAAAGTCATCAAGATTTTTAGATAGAATATCTGAAATATCTTTTATTGGATAAGTATAGGGTTTCTTCTTAAAGAAGAAATTTTATTGGATAAGTATAGGGTTTCCTCTTAAAGAAGAAAGAGCCATGTGAGCAGGGATCAGGCATTTAAAATGACCCAAAGAAACAAGTGTTCCAATAATAAAAAATTTTACATATATATATCAGGCATTCAGTCTTATAAGAATAATTTAATTATTCTTAATAGCGTAACACAATTCAGTTTTAATTTAAAGATTCATTATAATTGTCCCTGTATAATTATTAAGCATTAATTTTGCATAATTTTTAAGAATGATTGGAATCCAGAATTATCATTTTCAGAATTCGCATGTGATAAAAATGAAGTATACTAGTGTAAATGAAAAATCTAAATGTAAAGAAAATATTTTGATGTTTGTCATCTTTGATATATTCTTATATTTTTTGTGAGTTCATTTTACATCATAAACATTTATAAATATACTAAGTCACTTTGAATCATTTTTCTCTAAAAGAGCTTCCACAATTTATATAAGCTTTAGTTCCAAAAAGCTTTATTTTCCTGACAAATATATCTGTTTCATATCTGACATTAATATCAAAATAGTATTTTTAATTTGATTATAAATTGATTCCAAAAAGATAGTGAATAGAAAATTATAGTAACCCTAGTGGATTAAGAGTTGTTGAGGAATTTGCATATAAAATGCTGTTAATTAAATTTGTTGACATAGTGATTGTTATTTTCCTAAAATACTAAGTAAGAAAGATATAGAATGAACAAAAACAGAGAGAGAGCAACACGTGGAATTATTTTTTGTGTATTTCATCTGAAGTACTTATGGACTTTTATTTATTTATTTACTTTTGTAGTTTTTGGCTGAGGCTGAGTTTGAACCTGCCACCTCCGGTATATGGGGCTGGTGCCCTACTTCTTTGAGCCACAGGCACCACCAGATATTTATTTTTATAATTTTTTTTTTTTTGAGACAGAATCTCACTATGTCACCCTGGATAGAGTGCTGTGGTGTCACAGCTCACAGCAACCTCAAACTCTTGAGCTTAAGCGATTCTCTTGTCTTAGTCTACAGGCACTTGCCACCACACCCAGGTATTTTTTTGTTGCAGTTGTCATTGCTGTTTAGCAGGCCTGGGCTGGGTTCACACCCACCAGCATTAGATGTATGTGGCTGGCGCTGTAACCACTGTGCTATGGGTGCTGAGCCTGCTTATGGATGTTAAGCCTAGTTTAGCTTTGACCTTAGTTTAGGAAAATGATGTTAAACTATACTATTGACTAGTTGCCAAAGATCTTAGGAAAATACTCAAATGAAAAGTTTAAGAAATGTGGTATACTTTAAGCAGGTAGAACACAAAAATGTTAAAGTAGTTAAATTATGAAATGCTGAAAATTGATTAATTTTTCTTAATATGCTGTATTTTTATTTTATAATCAGGTAAAAATTATTGTCAATGCTATAGTTTGGATAAAATATTTTTTCTAACTCCTTCATTTAATGTAGAAAATAATTTACTTGGAGAAGAAAGACATCTGTTAGTAAAAATGCTTTGAATTATAAATATCACCAATTTTTTCGAAACTATGACTTAGAAGGGTTTCCAATTCAAAACTTAATTCACAACTTTTCAAACATCTCTCATTTCAGTTTCTCCATATATATTTCATGATGCTGACCCACTTATGACACCAAGTTGAAGCAAGAGCTGTGAAAAATATACCTTCCCAGCCAAAGAGAAGCATTACATTTTAAAGTACTAATAAGTTCAAGAAGGTTATACTGGTGGAGTTGTAAGGATAATTTAAAATATGAAAATAGGTCAAGAATAGGATATTTGAAAAAAGATAATTCTTTTTTTTATGTGATTTTATTCATAGGTTTCAAACCATGAGATACTGACCCACCTAAAGAGTCCTCCAAAAATCAAATATTAAATTTTTTTTTCTAAAATACGCCTGTTTATAAAGAAAACAGTCCAGGTGTCCGTCCGTTGTATGCTGGGCTGGGCTGCCTCTGTGCGCTCTCTCTATGTACCCACACCCTTATTTAATAATTACTTGCTCACTGTTCCCCATCAGTTATGCCCTTTATTCTGAGCATCTCTGGACCTCTGACTTTTGTAGGCTCCAAGAATGCCTATGTCTTCAAGGATTTAATTGTACATCAGTCCGGTATTTTTAATTATACATGATATGGAGTCAAATGATTATTTTTTACAAATCATAATTAAACATGGCGTCCAGAGATCTTGGTCCCAAATGTTATGCTGGAACTTGTCATGACAACAAAGAAGTCCTTTAACTCTTCAGGCTTTAGTGTAGAAGGAAGGTGTTGCTTTAGGGCAGAGAACTGTGTTCTTTAGAAGTCACGTTTAGGACAATTTTGCATAAAATTGAAACACCAGTAAATAAATTAATTGCTATTAGCAGTCTTCGATTCATCAGATTATCTGGCAGCCAAAAACTCTGCAGGGCAACCCCTTTCACGGATTCTAGTGAATCAATAACGGTCTCTGCGTTTATTTTTACACTTAGCAGGTATTATCAATGCTCTGCCAAATCATATCTGATTCCATTTGCTACTTCCTCAGACTGATACCTCATTTTATATGTTCTATTGTGGTTTTTGTTTGTTTGTTTTGTTCTGTTTTTGACAGAGTCTCACTCTGTTGCCCCCAGGCTAGAATGCTGGAACTCACAGTAATCTCAGACTCCTGGCTTTAAGTGATGATCCTCCTGCCACAGCCTCCTGAGTAGCCGGGATTATAAATGCCTATACCGGGCTAATTTTTCTATTTTTGGTAGAGATGGGGTCTTAATCTTGCTCGGGCTGGTTTTGAACTCCTGAGTTTCAACAATTGTTCTGCCTCTGCCTCCCAGAGTGCTGCGATATAGGCCTGAGCCTTCCCACCCAGCCTGTTCTATTGTTTCTGATGCATGTGTATCTGTGATTCTCTTCAAAATTCTAGTCCTCGGCTCCTTTGCCATTAGGCTAACAAGGACAGGAGCATGGGAAGTTCATTCCCCCTGCAGGCCCAGGCATCCCACAGTCCCTCACTGGATTAAAGGTGATAATATACACATAATAACGATGATATTTACATAAATTGATTCACATTAAATGATAGTTATTTGCAAAAATTCAGAAGATATCCCACAATATATCTATTAGGGCCTTAGAAAAAATTATTTATTGAAGGTGAAGGTGGGGAGGAGAAAATAGAATTAATCAGTCTCTTAATCAACGAAAAGATAAAGGGAAACTGCACAGAGCACTGATAGAATTAGGTCATTACCTGAGGCGTCTACTTAACTGACATTTTTCACCTTAGGTTTAACTGGACAAAAGCAAATCAGAGCAATTTGCTAGAGACAAGGCGAGGAAGCAAGTGGACGATGGGAAAATTTGCAATGACAAGGAGAAGCAAGCATAAATTAATCACAGATATATTTCCTTTAACCAGTTGTTACAGACTAAATTATAAGCACACAGGTGCATGAGATGAAACCCTGATTCCCAGTGGAACTATATTTGGACGTAGGGACTTTAATGTAAAAAAAAAAAAAATGTCATACAGGTGGGGCCCCAATTTAATGGAACTGGTGTCCTTATAAGAGGCAGAAGAAAACCCAGGAGCTTCTGCACACGGGCAGCTAAATGAGGGTGAAGTGAAAGGAAGGAAGCTAACAGCAAGCCGAGGAGGACGTCCTCGGGAGAAATAAGCCCTGCTTATCCCTAAATATTGAACCCCAGCCTCCAGAAATGAGAAAAACTAAATTCCCACTGCTTAAGCCACCCCGTCTGCAGTATTCTGTTAAAATAGCCCCAGTCAACTGATATACCAATTAATTTCAAATTATTGCTATCTGTTTTTCTGAACTGTCACCTTTAGAGTCATGAGACTAAAATACAAATCTTACTTCCTGAAATTGATTAGCAGTTTTTGCCTTTCTCATTTCCCCACCCAACTCATTCTTTCTGGTCTAGACAGGCATTGGGCTCCACTGGGATTCAGAAATTGGTAAGAGCAATAAAATGGGGAGTGAGGGTGATTAGGAACTGAAATGTGAAGAGAAATCAGAGTCCATGTTCAGCTTTTGTTACCTAGAATAGCATATAGGTATAGAAACAGCAATCTCATTGAAATTGAAGCCCTGTTAAAAGGAATTTTATAAATAGTATTAATACAGGTTTAATTTAGCACGACCTAGGCTAACTCAGCATAATTAGATATAGCATTTTATAGCCCCAGAAAAACAAACAGGATATTACATAGAGAAATCATCTCGCCAAACCTAGTTTTGGAGGATAAAAGAATGAAGATAGAAATCAAAAACTGTAGAATGAGCCATGGGGACATATGTGCCTGTGTGCCCAGGGAAGAGAGCTCAGAGAAAGGAGAGAGACAAGGAGAAAAACAGAAAAGCTCATATCTGTGCTGTTATCTGAGAATCTGATACGGATTATGGAAAGCTACTCTTCCTCCTCTTAATGTAAACCAGCTGCATCTAAGGATCTAAGAACATCATGCTCTGTGTGTATGTGTGTAAGAGAAAGAGACTGTGCAAAAGGACAGCCTGAATTTTAGTTTTCTTCATTTACCAAATGAAGGAAATCATGCTCAAATTATCTGTGCGCTCAGAAAATTCAAAGAAGGGTTTTCGAGGAGCCTGATGATGGCAACTAAGTGATCTTGGAGCTTAGGCCTATTAAGTTCCCCACTCACTGCCAAAAACTAAATGACAACCCCAGTCCATATAATACGTCAAGGTCATTAAAAGCCAGACAAGGTGAAACATTATCCAAGATGTTCACCCATAGATAATGAAACAGCTGATAGGAAGCCAAGATAAACATCTTCCAATGACCAAATTCAGCTTCAGACACCAAAAGAAAACTCATAAATAATATCCAAGCAAGCCACATACTGAGAACTTTAACTAAAAAGACTGAATTATCCAAAATACTGTAGTTGTATAAGAAGATCACATCAGATATTGGAATAAGAAGCAGCATTTCATTTACTAGTCTGCTAGAGTATATGTAAATTTCTGACTTCAGTAGAAAATTTTTCTCCGTTATTAAATAGAAGGCTAGGAAAAAAGTGCCTATGTAAGGGAAGGCGGTATGAGCTCTATAGAGAAAACATTTAATGGTCTAGACTTGTTTTATTATTATGATTATCATTGCATTATAATTATCTGGGTTTATGGCTTAATGTGAATGTACAAATCTCTTGAAAAAATTTTCTGTTAAGTATGTAAATTCTATGCAATAGCACTCAGCTCTACATTAGCAAAGCAAATTTTACAATAGGATAAACAATTGAATGGTTCATTAAAAATATATTAAAAGTGTTTATTGTTACTGGAGAAAGAAAGAAGAGTTTTTGTTTTTTTGTTTTTAGGTGTGTATGAACTGGGCCTTAAGTAATATGGACATTGCTTCTGTTTTTCTCAGCTAAAAAGGAAAAAAATATTCATTTTTTCAAAACAAAACAAAAAACATAATATATTAAAACTATCGGATCTAATCCTGAAGAAAATTTCAAACTACTATTATAAAATACCTTTCAAATAACCTTCTAATGATCCATTAAATAAAAGAAAAATAGATTTTACTAATTCATTTATTATCATATGGCTATTTTTAAAAAATTCTTAATTCAAAAGAGGAAGTACCTAATGTATCACAAAGGATGTCACTTGTGTAACACTTGTGAAAGTGGAAATCATGATTATTCTTATAAGCAGTTAATCAGACTAGAGCCAGCTGTTATTTTATTTTGAATGTTATACATGTAATGCATCAGTTCATTATTTGTTAGTAAATTAAAGCAGTTTTGAGGTATGAATTAATATTTTTCTTAAGCATTTCTCAATATAACTAATTATAAATTCATAGACTTTTGAGTCTTAAAGGAACACAGAGCATATTTAGTCCAACAACCTTGCTATTGAGGATGTTTTCTGCAGAATTTCTGACAGTCTTTTAATTCCAGAAACAGCTCCGTGGACTGGGATCACATCATCTTCTGTTCATTTGTTCCTCCTTCCCTCTTTTCCTCCCTCCCTTCTTTCCTTCCTTCCCCTTTTTCTTCTTTCCTTTTTCTGTTTCTTTCTTTTTTTTCCCCTGAAAATGTTTGCTGACTCTGCTTTCTTAGAGACAGTGGCTAAGTATTAAATATGAAGATACCAGCAGACCTGTTTAATACTCCCTTGACTTTTAGGATACAAGATAGGAAATAAATCAAACCTATTCACAGCAACACAAGGAGTGCTACAGGATATCTAATTAGAGGACAATTTTGTAGAATATTATCTAAATTGATACTGAAAGATGAGAGTTACAGGGTCAAAAAAGAAAACTCAAACTGTTTCCTTCCTTCCTTCTTTTTTTTTTCTCTCTCTCTATTGATATCTTACTCTCACCCCACTTCTCTCTTTTTTCCACTTAAAGCAACAGAAGCTCTCGTTCTTTTTAAAGAATCCAATTTAATTTAAAAAGTTAGTTGGAAGGCATGGTAAAATTTATCTCCAAAAACTTTGGATTTTCATTTTTTTCTTATGGAATAATTCACAACAAGTCTGTGTCCTCTTTAAAAGGATGATATTTCAAATATTCGATGATTTTTATCTTATCTCTCCCTACATTACTTTACCAGTTTTCAAAGACTGCCGTAACAACATAATACATATTGGAGGCTTGATCAACAGATATTTATTTTCCCTCAGCACTGGAGACTGGAAGTTTACATCAAGGAGCTGGAAAGTTTGCTTCCTCTGAGGCCTTTCTCCTGAGTGTGGAGACTATCACCTTCTTGCTGCTTTGTCCTCACGTCCTTGTTCCTCAGTGGCTTAGAACTCTGTTGTCTCTTCCTCAGATAGAGACACTAGTCGTATTGGGTTACAGCCCCCTCCTAGGGTCCTATTTTCACTTAATCCCCTTTTAATGACCCCATACTCAAATATGGTAACATTTTGAAGTCTTTGAGGTTGTAAATTCAACATGTGAATTTTGATGAACATAGTTCATCTCAGAACAACAGTCCCACTTAATTTTCTTTTCCATGGGTTCTATCTCCACTGTTTCTTTAGCTATGTCTGTGAGGGCTTTTCCCGCTATTTATCTAATTCTTCTAGATATGTTGTTTTGCTAGTGTCCCTCTTGTGGGTACAGCTATGCACAGCTATGCACAGCTATGCACAGAAATTCAAACAAGAGGTGATGATTGATGCAGAGGGCTGGAGGACGACAGCTGAACCACGGTGCAAGTTACGGAGGTAACAGTACAGACATGATTTTGGTAAGACTTTATTTGAATCCTTTCTTGGCAAAAAAAGACTTCAAAGATCAGCAAGTCATCTGGCTTGATCTGGAAAACAGCGAGTACACAGTGGCATGTGGAGTGGGTAATGATTTTATAATACCTGCATTTGCACTTGGCACATCACGAATATACAAAAATTAAGTATTTTCTGCCTTTCTCCTACTCTGGTGTGGTGTTGGGTGTGTGGTGTTTCACTAATAATTATGACCAATTCCTCCCATCCCTCATCTTGCTTACATAAATGTTGCCAAGTTTTCTTTTTTAAATCTGAAGACAGTGTTTTCCTTTTTTGTAATGTATTTTTACCAAAGTTTCATGTTAAGATTTATCTTGTTTATCTCTCCTGATATTGACTAAAAGGAATAAGAATTTTAACTACCATACAGGACAGGAATCTTTTTTATTTGGTTTTCAAGGTAGTTTCAAACTCTTGGTCTCAAGCAATTTTCCTGACTCAGTCTCCTGATTACCTAAAACTATAGTCACAAATGACCAAATACGGCTCAACAAGGTATTTATTCTTAGAAAAATTCTTAGAAATTATTCTTAGAAAAGCCAGGGATAAAAAATAAAACAATCATTTCTGTCATTACGTTTTTCTGTCTCAAAACATTGAGAATTAGTTGCCAGAAGATGTATATCTCAATATTAAACAATCTCTTTAGGCAGCAGGAAAACCATATAAATGAGAGACTCAACATTCAAACCTATGTATCAGGATGGCGCCTGTGGCTCAGTGGGTAGGGCACCGGCCCCATATACCAAGGGTGGTGGGTTCAAACCCGGCCCTGGCCAAAAAAATAGCTGGGTGTTATGGCGGGCGCCTGTGGTCCCAGCTACTTGGGAGGCTGAGACAAGAGAATCACCTAAGCCCAGGAGTTGGAGGTTGCTGTGAGCTATGATGCCAAGTCACTCTACCAAGGGTGATAAAGTGAAACTCTGTCTCTACCGGGGGGGGGGGGAACCAAACCTATGTATCAAATTATAGAAAAAAAATAAATGAAGGTGTTTGTGTGTGTTTATGTAGTCTACCTCTCTTACACTTAATGTATTGAAGATTACTTTATTTAAATTAATATGAGTACAAGATATTAGGCAACTATAGCACATACATAAATGAAATGTCTGACAGCAATGTCTTAAAGGATTTGGGAATTAGGAATAATCCTTTATAAGGAAAATGAACAACAACATGCGAAGCAGAAAAGTGTTATTTGAAGATAAACTCAAATTAGTTAAAATTTATATTTAAATTTAGGGCAACCACTAAACATACCAAATAAGAAGTGTAATTGGCACACTAACTGGGATGGTTGATCCAGGACAGATGGTACCCAGCCAGCTCAGCCTAGCAGAGGGGAGGACCTGCCACCTCCACCCTGGCAGTGTTGGTGCAGGGGCTGCTGGCAGAGGAAACAGTGGGCTGGAGTGTGGGGGGTGGTGGTGCAGGAGGCTCCAGTAGCCCCAGGGGCCAGACAACTGCTGGGGAGACAATAATACCTTAGTGTCACCCTCCCCTTGCACTTGTAGCTGAATAGGGAACCCCCATTTCCCAGGTTTACTCAATTTCATGTAGGTTTCCTAGGTCTGGGAACCAAAGGGATTGCAGCCATTCATTTGCTAGGGAGTCCTAGCTAGATGTTAACTACAGAGGACCCATGCAACTATATATATATATATATATATATATATATATATTTATATGTCCCTGGACAAAGAGCTGAGAGAGACAGAAAGGGAGAGAGTGAGAGCTTTCTTCTCTGACTTGTTTTGTTTCTCTGTGCCAGGAGCTTTGGTCTTTTTGTATTCTTTTCTTTTCTGTAAATAAATCCTGTCTTACCACTGATCTGTGGTCTGTGGATTAATTCTTTGAATCACTGAGATCAAGGACCTACTGAAGACAAAAATTACAGTATTCATGGTGATTGGAACATAAAATGCATAATTAAAACCAGAAGAGATAGTGATACCGGATTTTGATACTGGATTTTCAGGTTCTTGGTCTCAGTGATTCAATGAATGAAGTGACCACAGGATCAGCAGATTAGGTTTTATTAAACAGGTGTTACAGCTCTCACAAAGAGCCAAACCTCCTCACAGAGCAGGATCAGCAGTAACACAAGTGTTACAGCTCTTACAAAGAGCCAGACCTCCTTGCTCTCCTGCTCTCTCTTGGAGGTCTGTGGAGGTCTGTGTTTGGGCTCTCTGCTTAGAGGCTTATATAGGGGCAGTTGTCCAATGAGCTTTCAGGTCTTGAAAACAGAAAAATCAGGAGCAGGCTGTGATAATAGACCAATCAGGGATGCACTGGAGGAATCGCCAGTGTCTTTCCCCACTTGTGTCCAGTTCCTTTGGCTACTGGAGCCTCCCTTGGGGGAGGGAAGCTCCCCCCGCTTGCCTATGCTCCAGCTTGCTGGTTCCTCTGCCGCCTGCCGCCACCAACACTGCCAAGACAGAGGGGCAGGTCCTCCAGCCCCACTCAGCTGAGCTGGCTGGGAGGTCACCTGTCCAGTATTAATAAGGTGGTGTCTGTGGCTCAAAGGAATAGGGCGTCAGCCCCATAAATCAGAGATGGTGGGTTCAAACCCAGTCCTGGCCAAAAACTGCAAAAACAACAACAACAACAACCAGAAGAGATAGTAAAACAGAGACTAAAAGGGAAACAAATGACTAATACTATGTATAGAAAGAAAGAAGTTACAAAATGTGGGAAAAATTAATATAATTATATAAATAATTACTTTAAAGTCAAATGATATGAAGATATTAATTTTAAAAGTGCCAACTAAAAAAGTGCTGACTCACATAGTGCATGATTAAAAAACCATATCTAGATTGCCTCAAAAAAACTACTTTAAATATAAATATTGAGATATTTAATGATAAAGAATGGAAAAGATATGCTACATTAAATTTAATCTAACTAAATCCAGCTAAGTATGTTAATTTAGGAAAAAACAGGCTTTGGAACAAGGAAGATGACCACTGATAAAGGCAGACATTACCTGCCATAGAGAAATCAGTTATACAAAAAGACATAGAAATTATAAACATGTATGTTTCTAACCACCAAGTGTCTAAATATAGGAGGTAAAAAATAAGAGAGTTTAAAGGGGAAATAGACAAATGAACTGTTACTGAGACTTCAGTTTTCTTCCGTCAGTAATAACCAGAATCTTCAAAGAATTCAACTAATCAACAAGAAAAAAAAGGACAACCCATTAAAAAGTGAGCAAAAGACATGAACAGAAGCTTTTCAAAAGAAGACAGATAAATGCCCAATAAACCTATAAAAACTCACATTAATAATCAGGAAAATGCGAATTAAAACCACAATGAGATGCCACCTTACCCCAGTTAGAATATCATTTATTTAAAAGTCCCAAATCAATGGGACTTTGATGATGGTGTAAATCATCACCAATAGATGATGGTGTAAATACAAAGAGAACGAAATACACATGGTTGGTAGGACTGCCTGCATGTTATTGCAACATCCAAGAAAACAGCATGGAGATTCCTCAAAGAACTAAAAGCAGTCCTACAATTTGATCCAGCAATGCCACTTCTGGGTACTTACCCAATGGAAAAGAAGTCATTTTATCAAAAAGATACCTACACTCGAATATTTATTGCACCATAATTCATAACTGCAAAGGCATGAAATTAGCCCAAGTGCCCAGCAATTCAGGAGTGAAGTAATAAAATGTAGTATACATATGTATATGTTACTGGAATATTTTTCTTCACTAGGTCCTTGGTCTTGGGGATTCAGAGAATGAATCCACGGACCAGAGATCAATGGTAAGATAGGATTTATTTTACAGAACAGAATACAGAGAAAAAGCACCAGAGCTTCTGGCAGAGGGTAAAACCCCAGTTGGAAAAAAATCTCTCTGCTTGGTTTTTTGTCTAGGGGTATATATAGTCTCATGGGTCCTTTGTAGTTACTCTAGGAGCACTGGGTAACAAATGAATGGATACAGTTCCTTCTGCTGGGGCAAGGTGAATGAGCATGTTAATGAATGCATGTAGTCTCTTCCCCTAGGGGTAAAGTGAATGAGCTGTTTTCCTTAAGAGATTTCAGGAGATTTCCCAGGCCTAGGGAACTTATGTGAAACTGACCAGGCCTAGGAAATGGGGGTTTCCCTGTTCATCCCTGAGTAGGGGTACCGTGTATCACTCTCAGGTCTGTGAAATGCTCACAGGGAAGTAGTGCAGCCAGACAAGGTGTCTCCAGGTCCAAGGTTGGTTCTGGGGTTGGCACCAGCAACAGCAACAATGCGGGCTGAGCTGTGGTCTCCCTCAACTAACTAAGAATGCCCAGGCTTCCACAAGGCTCTCCCTCTCTGCTGCACTTGGTTCTCCAAGCTCTGCCTCCCCTTGGGCACTGCACCAGCA
The DNA here is from genome assembly GCF_000181295.1 of Otolemur garnettii. Taxonomy (NCBI): domain Eukaryota; kingdom Metazoa; phylum Chordata; class Mammalia; order Primates; family Galagidae; genus Otolemur; species Otolemur garnettii. The sequence continues at coordinate 10,548,334 of NW_003852430.1, read as the reverse complement.
CCACTGGGGGGAGATCCAGAAGCTGTGGCAGGTCTTGGGGGAAGGGGTGATGGCACTGACCAAGTGGGGGTGTACTCACCCTGACAGGGGTCCTCAAACTTTTTAAACTGGGGGCCAGTTCACTGTCCCTCAGACCATTGGAGGGCTGGACTGCGGGCCGAGACTAGTCAGATGCTAAGCAGGACAGGCAGAGGTGGCAAAAACATTCAGTGGGCCAGGCGGGCCTCAAGTGGCCCATGGGTCGTTCAGGAAGCCTGCATCATATACAATGGAATACTACTCAGCCATTAAGAAGGATGAATTAATTTCTTTTTCAAAAATTTTGATTGAAATGCAGATTACTATCCTATGTGAAGCATCTAAAAAGCAGAAAAGGGTGCACCACTTGTACTTGCTGTTAAATTGGAACTAATGAATGCGCACTCATGTGTAGAAAGGGTAGTAAATCTCAGTGGAAATCAAACATGATGGAGAGGGATGAAGGGTCTGGGCAAAAACCAACCTAATGGGTACAAGGAACATGATTTGGGTTCACACTTATTGCCAAGACTCAAGAATTCCAAAAGCTACTGATATGGGAACTTTATCTTCCCTCCTGGCTGGCTCGATCTGATACTGGAGTTTCAGGTTCTTGGTCTCAGGTGATTCAAAGAATGAATCGATGGACCACAGGATCAGTGGTAAGTCAGGATTTATTCTCAGAAACAAAAATTACAACAACTACAAAAAAACCAAAGCTCCTCGCAGAGAGAACCCAGGAGGGAAACAAGCTCTCCTGCTCCCTCTTTGAGGTCTGTCCTGGGGCTCTCTGCTCAGGGTTTTCTACAGTCGTAGGGAGTTGTTTTGCCAGAACTCAATGTTGACTTTTAGGGCATGGGTCTTCTCAGTTACAGCCAATCTTCCAATCAGCAGTAAGGTTCTGGAACTCTTGGGCCCTGGAAACTCACATGAGGAGACAGCAAGGCCTCCATACATGAAATTGACCAGCCAGAAGTGACTGGGGAGGAGACAGCAAGGGGCCAGTGTCTACCCTGCTGGTGTCCAGCCCCTCCAGCAAGCTGCTTCCTCCAGTGGCAGAAGCATCAACACTGCCAGGGCTAAGGCGGCCGGTCTCTGAGTGGAAACTCTAACTGCTGTTAGGAAAAAGGGCAAAGACTTGATCTAACTGCTTCCTGCTGACTTGGGTGATGATAGAAGGGGCAGTTAGGGTTTTTCTGGAGGGAGAGCCATAGGTCCATGATAGAATTAGGTCCTGGTGCTACCTTGTCCTGTATCACTATCATGTAACCAAAATTATTTGTACCCCTGTCATATAAAAAGACAAAAATCTTATGCCTTTGATGCCCATGTTTCAGGTTCTTGGTCTTGGCGGTTCAAAGAATGAATCCATAGACCACAGGATCAGTGATAAGACAGGATTTATTCACAGAAACAAAGAATACAAACCTACAAAAACTGAAGCTCCTGGCAGAGAGAACCCAGGTGGGGAACAAGCTCTCTTCATCCCTCTCCAAAGTCTGTCTCCAGGCTCTCTGCTCAGGGGATAATATAGTCACAGGGGGTTGTTTTGCCAGAACTCAGTGTTGACTTTTAGGGCATGGGTCTTCTCAGTTACAGCCAGTCTTCCATTTAGCATCAGGGGTTCTTAAGCCTTGGAAACTTACATGAAATTGACCAGCCCTAGAAAAGGGGTTTTTTCCCTTCCTGCAAATGAAGGAGACCCCAAGGTGCTGGTGTCTCCCCGACAGTTGTCTGGCCCCTCTGCTACCGGAGTCTCTGAGCCCCCCCCCCCACCTATCCTTCAGCCTGCTGCTGTTTCACTGCCACTGCACCAACACTGCCAGGGTGAAGGCAGTGGGTCTTGCCACCACCAGTCCTGTATCTCCTTCTTAAATTAATATGGTAATTATTTTGACAGACTAATTTCTTAGTTTTTGTGATTACTGTTTCTCCATCATTGATAAAATGAAATTTTTAAGTTAATTAATTTTAAATTTTAAATTTTTTTCGTACTTTGGTTAAGAAAGTTTAACATGTTATAAAATATCTCATAAAACAATGTATTAGTTGAAATTTATATCTTAATTAGTAAATATCTTAATTGTGAAGAGAGAATAATTTGAGATTCACATAAAATTTCCCATCATCACTCCTATGTTTTCCTTGGTGTAACCTATGTTCCACTATCCTGGGATGGTGCTCAGAGCAGTATTGAGTCCTAGAATAAAAACTTTCAGGAAAATTCTCACATAATGAATTCTTTTTTAATATATATATCTATCTACAGAAAAAAAAATCCATATTCAGTAATTTTCTCTAATGTTTTAAATACAATACCAGCCTGCTGAAGATGCCATACAATCTGTTATATACTCTGAAGCATAATTGCCATAGTTCTGCCTTCAAGCTATTTCAAAGATAAGTTACCAGAATTGCAGCACATGGCTCTGCTCAATAAGTCAATCTTATTAGATTGCTGACTTCCACGTGGAAATAGGAAGAACTTCTGCTAAAAATAGCAATCTAAAAATCTATATTTGTATTTTTAGAACAAACAGTGAACCTTTCAAAATCTATAAAGGAGACTTTCTTCTTGCTTGTTGCTATTAATTGTAAGTGTATCAGGTTAAATTACAACATGACACATCTTTTGAGAATTTGTAGCCTCAGATAAAATTATCTTGTTTATGAGCACATTCATGTAATTTATGTTGGTCCAAATGAGATAATCCTTGGTATACAAACCTTAAGCTATTTGAAGAACCGCCATCACTCTTATTAAAATAATAACTAGCCTCCAAGGATTGTGGCTTTTAGAAAGAGGCCACAGCCAAGTGAGAGATAGCTCAGTCGTGGTAGCAAGAAATGGACTAAAACAGCACATTTTTATGCCATGTGATGCCTGATGAAATGTAAAATGAGTAATAAAGGCATTTAATGTTCATACATTTTCTACCTTCACTGCTTCTCATATATCAATGCACCATAATTTAACTATCATCTTCACCTCCATCCCTATTTTAAAATTTAGTGTTTCTAAATTTTTATTTAGAGTTCATTGGATTTCAGTAAGATGATGTAGGGATAATTTGTAATTGTAGCTGTTGTCACAGCAAGGGCTTACTTAAAACATATATTTTCTGGTAAAATATATTACTTTTATATATCCATACTAATGGCCTATTTGCTGAAGTTTTGCTCAAGAGTAGGTATTTGTGGCATGACAAGGTCAAGATAAGTTTCAATAGATGTCAAAAGTCAATTTAACAGAACAGTCTACAAATAATCAAAATTTATTTTAATGCAGGCTGGTAATCTTGACTAGACAAAATTTTTCAAGTAGATCCTATAAAATCTTTATTACATGATACATTTAGAAGGAAAGTACGTGGCATAATTCATTTATTCCTATCATTTGGTCCACCTGTTTTTATGCCCAAATTCATAGGCATAAACAGGAAAACAGACACAGCTTATATTAGGAATACAGTCTGCTTTATTGCATAAAAACTTACGAATCCTACCTTGGATTTATGAATAAATAAATAAATAAAAGAGTTACACCTTTATAGTGACTTTTGTTTCCATTGAAGTAACTATTTTCCTAACTTGAGCAGTAACTTCACAGCTGCTGTTGTCTGAGGAATCTCAGATTCCACTGGAGGACTGGGCTGGCCAGTCTTTACACCCTCCCCTGGGCTTCCTAGCAAAATTTCCTTACAACTGTTAGGTTTTAAACCCAGATGTTAGGCCATCCTCTGGATCCAATTAGTCATGCTCTCTCTATATTTATATATTCATTTGAACAGTAATTTTAGCTAATTGGCCTTGGCTATCTAAAAGATTCATGAAGCAAGTCATTTCTCAAAAGGGATACATCATTTCAGTTGGTTCTGAAGCCCTATAAAATTTCTTTATAGACTCAAATGTTTATGCCTTCAATGTGGGCAAAGGGGTAAAACTTAGGCCACTTAGATAAATAATGCAAAAGACCTATAATGAACCAGCTATAGGACATGTCTTGGCCTTGGTGGCTCAGATGGCAGTGACCATATTCATTGACCGATGATAGGTTGTTTGTGTAATAAAGTCAGCTCATGCATGAAAAGCAATATTTGAATTAACTCTGAAACAAAACTACTAAAGGATATGTCTACAATAGTAAGCAGAGAATGCCTTCTATCTTTTAAGGACTAAATGGAGTAATGAACTAAGATAAAATATATCCAGATATCAATATATTATGTTCCACTTTCCAAGAGAGTCTAAAGAAGAGTAGATTGAACTACAACTACATATATGGATTGAGAACATTAATGTAAAAGTATAAACCCATTGACAAATCCGTTAATTGTTGTGAACCCTGGACTTCTGTTTACATCAGTCCTGCCATCTAAATTTTTTTTTCTGTAAAATCAATTGCCACATTTTATTATGTAGAAAATATATAAGAAGTGATAATATGGTAAGATGACTGTTTTAGTTATTGATGTGTAACAGGCTACTCTAAAACATAGTAGCTTAAAAATAACAGTCATTTATTTAGTTCACAGATCTGCAATTCTTGTACAGTTCATTAGAGATGCCTCTGCGGTGTCAGCAGCAAACTAGGATGCCTCGGTTTGTTTGAGGCTGGACAATCTGCTTCAGAGAGGACTTGTACTCATATACATTCCAGGCTAATTGGGGTTGACCTTCAGGTGGAAGTTCAGCTTCCATTGTTGGTCTGGAGGCCTCAGTAGGATGATGGCTAGCTGTTAAGTGCAAATCTTCCCAGATCTAGAAAATGGACATTCATCCTTTCTTTCTTTTTATGATTTTTCTTTTTAAATTTCAGAATGTTAAAGGCTACACGTTTTGTTTACAAACTTTGTCTTTCACAGATTGAGTCAAAGTTGAAAGTGTGCCCTTGACCAAGTAGCTGGCACTATACCCGGTAGGTGTGAATTTACCCACCCCCTCCTCTCCCCATCCTCCACTCAGTTTCCATGGAGATTTACTCCCCTATGTGCACGTAAGTATTGATCAATTAGTCCAATTTAGTACCGAGTACTGGTGTTTGTTTCTCTATTCTTGTGATGTTTCACTTAGAAGAATGATTTCCAGTTCCATACAGGATGTCACAAATGATACTAGATGGCCACGTATTTTTGTGGCTCACTAGTGCTTTATGGTTTGTACACATATACCACATTTTATTAATCCATTTGTATATTGGTGGGGCCACTTCAGTTGTTTCCATGTTTGCAATTGTGAATTGTGCTGTAAACATTTGAATACAGAAGTCCTTTATGCAAAGTGACTTTTTTCCTTTGGGTATATACCCAGCAGAGGGATTGATGGATCAAATGATAGGTCTACTTTAAATTCTTAGAAGTATCTCCATACAATTTTCCATAGAGGCTGTACTCGTTTGCAGACCTACCCGACAGTATTTAATTGTTCCTTTCTCTTCACGTCCATCTAGTGCTTGCTGTTTTAGGACATCTTGATAAGAGCCGTTCTCCCTGGAGTTAGGTGATATCTCATTGTGATTTTGATTTGAATTTCCCTAACGATCAGAGGGTTTGAGCATTTTCTCATGTTTGTTGGCCATTAAACTATGTTCCTTTGAGAAGTTTTTGTTCATGTCTTTTGCCTACTTTTTTTTTTAACAGGATTGTTAGATTTTTCCTTGCTGATTTGCTTGAGTTCCTTATATATTCTGATTATTAGCCCTTTATCAGATGTATAACATACAAATATTTTCCCATTCTGTGGGCTATTTACTCTATTGATTGTGTCCTTGACTGTGTGGAAACTTTTAAATTTGATTAAATCTTACTTACTTAGTTTTGTTTTTACTGTAATTGCTTTTGAGACCTTCTTTATAAGGTCTTTCCCAAGGCTGACATCTGTAAGAGTTTTTCCAACATATTCTTTTAGACTTATTCTAGTTTCATGCCTTAGGTTCAAGTCCTTTATCCATCATGAATTAATTTTTGTGAGTAGTGAGCAGTGTGGATCCTGTTCCAGTCTTTTACATGTGGCTATCCAATTTTCCCAGCACCATTCATTGAATAGGGATTCTTCTTCCCAGTATATATTTTGATCTGTTTTATCAAAAATCAGATGGGAATATGAGGATGATTTCATCCTCTTTCATTTTATGTTCCGATCCGTAGGTCTATGTCTCTGGATTTTTTGTTGTCTTTCTTTCTTTTCTTTTTGTTTATTCCTCCTGTTTTTTACTTATTAAATATGGTTACATTGACTATTCAGGGTCATTTATGGCTCCATAGGAAGTGTAGAAATATTTTTTCTAGATCTGTAAAAAACAGTATTTATATTTTAACAGAGATTGCATTGGTGACTGTAGGTCACTTTGGGTAGGATAGCCATGTTAATAATGTTGATTCTGCCATCCACGAGGGTGATGCGGTTTTCCCTCTGTTTAGATCCTCTGTAGTTTCTTTTTTCAGGGTTCCATAGTTTTCCCTACAAAGGTCTTTCTTTTCTTTTTTTCTTTTTTTATTAAATCATAACTGTGTACATTAATGCATTTATATGGTACAATGTGCTAAATTTATATACAATTTGGAATGCTTACCTCAAACTGGTTAACATAGCCTTCACCTCACTGACTTAATTATTGTGTTAAGACATTTATACTCTACTCTTAGTAAGTTTGACATGTATCCTTGCAATATACACACTAGGTGAGGTCCCACCAATTACCTACAAAGATCTTTCAGTTTAAACTTCCTAGTGTGTTAAGATCCAAATCTAGAAACTCATATAGTCTAATTTTGCCATATTTAATTGACCCAAACAGTTCCACAACCTGCTGAAATTTAGGACAGTAATCCAGCCCCACATCCAGCTTGGGAGGAGTGCTGATCTTTTATCCACCTCATTTTTAATCTACCTCAAATACTGGAATTAGTTTTGCAATTCATCTGGTCCAGCTGAAGATCAGAATTTGTAAGTGGTCATCCTTAAATCTCACAGCCATTGGAAGTGGGAGCTATAAAAATAAATCACATTTTTCTTCTTTATTTGGAAATAATGGCAAATAAAAAATGATAGCAAAAGTGTGTAATTTGATATTTTCATACATGCATACATTTAGACTTATTGCCACAATCAGGAAAATTAATCACACACAAAGGCATCAAATTTCACACTTTAAAATGAATGAATTGTGTGGTATGTGAATTATACCTCAATCAAACTGTTACTAAAAACAAAACTATAGAACAAACTAAAAGTCACTTTTATTGAGGATTTAATCCTCAAAGCAAAAAAATTCTATGGGATATATGCACATAGTACAAGAAGGAAAAGTAATGTGCTCCAGGTCGCAGAATTAGAATTATGGTGGAGACAGAATTTCAACCCAGACAAATGTGAGGCAGCATGACCCTCGACTGCTCTACTCTAACTCTACCGCTAACTTACCCTGTGTGTACTTCTTTGCTATTCTGCTACTATACCCAGAAGCTTTCTCATAAGTTAGCATAATTTAATAGAATATTTTACTATTTCAATATAATGTCACTGTGTGGTGCTCAAATTGGCCATCTTATCTAAAGATAGGGCTGGTTTATTGTGATCGTAATCTTCAGATGCTTTTACCATAATTCTTATTACACTATTTCTCCAACTAAAGTGGGTTTCTGTAAAAGAAATTTTAAAAACATCCAGGGTCATAAGCCTTCATTTGCAGACACATTCGCTTTTACAAGTTGACCATCACCAATTCAATAATCCAAAATGCTCCCAAATTTGGAAATTTTTGAGTGCTGAAATGATTACAATGATTCCACAACTGTGACTGGTCACAGTTAAAATTCAAAACTTAGTTTAATGCACACAATTATTAAATTGCATGAAATCATGTCTAGTATGTATGCATGTATGTGTAAGATGCAAATGAAGCATGATGAATTTTGTGTTTAGACTTGGGTCTCATCACTGAGATATCGCATTCTGTATATGTCAATATTCCAAAATCTGAAAAACTCAGAAATCTGAAGCATTTTTATCCCCACATTTAAATAAGAAAAAATCAACCTGTATCAGATAAAGTGTTAGGCATTCACAATACCATTCTGATGCTAGTTTTAGAGATATTTTATTTTGAAGAAATAAAAGCTTAATATGTCAGTCACATGATGAGGATCACAACTGAGGTCTTGTAATTCTAACTACAGTGTGTTTACATTATCTTGTATTGTATTGTGTAAACTTCACAATAGCCAAAAAGTATACAACATAAAGAATGAAAGGCTTACTTTAAGTCAGGGGTGTCCAATGACTGGCCCATGGCTGCGTGCTGATGATTTTGTGAGGACTTGTTTTGCAGTCTCTGGTGTTGAATATCATGAAAAATATGCACAGGGTTTTTTGTTGTTGTTGTTAATCAGCTTTCATTAGTGTTTGTGTATTTAATATGGTTCAAGACAGCTCCTATCCATCTAGTGTGCAGCAGAGAAAAAAAAAAGATTGGATACTTCTGTTTAAACATTGAGAACAAATTACTTCAATTATATTTACTGTATTAAATATTAATATATTTATTAAATTAGTTCTTAGTATTACTCAGCATATGGACAGAATTATTTTTATGTATCAATACACATTTTTATGTATGAAACTTAGGGTATATGGTCCATCCTAGTGAAGAATAGCTCTTCACTGTGGATCTCTGACACAAGAAAACGAACTATCTCTAAATTACAAAATGGGCCAGGCATTTAACGGACATTCCCATTCATAAGAGGACAAGGTGGAAAGATAAAGGGATAATGAGTCTCAGGAGAGTCCAAAACCCATGGGACACATTCCATTAGGTTTCAAGGCCTGAAAATAATTTCCCGTGACTTGATAATCTTTTCCCTCAGCCCACTAGGACAATGGCTCCACCCTCTTAGCCCAAGACATTACCACCGGCCCGAGCCTCTGCAGCCAGGGTTCTGTCTTTGGAGTTATTTTTCCTTCATCTCATTTTGACATTTTCTGTTCAGACTTTCTGATGATTTAAAATTTCCAAATGATGCATCAGTTTCTCATTCAATTCACCTGGATCCAGGCCAATGGACACACGGGTCCTCAGCAGATCTTTCCTGGATGATGCATTTCTATTCTTGACTTTTGTTGAGATGGTTGATCCATGAGTCAGGCTCCTGGTAAGTTTCTAGCCATACTAATCAGCCCTGTTTGCTGATCACACTATCTGGAGGGACTAAAGAGGTTCTAAATCATCAAGTTTTGAGGTTTACTTGTTTCAAAATATATTTCTCAATTTATAATTTTTCACATTTGACTGTAAGTAGCAAGAAGAAATCAGTCTATACCTTCCAAATTTTGCTTGGAAATTTTCTCAGCCAGTCACTCAATATGTCTTTTTAAGATAATAAGAGCTTTCTTCACAGCTCTCCTCATTTATTTCAGAGTCCTCACTAAAATTGCTTGTGACATGTCAATTCTACTCATAGCTTTTTAAAGGTATTTTTTGTCATTATATCATAATTATACAAATGTTTGGTCCAAAGGATAATTTAATACATGTATGCAATATATAATATTCAAATCAGAGTAATCATAATAATATTCACCACCTGAAATATTTATCTTTTCTTATATCGAGGACATTACAATTCCTCTGTTTTAGGTATTTTGAAGTATACAATAAATCATTATTTACTGTAATTTACCTCCTCTGCCTTTGAATACTAGAACTTATTCCTTCTACCTAATCACCAAATTGTTCTTTTTACCCCTTAACCAGCTTCACTTTATCCCCTTTCTCCTATCTTCCCGGTCTCTTGTAATTTTCATGGGTTTGGAAAAATTAAAAACAAACATGAAAATCATGAGATGGAAGGACTAAATGTCTTGAAGGCTTTCAGGCTTAAAAGAAAGACCTCCCAGATTCCTAACCAGCAATCTGAAAGGGGCACAACTAGACATGAACTGGAGAAGGAAGAAATCAAACTGAAGGAAAACCTTTCCTTCTCCTGAAACAACACAGGTGTGTATTGAAATTTCTGGAGGAATTATCGCACACCCACTAATTTGTGCATGTGCACACACATACATATATACACGCACACGCCACATATATACATATATGTATCTGCAGTGTTTTCTGTTCAACATCATTTTAATATTCTAGCATGTGAATAAAAAGAAAAAACTGAAATAAAAAAATGCAATGATTAGAAATAAAGGACAGTCTATGTTATTTGTAAATGACATGATTGTGTACATAGAACATTCAAAAAATATTCAAAAGCATGAGGATTCAGTCAATTTAGCAAGTCTGCCTAGGCTCAGACAGGAGAGGACAATATTGGCCACTCAAGCAATCTTCAAGCCCACAATAGTAAGCAGAAGTGTCCCTTCGTCTGTTTTTGATGGCTAAATAGCTGTGTGACCCGAGGAGGCCAGATGATGTTTTTTTTTTTTTTTTCTGAGATAAAGTGTAGCAGAGTGTACGGAAGATTGAGATTTTGTGGAGGATGTCTTCAATTTCAAGTTTTGCTTACTGAAGTAAGAGACTTTCTAATGTTTTACATATGACCTCTGTGCTTAATTTTGTCCAATTATGTTACCGGGAAGGCAAAACAGAAAAACTCAGCATGATACTTGGTCCAGAAGTAATGTCTTTCTGTGGGCTATATTCTCCCTGTGTAAAATCTCTCCATGGTTCACAGGAGATCCAATATTTCTGGAATGAGAAATCCTAAGCATTGTATGAAAATACTTTCACACAGATGAAGGGGGAAAACATGGAATGGAATAGATTTTCTCAACTTGATTAGAACTTATGTGTATATTTTACATTATTTTTTGGTATAATTTTTGCTTTCATGCTACCGTGCTGTTTATTGTTATCATCCTGGCATCATCATAAATGAATAAGCATTGCATGCTGAGAAAGGGGGCCAGACAGAAAATATTTCATTCTGGGTTTTACTATGTTTAGCAAGGCAGTGATGTCCTGGGGGAAGTTTAGTATTTCTTTCACGTGTGATCTCTCTGACCCTTTGTGAGGCATGTAGTATGCGTTTGTGCCTTCGTGTTTGCACTATTGACAACAGCCCAGCCCACGCTCCATTACGTGTGACGTGGTCATCTTCTCATCATTTTATCTAAGCAGAAAGATAAGCTCAGAACCAAGATGGCATAGTTTGAGAAAATCACACAACACAATATTTCTTAAAATGGAATATAAATTTGGGAGCTGATCAGTATGTTTTCTTTGTAGTTGATAGGGTAGGAAAGCTGCATGGCTACTGATGATTTGTGAGTACCCTTTTCCCCTAATAAATTATGAATAATTAAGCAATAAAATCACGTGATGAGGGAAAAAAGCAGATCTCTCTCTGTCCTGCCTGCCCACAAAGCTCTGAGTCTGCATGGTTGCTCGTGCTAGCCCTCTGATTCATTTGTCTTTCTGTTTTAAAGTATAGGGAAGAGGGTCTTGTTGACTTAGAATACAAAGCCGGCTCCCTGTGCGGAGCCACCGAGAGTCTGCGCTGGAGGGTGCTGATCTTTGTCTTTTCATTTTTCCTGCTGCCTTTAGGCAAAGCAATAAAGTTGTTAAAATACATGGAATACTCCTTGATAGTCCCCCAAATGGTAGGGATTATTATAAAACAATAAAGAATTGTCAGGGCCTCTGAAGTTCAAACTGAATTCAATTATACATATATATACACATATATGTCTATGTATATGATACATATATATATATATATTTTCTTTTCTCTTCTTCTTGAAGCAGGGCTTGCTGTGATGCAGTTTTTTTCAATTCACATTTAATGTTCACAGAAACGGAAACTTAGAAAGATACAATGGATTTCAGAGTCTGAAATCTGAGTGTAGGGGAAAGATGGAGGCTATAGGAAAAAGACTTCAAAATACAATGACTTACTAAGTGTATACTTTTTTTTTTTCTTTTTTGAGACAGAGTCTCACTATGTTGCCCTGGGTAGAGTGCCATGGTGTCACAGCTCACAGCAATCTCAAACTTTTGAACTTAAGCAATTCTCTTGCCTCAGCCTCCCAAGTAGCTGGACTATAAGTGCTGCCACAATGCCCAGCTATTTTTTGGTTGTAGTTGTCATTGTTGTTTGGCAGGCCCAGGCTGGATTCAAACCCACAAGTTCCAGTGTATGTGGCTGCTGCCCTAGCTGCTGAGCTACAGGCACTGAGCCAGTAAGTGTTTACTTCAACTTAATAGAACAGAGCGTTACATGTGAGGACCATGTAGGAAGGTGAAAAGCTCAGAGTAGCGTGTACCCAATGCTCTTCTGGTTTCTTTGCCATACCCGCGTAATAGTCCCCAGCTGAACAGCCCTGTGCACAGCTATAATGTTTTTAGCAGGGAATAAAGAGATATATGAACTTTGGAGTATTAGACACAACAAAGATTATAATTCAGTCTGTGAACCATAAAAGAAATATGAGTTTAGACTTTTGCTCAAAATTTCACTCATTAAAAATTTGGCTAACAAACATATGAAAAAAATGCTAATCATCCCTAATTATTAGAGAAATGCCAATCAAAATGACCCTGAGCTATCACCTAACCCCAATGACAATGGCCCACATCACAAAATCTCAAAACTGCAGCTACTGGTGTGGTTGTGGAGAGAAGGGAACACTCTTACACTGCTGGTGGAATTGGAGCCTAATACAACCTTTTTGGAAGGAAGTATGGAGAACTCTCAAAGAACGCAAACTAGTCCTCCCATTTGATCCTGCAATCCCATTACTTGGCATCTACCCAGAAGAGAAAATATCCTTTTACTGTAAGGACATTTGCACTAAATTGTTTATTGCAGCTCAGTTTACAATCTCTAAAATGTGGAAACAACCTAAATGCCCACCAACCCAGGCATGGATTAACAAGGTGTGGTATATGTATACCATGGAATACTAGTCAATCATTAAAAAAGATGGAGACTTAACATCTTTTGTATTAACATGGATGGTAGTAGAACATATTATTCTTAGTAAAGCATCACAAGAATGGAAAAGTAAGAATCCTATGTACTCAGTTCTGATATGAGGACAATTAATGACGTAGTACACAGTGGGGGTAGGGGAAGGGGAAAGGAGAGAGAAGGGAGGGGGATGGGGGTCACAGTGTGTGACACAGCTTTTGGGGGTGGGACACAATTATAAGAGGGACTTTCCCTAACAAATACAATCAATGTAATCTGGTAACCTGGTTCTTTGTACACTCAGTGAATCCCCAACAATAAAAAAAAAAAAATGGATGAGTAGTATCAATCACATAATACTATTGTGAACATTATATGCTCTTGGCCAAATTGGGTGCTCAATATTGGTTGATTTATCTGTTTTTGCTTAGGATTAATTGGATAAACTTCTATTTAACTGGCACTCCATCATCATTCTTTATGTACCATCCATATTTATCTTTCATAATTCTATAATTATCCAATTGTCTATTTTTTTTTTTTTTTGCAGTTTTGACAAGGGCTGGGTTTGAACCTACCACCTCTGACATATAGGGCCAGCGCCCTACTCCTTTGAGCCACAGGCACCACCCTAATTCTCTTTTTTATTTTTGAGACAGAGTCTCACTCTGTTATCCTTGGTAGAGTGCTGTCGCATCATAGCTCACAGCAACCAAACTCCCAGGCTCAAGTGATTCTCTACCCTCATTTTTCTGAGTAGCTAGGACTACAGGCACCTGCCATAGTGTCTGGCTACTTTTAGAAAAGGGTCGTGTTCTTCCTCAGGCTTGTCTCAAACTCCAGAGCCCTAGTGATCCACCCACATTGGCCTTCCAGAGTACTAGGATTACAGGAGTGAGCCACTGTGCCCAGCCTTATCCAATTGTCTTGAGTCTCTTGTTTTGGTTTCAACTTTTGTAGTAAATTACATTTTGTCATTTCATAACACTTCTCACAGAAACTCTCATTTCTGTAAATTACTTTTATTGAGTGAGATTTAGCCTTAAAAACATGCTTGAAATGTAAGTTGAACTGACAAAAAAAGTTACAATAATTCTCTCTACCTACCTATTATAACTATCTGAATAAAAATAATTCATCAGAAATCTATAGAAGAGCCTAGGTTAGCAGAGACACACAGAGAGAGAAGAGAGAAGTTCCTCAAAGAATTAATTCCTCTCCGGAACACTGTGTGGACTTTGTATGTCTTCTCCAAGTCTGCATGGGTTTTCTCTGGGTACTCTTTTTTTCCTCCCACATCCAAAAAATGTGCCAAGTAGTTTTGAATTCTTGTGCTCACACTGTCTCAGTCTGAGTGTGGGTGTGTGAGTGTCCCCTGTGATGAGATGGCGTCCAGGCCAGGGCTGGTTCTCCCCTGGTGCTCTGAACTAGCAGCAGAGGTTCTGTCCACCCACAACCCTAAACCGGATTAATTGGATGCTGAAGTATCTTAATTCTTTTATTAATCATCTTTTAATATATGTATAGCTCACTTTTATTTCAGTACGTAATATTAGAGGTGTTTCAGTCTTTATGTAGAAATTTGATGCTGTTTTTGTGGCTAGACGCGTTCAGTAGGAACTTTACTTGTGTTCATATCAATTAGCCAAGTGTAAAATTGGCTTGATCATATGTTATTTTGCGTTAAGTCACAGTATTCAACAACCTATCAATGGCATGACACTAAGTGAGGACTTACTCTGTGTGTGTGTTTGTGTATAACAAGCTTGTTAATAAATAACTTGACTATAATCACTAGGCAAGTGAAATGGGGCATTGGTTTTCTATTGCTGTCATAACAAATTACCATGATTTAGCAGCTTGAAACACCCAATTTATTACAACGTGTGCCCGTAAGTAGGAAGTCCAGGCAAATCATCACTGGGCTGGTGCTTTGCTTGGCTTGTCACAATGCCAGAATCAAGGGGCAGCGGACTGGGCTTCTTCCTGGAGGATCTGTGAGTGAATCCACGTCCAGGTTCAATCAAGGTGTTGACAAGACTCAGTCCCACTGTGACTGTAGAACTGGAGTTCCTTTGCTTAGTGACTGTTGGCTGCGGTAATTCCCAGCTTCAACAAGCTCCATGAGTTTCATGGTTCATGAAGCATTTCAGCTTCAATAATTGCAATAATTAGTCATCTCCTCATCACGCTTTGAATATCTGTGATCTCCTCACCTGCCTCACGCCCCTTCTGCCTTCCTTTTCTGTTGCATCTCTCTGTTTGGTCTTTCATATCTGTTTTTAAGGGCTCCTGTGATTACGTTGCACATACATGAATAATCCAGAGAAATCTCTCTAAATACAAGGTCAGTGGATGAGTAAATATATCGTCAAAGACCCTTCCTAGGAGAGCTTAGATTAGTATTTGATTGAATAGCCAGGGGCTAAGAATATTAGAAGTGACAAACACAGGCGGTGCCTGTGACTCTGTGAGTAGGGCGCCGGCCTCATATACCGATGGTGGCAGGTCCAAACCAGGCCCCAGGCAAACTGCAACAAAAAGTAGCTGGGGCGCTGTGGTAGGTGCCTGTAGTCCCAGCTACTTGGGATAAAACCCAAGAGCTGGAGGTTGCTGTGAGCTGTAATGCCAGGGCACTCACTCTACTAAGGAAAGTGAGACTTTGTCTCTAAGAAAAAATAATAAATGAATAAATAAATAATAAAAAAAAAAGATGTGACAAATGCATCTTAGGAATTCTGCCTACTACAAAAGGAAAATATTTGAATTTTTTTCTTTAAATTAATTTATTAATGAGCAATGCATTAAAGTCATTCTGACTGTGAAAACAGAGGAAATTCATAGGTTGATTGTCTAATTATCATAAGATTTATGCAACTGAGTTCAGGAAATAGTGGTGTCTACAAACCCATGTACTTTGAATTTGTAATTACAGCATGTGGCCTTACTTAACTACTTAAATTCTTTATAAACAGCAAGCTTGATTTCCTTCCTTGAAGTAACTGAGTAATTTTCAGTTTTATATTTGTATTATTTTTATATTTATTTATTTCAGATTTCATAAATATAATGTAAAATATTCTGACTATATTCTTGAAAGGCATAAGTCACTATTTGGGAGATTAATCTTATGAAATATGCAGCTACTTATTGACCTGTTCCAGAGATCTTTAGCTCTAGTTAGAGTTATCAACTTATGAAATCTACCATCCATCTCATTCTCTTAAAATAAATCTGAACCATGAAGGAATTAATTGACTTCTCCAAGCTCATACAATGAGTCAGTGAGGAAAGGAGGTGATGCTGTCTTCTCTTTATTGAATCTGTTAGATTATATTACTCTGACTTAGAGAGTAAGTTTTTAATATCCTTTCACTAACTGAGCTTTCAAGTACTATAGACACATTTATAGGAGAGGCAATTTAAAAAAAAAACTCTCTTTCTAAGCAACAAGTTCACAAAATTAATGTAAAGTAAAATAAAGTTTTCTCCTTGTTATTTCTTTTCTCCTATTATTATTTGGCTTAGAAGCAGAATAAATTATGATGTGTAAAAGCCTTTAAAGGCCTCACAGAACTTCCCCGAAAGTAGGGTAGTTACCTATCAGATAGCTATTCAGAATATCAGTTTGATGATGGGAGCATAAAGGAATAAAAACATGATTAACTTTTCACGAAAGGCCCATAAGTTTTGGAAGTCAATAATATGTGGTAGAGAAAACTTTTTAATACGTCATTTGTAAAATAATTGAATATATTACAAGGTGAAGATGTTGGAGGATTTCTATTTTGCCTACAAAATGTTTTTGAATAACCCGAGAATTACCACCATTAAAAGGAATAGCAAAAACAAAAACAATTTAAAAGAAAGAGAAGTTACTTGCTGTGTATTTGATTTACTCAAGATGCTTTTTATAGACCTAATGCTAAGAGATAAAGTTGACCTTGCAATTATAACACTAAAAAAAAAAAAAAATCATAGGAATATGGACCACAAGCATAAAACATTATTTTTGAAAATTGTTCAAGTAGCTTAGGACTAAAAGAGTGACAAATGTGGCATTCAGAGAGAGCGATTTGTAATTCACAATTTTCTTAGAGTATTGCCTCTCAAAAGTGTTGTCTCAGACTTTCAGTATTAACCTGGGAACCTGAAAAAGGTAAATTCCTAGGCCCTGTTCAAGACCTACCAAATCAGAACTTCCAGAAGGAGGACTAGCCATCTGCACTTTTACACGCCCTCTAGGTCATTCTGAGAGTTCAAGTTTGAGAAAATCACTGGTCTGATGATAACAGGAAAATGAAAGAATTTTTGTAAGCCTTGAATGCATGAACAAGAATCTGGAATTGGGAATTTTAAAAGATTACTTTGTGTGGCAAATGATTTGGGAAAGAGATTAGGAACAGATAAAGAACATAGATATTTATTTTATTTTTAGTTCTGAAAGAGAAAAAAATAACGAAGTTCATTTGTACAAAACACAGACATTTTGAGAGTGCTCTGAGAATGGTTTATTCCAAGCAGGTGATATTTACTGAAAGGTGAACACTGAATAACCAGAGTGATGATGAGATAGCAAGAGGGATAAGCAGTAGATTCCACCTTAATATAAAGGAGCTTATTGCTCACATAACCTTCTGGTCTTTTATGCCAAGATAATTAAGGAGAGATAATTATAAATTTATATAGGATTGCTTCATTATGCATAATAAAGGGAGTGAAACTATCGCTCCCTCACCTCTTAAAGCTTTATTATATAAAATTATGTCCTTCCTGGTTTCCTTAGAGGAATGACAACAACTTATATAATGATTTATAAAAAGCATCTTATTAAAAAAATCACCTAGATTCTTATATATCATTAAGTAAATATAATTTGATGTTTCTGGAGAAAATAATTTTGATTTTCTTTATTTTCTTCTGAATATTTATTTCTTTTATTGTTGTTAAAATTTTAAAATTATTTAAATCCTGACCTAAGTGAAAAGACTATCTGACCTTATCACTATAGTCATGGGGAATATTATGAAAATTCTTACATAAGGCCAAGTGTTATCAAAATATTCAGAATTATAAGCATTGCACCAAAAAGATTAAATATTTCGAGTTAATTACCTTGTGCCAGTTTTGCACAATTTGCTTTCTCTTAAGTGTTGTGGGCACACATTAACTTGCCTGTTATGCCATTACTGGCACAGTTTACTATGCAAACAAAACAATACCTACATGGGCAACTTGCACACAAATTTCAAGCAGAAGTTCCTCCAGGAACATTTTTCCAAAAAAAATGAACTTTCTGAAGCATTTTTAGAAAGCTGAGAGAATATTCTCTGAGATTTAAGTTTATTATTGAATTTTATTTTGGAATAAAAGGCTATAAATATAGATTATTTATAGCGAAAAACATTAGTAACGTGTTACTTTCACATGATTTTCGTGCTGGTATTTGTTTTTGTATTTATCATAAAGCTAACACAAACAAGTTGGGAAGAAGTGGGTTGAGGTGGATGTAAATGTAAATGATAACATCTGGGCCACAGAAAGCAGAGTAAAATTAAAGGATGCTGGTCTAAAGATGTTGGAATATGGAATGTAAAAAAAGGCACTAATATCAGTTATCAAATGTTAAGCAGTAGTTTAGTATGTATAAATGGTGTATACTATAAGAGCATAATAATAGCTAATATTTCTGGAGTGATTCAACATGTCAGGTGCCAGGAATACTTCTAAATGTTTAACATGTATTACGTTATTTGATTTTATAATAATCCTACAAACCAGGTCCATTTATTACCCTACTTTTGTAGGTCAGTAATCAAAAACACGAAAAGTTCAAGCAGCTTGTCCAAGGTCACACAAGTAACAGATGAAGCTGGTATTGAAAGCTGGAAAACATATTGCTGAGCTTATATTAACCACCATGTTCTGCATGTCCGTATATATCACATGTACATTAGATGTTATGTCGTATTTACAGCAAACACTGTCACGATCATTCATACTGAAGGATAATTTACCAGATTTTATCAGCTGTGGGATTAAAAATATTAAGAATTTTTCTCATTTTTCAAATTCAGAAATTGTAACATTTCAGAGTAAGATGAAATGTGATTTCTAATGACAAATGAGGAAAGAAATATCTTTCATCTTCATACCTTTTGTCAATACATGATCATTCACCAAATGGTATTAAACAATCCAGTGACTATTGACTCTTCTGTATTGAAAAAGCTAGAAATGATGACAGTCAAATTTCAGAGACAATTTTTTTCTTTGAATTTAAAACACCATATAGAATCCTAATTTGCTTCAGTTTTTTCACTAGGTAGGTAAACAATAAAATTTTCATTTTACATTATGATTTTTAAGAGACTCATAATGAATATAAACACTTTATCCATGCTTTTATTTTTATTTTATTAAATCATAGCTGTGTACATTAATACTGTCATGGGGTACAGTGTGCTGATTTTATATACAATTTGAGATATTTTCATCAAACTGGTAAACATAGCCTTCATGTCATTTTCTCAGTTATTGTGTTAAGACATTTATATTCTACATTTAGAAAGATTCACAGGTACCCCTATAAGATGAACCATAGGCGTGATCCCACCAATCATCCATGGTTTTAAACATTCATATGATAACATTAGTAACTCCATGTATGAACCCACACATAAATGTATATGCCTTTAGTATTTTGGAATAAAATTTATTTCAAATTAGTGTAATACTTATATTCTAATCTAAATATTTTCTTCATGGACTTCAAAATATGTAAAAATCATAAACATATTTAAAAATCTATGTAGTTCTTCAGCATTAAATGTTAAAATAGAGATACAAATACCTGTTGCAATAAAAAATAACCTATAAAATATTTATTTCAAAAAGACATTCTCTCTTAGAAAATCATTTGCAATAGAAAATTTCTGTGGTTCTCAATTTGAGACACCATTCCTTTTGTCAGATGAATGTTAGAGAAATATGACTCAGAATGTTATATATTAAAGAGAAGGATAATTAAATCCTAGCCAAAAGTTAATAAAAATTAAATAACATATTTATATTAGAATTATTTAGAAGATAGGAAATGCTACATTGGTACCCTAGAAAGATAACACGTAGAAAAACAGCTCAATCAGATATTGTCGTTTTTTAAAAAACTATTAGGGTCTAAATTGTCAAGATTGGGAATAAGTAGCCAACCACAGGAGCACGTAGACCATAATGACTTTTAAAAAGTGAACCTCCAATATTCATCATAAGTTTGTAGATGCATCATTTTTCCCCCAAATGTGCCTGGTTTAAAAACCCTAACTGCTCTCTAAACATATGATGACAGAATTTTAATGAACCTGTTTAAAATTATTTTCTTAAGCTGATTATCCTTTACATTTTAAAACTATTATGTTTGTTCTACATTGAATGACATAAGAGGGAAAATTCCCTTAAACATTGACAATTATTTAAAAATATTTTATAGCGTAGAAAAGTAAATTGAATGCCAGTTAATTTTCATCTACAGAGATATAACAACTTAATTTTATTTAGCTACCATTTATTGTTTAATTTTATACAACATTTAAATCATTTTTTTTTTTTTTTTGAGACAGAGTTTCACTTTATTGCCCTTGGTAGAGCGCTGTGGCATCACAGCTCACAGCAACCTCCAACTCTTGAGTTTAGACGATTCTCTTGCCTCAGCCTCTCAAGTAGCTAGGACTACAGGTGCTGGCCACAACGCCCAGCTATTTTTTGTTGTTGTTGTTGTTGCAGTTTTGGCCAGAGCTGGGTTTGAACCCGCCACCCTCGGTATATGGGGTAGGTGCCCTACTCACTGAGCCACAGGCGCCACCCCATTTAAATCTTTTCTAGGCACATGTCAGCCCTATTATAAAGAGTCTGAGGAAGAGGAGGATGGAGAACGTGATTTTGAAAGGTATTTTTAAACCAGTGATGCATGTCAGCCAATTGAAATATTTCATTCAATTTCTCTTGAAGCTATTGTTTCTTTGGAAAGGTAATTTGCTGTTAAAATGGAGAGTTGATGCTTGCTACCCTCAAGGCTCCTGGGGAAAACAGCTGAAGAATAGAGTTTAAACTGGTTCTTGTTGTTTCCACCGGAGTCTTAACATTTACTTGCTATTATTGATCTGAGGCTTATGAAGTAAGTCTGATAACTTAGCATTGTACAGTCTAGTGATTTAGACCTGTAGTCTTTAAATAGTGTGAGTCCTTGGAGAATGGTAAGGTTAGACACTATTAATAATGTTCTTAATAATTTGCTTCTTTCCAATCTTTTGTGTCTTCTAAATTCAAAAGACGGTGAGTATTTTGAAATATAAAACTTTGTGCTGAAAGATATGATTAAGCATGGATAATTTTTTTTATCTCAAAAAGATATATTACAGACACTGATGTAAATCGACTTACTTTTTGTGGCACATATCATCTGGGTATCTTATGTTTATTCTTGCTTTGATCCTTGATAACTGCTTTGGAGAGAAGCAGCAGGCGCCACCTTCCTAATCCCCTTGCATCTAGGTACCTATTTGCCATCACATAATTATTAATAGAAATCTGCTGAGGTTTTTGCTTAGGCTTTTTCTGACAGAAAGAAAATGATATGGATTTTTCTCTCATCTTCTCTTCCTCCTAACTGAAAGGTACATCTAATGCAGGAAGCTGAAGTAGTTTCCAGGGTACCAAGAGGCAGCGAATCCGAGAACAAGAATTATAGAAACGTTTCCCATGACACCGTTGAGCCACGAATCTGCAACAGTCTCTAGTTTGCCTGATTTTATTGTTCAGTTTAAAAAAAAACTCACAATTTCTAAGAGACAACAATACCTAGACTGATTTGCTTTTCATTTTTTAGTATTTATTTATTTATTTGGACAAAATCTCACTCTTTTGCTCCAGGCTAGGACAGCTTAGCTCACAGCATCTTCAAACTCCCAGATTCAAGAAAGAGATCCTCCCGCCTTAGCTTCTGGAGTAGCTGGGAGTATAGATGCCGCCCACTAAGACCAGTTAATTTTTTTCTATTTGTAGTAGAGATGGGGGTCTTGCCCTTGCTCAGGTTGGTCTTGAACTCCTGAGCTCGAGCATTCCTTCTACTTTGGCCTCTCAGAGTGCTAAGATTACAGGCATGAGCCTCCACACTTGGCCAGCTGATTATTGTTTTTTTATAATGTTTGCTGAAATATAGTATATATCTAGTAGAATCCATAAATCACATGTACCAATAACATTAGTTTTTTCAACAGTGCAAATGTTATAGCTGTGACATGCCCGGACTCAGCAGGATGTAACTGCGGGAGGACAGGTGGAGAATTGAGGATCCCCCCTCCCCACGCACTGTGTGTGGCCAGCCCACGCTGGGGCTCCTGCTGTCTCGCTTTCTGACCATGGTGATGGCGGTTTCCCAGAGTCCCAGCAGCTACACTCACATTTAGGAAGCATTGTAGCCTAGCCCTGTAGCATGAACTTTGGTAAATGGTAATAAAAGGATGTGAGAAGGCGGAAGGCTGAAGGCTTAGCTCTGCCTGACCTCAAGAGATTGTTCAGAGGCTCCCTAATTCGTGAGTCTTCCTGAAGTTTCCCACGGGGCTGAGTGAACCACCCGGGGTGCTCTCAGGAGCGAGTCTGCATCTGTTCTGCACCTCCCGTCTCTGCTGTCTCCCTGTTTTTTTGTCTGTCTTAGTTCCATCTCTTCCTTGTTTTTGCTTCCTGAGGCCACACTCCCCATGAAGTCAGGGCTTAGGTATCTTGTCTCAGGACGTATTTTCTAGAGAATCTGGATTTAAAAAGCGCAATCGGGTTGGAAAACAGTCTCTGAAATAATACTTTATTGTATTCACTTAGGTGCGTTACAGCTTTCTCTTTCCACGTCTATTGTAGAAGGAAATTCTCCTTTCTGCCATTTTATTTATCAAAATGTTCTATGACATTCCTGGAACAATGAATTCATCAGTCTGTGGCTCTTCCCACTCCTGCTCCCCACCAAGGCTTACCTTGACCACTATCTATGTTCATAGTTTATAAACATTTTTCTAATATTATTTTCAGATAAATACTTATCTATATTTTCAATAGTTCTTTTCCTTTTTTTTTTTTTTGAGATAGAGTGTCACTTTGTCACCCTTGGTAGATAGAATGCTGCGGCATAACAGCTCACAGCAACTTCAAACTCTTGGATTTAAGCGATTCTCTTGCCTCAGCCTCCTGAGTAGCTGGTACTACAGATGCCTACCAGAGCGCTTGGCTATTTTTAGAGACGGGATCTAGCTGTAGCTCAGGCTGGTCTCAAACTCAAGAGCTCAGGGGATCCTCCCACCTCGGCCTTCTAGAGTGTTAGGATTGAAGGCTCAATAGTTCTTTAATATTTTTAAGCTTCTTGAATCTTATTGAAGTATGATACAAAAATAATTGAAGTATTTTTCTTAAAGCTCCTAGTACTCTGTAATTTTAGTAAACAATATTGCATGATGATAAAACATCTGTGTGTGACAGGCATCAATGAACAGTGGATCCCTGAGCCGCACAGATATGAATTGTGCAAGTCCAGTTATGTGCAGATTTTCTTCTCCCTGTGCCGAGGCAGCAGGACCAGCTGCTCATTTTCCTCCTTCTCAGCCTACTCAACATGAAGGCAAGACAGAGTGAGATCTTTAATGATGATCCACTTCACTTAATCTAAACACATTATTATAACATTATAGTATGTACATTAAATGTGTAGGAAATGCATTTTCCTTATGATTTTGCTTCATAGTAATTATTTTCTCTGGCTTACTTTATTGCCAGAATACAGTATACAATATGTATACAAAACGCGTGCTAACTGACTGCTTATATTATCAGTAAGCCTTACTGACAAGAGTACACTATTAGTCCTTTAGTTTCTGGGAAATCAAAAGTTATACACAGATCTCTGACAGCACCAGAGGTCAGCTCCCCAAGCCCCACATTACTCAAGGGGTCAACATTAAGTGCAGAGAATACATGTATATATACACATTTTCTTAAAATTAAGAAAATAAATAATAGCATTTATTTAACAGCCATTTCATTTGATCAAAGATAGATAAGGTTGAGCTCTGGTCCCTTTCTATACTGATTTCTATCAAGCTGGTACCTTTAGAGTCTCACAAGTGTGTCTTCTTTCTGGGCTGTATGGGGGTAATCAGAAAGTAATCAGGATTAAAAAAAAAAACTGAATTTCCTTAAACAGGTATCAAGCAGTAGGGGAATAATTCAAGGAAGGTTAAGCCTTGTCACATCTTGTAGGAGGTTCTGAATAGAAATCTTTCCATGGAGCACAGCTAATTTAATTTGAATTTAAAATTTTGACTCCTTATTGACCCTCTTATTTTAAAACTGTGAACTAAGGACTTAATGGATTTTTTTTAACTTAATGAGAATCTGGTTTAAACCGTACACCCACTCCTGGAAGAAAACCTTTTACAGGTGTACCAGATGAGTTACTACTAAATATTTTATAACATAGCCGAAATATCTTACATACTGTGAATATGTGTTTGTCAAGCTAGGAGATGCAATTCCCTAAAACCAGTCAGGTTAGAATGACAAAGGTTTTTGACTAAACATCTATAGAACAGAAGGCAATACACTGGAGAGTTGTATTATTAAAATATAAAAATAATGCAAAAACCACAAGGAATCTTTGAATTTAGCATGCTAAAAATCACCCGATACAAATTTGCTACACTAATCTCTGAAAAGTCTTAATTACTTTGCATTAAGATCTTGAGACAGCAAGTTATAGTTTGGAGCTGTTCTACATTTTTAGATTTTAGTAATGCTGTACAGTTTTTACACAGTCCTTTTTGACATGGTTCTTTTTCCCAACTGAAGTAAAACATCAATTTCCTCTTCCACACCACAGTCCCACAAAATATTCTAAATTAGCCATTCATAATAATAGGTAACACTAAGTACTTAGTAAATACCAGACACAATCCCAAGGGCTTGTCTGAATCAGTTCAATTATTTCTATTTCATAAGGTAGAGTGTACTTTAAGAACATAGAGGTTAAGCTGTCCTTTGTCTTAACACTAGTAAGCTCAGATTCAAATTCACACTGGGTTTCCAGCTCTGAGTTTTTAAGGATGACACTGTATCACTTCTTTCCAAAACATCATTTTTTTCTAGGGTGTATTTGTCCCCTCTGTAGGTTGAAGGAAATCATATGCTTAATAATGTTGGACAGGTAAATAAAAAATAAGTGTTAATGTGTTTATTTTCATTTCCTTATGTCCATGTATCCATTAGAAAATATGTTTAAAGAACACAGGTATACAAAAAAATAAATAAATAAATAAAACCCACAAAGTTATCTGTAATGTCACCACTCAAAGAATCTTTAGTAAAATATTCTGTTCCATTCTGAACTGAAAAATATGCCTAGCACAAGTGTATCATCTGTGTCTTTGCTGCCTCTTTCAAAGCTTATTCTGTTTTTTTTTTTTTTTTTTTTTTGCAAACATGTAGTTTCTCTACTACACTCACAACTTCC
>NW_003852430.1:10447750-10522829 GCF_000181295.1 Otolemur garnettii | reverse complement strand
TTTTTTTTTTTTTGAGATAGAGTGTCACTTTGTCACCCTTGGTAGATAGAATGCTGCGGCATAACAGCTCACAGCAACTTCAAACTCTTGGATTTAAGCGATTCTCTTGCCTCAGCCTCCTGAGTAGCTGGTACTACAGATGCCTACCAGAGCGCTTGGCTATTTTTAGAGACGGGATCTAGCTGTAGCTCAGGCTGGTCTCAAACTCAAGAGCTCAGGGGATCCTCCCACCTCGGCCTTCTAGAGTGTTAGGATTGAAGGCTCAATAGTTCTTTAATATTTTTAAGCTTCTTGAATCTTATTGAAGTATGATACAAAAATAATTGAAGTATTTTTCTTAAAGCTCCTAGTACTCTGTAATTTTAGTAAACAATATTGCATGATGATAAAACATCTGTGTGTGACAGGCATCAATGAACAGTGGATCCCTGAGCCGCACAGATATGAATTGTGCAAGTCCAGTTATGTGCAGATTTTCTTCTCCCTGTGCCGAGGCAGCAGGACCAGCTGCTCATTTTCCTCCTTCTCAGCCTACTCAACATGAAGGCAAGACAGAGTGAGATCTTTAATGATGATCCACTTCACTTAATCTAAACACATTATTATAACATTATAGTATGTACATTAAATGTGTAGGAAATGCATTTTCCTTATGATTTTGCTTCATAGTAATTATTTTCTCTGGCTTACTTTATTGCCAGAATACAGTATACAATATGTATACAAAACGCGTGCTAACTGACTGCTTATATTATCAGTAAGCCTTACTGACAAGAGTACACTATTAGTCCTTTAGTTTCTGGGAAATCAAAAGTTATACACAGATCTCTGACAGCACCAGAGGTCAGCTCCCCAAGCCCCACATTACTCAAGGGGTCAACATTAAGTGCAGAGAATACATGTATATATACACATTTTCTTAAAATTAAGAAAATAAATAATAGCATTTATTTAACAGCCATTTCATTTGATCAAAGATAGATAAGGTTGAGCTCTGGTCCCTTTCTATACTGATTTCTATCAAGCTGGTACCTTTAGAGTCTCACAAGTGTGTCTTCTTTCTGGGCTGTATGGGGGTAATCAGAAAGTAATCAGGATTAAAAAAAAAAACTGAATTTCCTTAAACAGGTATCAAGCAGTAGGGGAATAATTCAAGGAAGGTTAAGCCTTGTCACATCTTGTAGGAGGTTCTGAATAGAAATCTTTCCATGGAGCACAGCTAATTTAATTTGAATTTAAAATTTTGACTCCTTATTGACCCTCTTATTTTAAAACTGTGAACTAAGGACTTAATGGATTTTTTTTAACTTAATGAGAATCTGGTTTAAACCGTACACCCACTCCTGGAAGAAAACCTTTTACAGGTGTACCAGATGAGTTACTACTAAATATTTTATAACATAGCCGAAATATCTTACATACTGTGAATATGTGTTTGTCAAGCTAGGAGATGCAATTCCCTAAAACCAGTCAGGTTAGAATGACAAAGGTTTTTGACTAAACATCTATAGAACAGAAGGCAATACACTGGAGAGTTGTATTATTAAAATATAAAAATAATGCAAAAACCACAAGGAATCTTTGAATTTAGCATGCTAAAAATCACCCGATACAAATTTGCTACACTAATCTCTGAAAAGTCTTAATTACTTTGCATTAAGATCTTGAGACAGCAAGTTATAGTTTGGAGCTGTTCTACATTTTTAGATTTTAGTAATGCTGTACAGTTTTTACACAGTCCTTTTTGACATGGTTCTTTTTCCCAACTGAAGTAAAACATCAATTTCCTCTTCCACACCACAGTCCCACAAAATATTCTAAATTAGCCATTCATAATAATAGGTAACACTAAGTACTTAGTAAATACCAGACACAATCCCAAGGGCTTGTCTGAATCAGTTCAATTATTTCTATTTCATAAGGTAGAGTGTACTTTAAGAACATAGAGGTTAAGCTGTCCTTTGTCTTAACACTAGTAAGCTCAGATTCAAATTCACACTGGGTTTCCAGCTCTGAGTTTTTAAGGATGACACTGTATCACTTCTTTCCAAAACATCATTTTTTTCTAGGGTGTATTTGTCCCCTCTGTAGGTTGAAGGAAATCATATGCTTAATAATGTTGGACAGGTAAATAAAAAATAAGTGTTAATGTGTTTATTTTCATTTCCTTATGTCCATGTATCCATTAGAAAATATGTTTAAAGAACACAGGTATACAAAAAAATAAATAAATAAATAAAACCCACAAAGTTATCTGTAATGTCACCACTCAAAGAATCTTTAGTAAAATATTCTGTTCCATTCTGAACTGAAAAATATGCCTAGCACAAGTGTATCATCTGTGTCTTTGCTGCCTCTTTCAAAGCTTATTCTGTTTTTTTTTTTTTTTTTTTTGCAGTTTTTGGCCGGGGCTGGTTTAACCTGCCACCTTCGGCATATGGGGCCAGTGCCCTACTCTTTTGAGCCACAGGTGCTGCCCTAAAGCTTATTCTCTTCAAACCCCCAAGTGATACTCATTCTAATAAATGCTCTTGAACAAAAGTTGTAATATAGATTAGGATATTGTAGGAGACTATTAGAATCATTACCAAAAAAAATAATGAACCCCATTCAAAGTCCTACTTTGACTACATTTCCAATGGGACTGTTGGAGCATTTCCTTTGGAAGTCACTTTTCTCTCTCCTTATCATCAAAACACTAACTTTCATCGCAGAACTAATATCCACAAAGGCAGAAAGACAGAGCTCGTCTTCCATCAACTGAGTGGTCGAGTGGGCCTTGGTGGTTGGTGTGGTTTAAAGGGCTTTGTGCCCTCCCAAATTCTCACTGAAACTTAACTCCCAATGCAACCCTATGGAGAGGGTGGCCTTTGGAATGTGGCTGTGGCATGAGGGCTTCCCCCTCATGAATGGCTTAGAAATCCTTCCAAAGGGCCTACTAGTTGGAGTTCCTCTTCCTGTTTCATCTCCTGTCACCTGCCATGCTGGTGCCTTGATCTTTGAATTCCTGGCCTCCAGAACTGCAAGAAATTAATCTCTGCTCTGCATCCATTACCCACTCTCAAGTATTTTGTTATAGAATCACAAAATAGACTGAGGCAGTGGTGGAGAATGAATGGTCACGCTTTTGTTCAGATGTAGCCAAATTAAAGCTTTGTTTTTGTAGCTTTAATGAGATATAGCTCAAATGTCATAAAATTCTAACCATCTAATGTATACAACTGAAAAATTTGTGGCATATTCACTTTTATGTGAAACTAGCATCCTAGTTAATTTTAGAACACTTTTATGACTACAAAAATAAATCCCATACCCATTGGTTATTACCTAATTACCCTCTCAGCTCATTCCGGAGCCCTTAAGCAAGCACCAATCTAACTTCTGTATCTAGATTTTCAACTTGTGTGCATTTAATATAGTGAATTCACATGACACGTGCACTTATTTAACTACTTCTTTCACTCGGCTTAAATTGCTGTAAACATTTGTGTACAGGCATTTTTGTGGATATATGCTTTAATTTCTTTTGAGCATATGCTTAGGAGTAGATTACTTGAGTCATAAGGTAACCTTATTTTTAATAGTTTGAGAAATTTCCAGATTATTTTCCAAATGGCTGTACCATTCTTATGTTCTTAGCATCAATTCATGAGGGTTCTACTCTCTCATCCTCTTCAGTTTGTTATTATCTAGCTGTGCAAGTCTAGCCATCCCAGCAAGTGTAAAATGATATCTCGTTGTAGATTTAGTTTGCATTTTCCTGATACTAATGATGTCAAGCTTTTTTTCATGTACTTATTTGTGATCTGGGTGTCTTCTTTGGAAAAAAAATGCCTGTTCATTCACTTTGCCTGTTTTTTTAAATTGCCCTTTTTATTATTGATTAGTAAGAGTTCTTTATGGATTTTTGATACATGCCCTTTATCAAATATGTGACTTACAGATACTTTCTTTCATTCCGTGGGTTACCTTTTTATTTTCATGATGGTTTCCCTTGAAGCAAAAGAATTTTACTTTTGATGAAGCCCAATTTATCTGGTTTTGTATGATTGTTGTTTCTTTTGTTTTATTGTTGAAAAGGAAGTCAATTGCTTTAAGACAAAAATGAATAGTTGCCTACATTAGGGTCTGTTTTTCCTTGTAGGCAAATTATCTGCTGCAGAGTTCTAGAGCTAAAGACAGACACCTGCAAGCCTCTCTCCGAGCACTCTAACACCTGAGCACTTCTCCGTGAGCACCTGGTGAGAATGAGCAGAGCTGCAGGTCCTTTCTCCTTGCTTGCACTGACTTTGGACCACCATCTCATACGCTGGGATGACGTCAAAAAGGATTCCGGTCTTTTCAGCATGATCTACCCTTTCAAGATAGATGTTCTTTTGAACATATAGGCTCAGGATTTAACCTCAACAAATACCTAAAAGTTCAAAGAAAATTGTTAATACCCTGCTCCTCCTGGAAAGGAAACTTCTGACTGGGAGTCAGGTGAGGTGGAACAACTCTGTGTTCTTAGCTGAATTATTTGCAGCGAGTCTTTCCTCACTGAGCTGGGAGAAAGGAGGTATGGAACGGTTTTGGACCAAATACTCCATGCTCTTGCCTTTCCAAGTTTTCATAGATTTTCTTGAATGAATGTTTTCTTATTTGCCATTTACCTTTGGGACCATTTCTGGATACAAATGATTTCATTTAAAAAAATTATTAATAGTTTCCTGGGACAGCACATAAAAGGAGCTTCTCACTCTCTCATGCAAGAAGTTCAACTTGCCCAATTAGTTTTAAGATGCCATAAAAGGAAAATGAATTTCTTACTCAAGCTGCATGACACTTTTTTTACTTTCAATTTGAGAATCAAGGCTAAATTTCTGTCTTTGGCTCATATGTACTAAAAAGGGCTATAGTCTAATTAACAAAGTGTCTATTTAAGTCTTTTTCCCCTGAGACTTGGTGAACTACAGAGAGAAGTTATCTATTTATCCTCTCCTACCCTCCCTCCCCAGGAGGCAATATGTTTTTATCAAGTCTTTTGGATTTTCTGCTTTTGAACTTTCACCATCAAGGAAAGATTACCGTTTAGTGAAATTTGACACAGAAGCTCAGTTCTCTTTATAACCAAATCCAACCAAAGAAACAAGCCAACAAACCAATAATAAATAAATAAGTACAAATTTAATGAAGTTAAAAAATATTCTGTAATCAGTCAGAATTATCCATCTCATAGCAGACAGTTTATAATTATAAGGGAGAAGAAGAAAAATAAGTAAAACATGTTACTTTCGAAAAATAGAAAATGAGCTAATTTACAAATGATAGTTGCTGAGACAAACAACTCATCCTTGAAAAACAGGCTTCACAATACCTATCAAGACAAATGTTCTCAATGATTGAATAAATAAAGGAGCCTTTTAAAATAAAATATATATATTTTGAGACAGAGTCTCGCTTGTTGCCCTCGGTAGAGTTCTGTGGCTTCATAGCTTACAGCAACCTCAAACTCTTGGGCTTAAACAATTCTCTTGCCTCAGCCTCCCAAGTAGCTGGGACTACAGGCACCTGCCACAACACCCAGGAATTTTTTGTCGCGTTGTTTAGCTGGTCTGGGCCAGGTTCAAACCCACCACCCTCGGTGTATGTGGCTGGCGCCATAACCACTGTGCTACGGGCACTCAGCTTAATAAAATATTTTTATTATGTGGAACTTTTTATTTTGCCAACCCACTCAGATAATAAATAGAATCTATTGGTGTATATAACTCCAAGTACAAAATAAATGAAGTTTCTAGTTCTGCTGATTCTAAATTTATCATGTGATGAAGAACTTTGCTCCTTTTCATGTCCTGCCACTTTCTAGGACATCATCTTAGTTCTAAGCCCAACTTCTCCCTTCCCTCCAGGTGGTAACAGGCCTCTAGTTGTTCCATGCTTCCCAGAAAAACATACCACATCTGAGAATGAGAAAAAGAGACAGGCATAAATGTGTTTATGTATCACATACATATATGTGTAATATCTATATACAGATAAGTTTTTCTACTATTGTAATGTACCTTTTGGGGTAATTAAATTAATTCGTGTTATTTTAACTGACAGCTCATTTAAGACGTGAGATTTTGCAAGTGTTGGAACATACTCTTTTCTCTATAATCACCAGTTACCAAGGTTAAAAAATGTTCTTTAGTAGAATATTCAGAAATTCTTTCTTGAAATTTTAAATTAGTTTTAATACTTTTCTATATAAAAAAGTGAGGGAAGTAGGGCAGGCGCCTGTGGCTCAAAGGAGTAGGGCACTAGCCCTATATGCTGGAGGTGGCAGGTTCAAACCCAGCCCTGGCCAAAAACCGCAAAAACAAACAAACAAACAAAAAGTGAGAGAAATAGTATCACTATTCCAATATAACAGAAAATGAAGAATGAGAAAAATATTGAGAAAAATATCTTAGTTTTGATCCTAGAAACATTAAAATTAATAATATTCACTATCTTCCTGTATTTATTGTATGTAATTTTACAGTGATTTAAAATATACTACTTTATTTGCTCTTAACTGGACAGATACTCTCTCTTACTGTGATTTTCATGGAAAGGTGAGTATTCTTGGAAAAACCAAATGGATTGATTTTCTGTTTTTTTTGTTTTTTTACAGATGATGTAATATAAACCTTTACTGGTAAAATCAGAGGACATTAAACAGTCAGTAGCATCATCTTGATATTCAAAGGACAATACATACAGTTATTAAACCAGACCTAAAGTGATAAACGTACTTGCCAAATAACCTTTGACATTAAAAATAAAATCCCCTACTTTTTCATCTCACTTATTTTCATCTGATTAAATATGACTTCTAAAATAATGCATGTGGTCATTTAAAGAGCACAATACATACTTGAGGAATTACTTATGTCAAACATTTTATTTTATTTTATTTTATTTTTTTGAGACAGAATCTCAAGCTGTCGCCCTGGGTAGAGTGCCATGGCATCACAGCTCACAGCAACCTCCAACTCTTGGGCTTAAGTAATTCTCTTGCCTCAGCCTCCTGAGTAGCTGGGACTACAGGAGCCCACCACAACGTGAGGCTAAAAACGTATTGTTTTGGTCAAAGTCCAATGTAGGCCAAGATTTCCAAACATTTACTGTAGGAACTAACATGTAGATGTCGCAAGTTTGTGGCTAAATTTTAAGCTGTCTCTGAAATGTTTTGATACACTAAAACTCCTAAATTAATCTTTACTGAGTTAAGAGAACTGAAAGCTATGATACATATTTGAAAATATATAAAGTTTTTAGGAAGATTTTTTGTAGTATTTCAATATTTTGAACAGTAGTAATAATTTAAAATTCCGTGTTTTAAAATAATATAAATTTAACATTACCTTTACATGATCAATGACAATGCAACATGTGTGTATTCAATGGACTTATCACAGAATTGATTTCAGTATTAAGTAAAGAAGAACCAGCTGTATTCTTAAGTCCTAACATGAGATAATAATAGTATTAAGTAAAATTAAATATGATACTATCTTGTTATTAAAATTTGTGTTTAATTGTGAAAGACATTTCTAGGTAAAAATGAACAATTTAATGAAGTTTTATGTTAGGGACCTGCCCTGAGGGTAGGGTCCTTTATGACCTGTGGAACTGGTGGTGATCAACTGGAAAAAAATGCAATTAAAAGCAGTGAGAGATAAAGAGAAAGGACACAGAATAGAATTTAAAAGGTGGGACAAAGAGGGCCACCACTAGCTTGTGGGGCTTCAGTGAGTGGTCCTGAGTGATGGTTCCATTCAGCTTTTAATTGAAGGCTATTATCTCATTTAGTCAAGAGGGAAAGCTTAGGAAGGGAGTAAAATGTCAGCAGGTTCTCTGAGTAAGCATGTTAGTTCTTACTCTATCTATAATCATTAACTTTAAGGGTCTGGGTAGTCTTCAGAAATCTGGAACCTGAGCCTGTGTGGGGGCAGCCTCCTGTCTGTGGTCTCAGATCCCTTGGGGGAGGTCAGACCCCTCTGGTTTCTCTGTGGAGCAGACACAGTGGCATGAGTTCTTCACTGAAGAACTGGTGGAAAAGAGGAATTTTCCCCTTATCTCCACCTGGAGGCATTTGCCTCTGTGGTTAGTGTACAAGCCCCCCTGCCTACATCTCAGAGCTGAAGCTGTTCCTTTGCACTCTGCCCTGGCCATTACACAAAACTCCACAATGTGTATTTGCTTTGACTTTTGAGTGGGCAGGGCTTGGCTGGTTAATGTCCCTTCCCAGGCCTTGCACGTACTTCTGCTATGGCCATTGTTCTTCAGAGTGCTTACAGACCCATGGGGGTGTCTGCGAGCTGTATCCCTTTCAGGCTAGGCTTCTAGTAAAAGCAGAAACTACCCAGACAAGTAATTTAACTGTTAGCTTAAAAGTAAGCTAGCTGAATCGTTTTTATTCTGACTTGCTCATCTTGTTTCTCTGTTTTTCCCCTTTTCTGGGGGTATTTTCCCTTGCCAAGAATGGGGTGTTTGGTCCCCATTGTCCCTGCAGCGTTATGCTATAATTATAAAAGTGAACTAGCTAGTGAATGAAAAGGGATGAAAATGCAAGTCACCATTTATCTACCATCACCAATGTTTTATAAAATGCCATGGACTAAATATTTGTGTCTCCTCAAAATTAATGTTGAATTCCTAATTCTGAAGATGTTAATATTAGCAAGTGGGTCTTTGAGGGAGTGATTAGATCATTAGGGTAGATGCCTCCTGAATAGGGTTAGTGCCCTTATAAAAGAGACTCCAGATAATTCATTTTCCCCTTCTATCAATAGGAATATAGTGAGAACATGGCCTTGTGTGAACCAGGAAGTAAGTACTAACCCAACTTTGAATATACCTTTCTTGGCCTTTCCAGCCTCTAAAATTGTGAGAACTATTCTTTTTTTTTTTTTTTTTTTTTTTTTTTGCTATTTGTCTGTCACCTCCTCTATCACAGTCTCTTATAGCACTCCAAACAAGCCAGGCACAAATTGTTATCATCAACACTGAAGAATTAAAATAATTTGTAAGTTATTAACTCAAACTGAAGTAAATCTCATTTAGTCTACAGGACTTGAGTTCAGTATGAAGGATCAAAACACTATTTAGAAAAGAAGAAGTGACTGATGCCATTTTTGCTTTCAGACAATAGTTTAAATGATCTAAGCTGTAAGTGCAGGCTGAAGATCCAAACTGACCTTTACAACAGATCTATCGGTAACTTTCATTTATTTTCATCTATCATAAAACCAACTGTTTTCATGGCAGCACAGTTGGCAGAGGCGCAAATGTATTAGTCTCTCTGTTGGGACACCGTGTTAACAACACGCTCCTGTTGCTTGTCCATTTGCTTCGCTCGGCAAAACTCCAGGTTCGTTTATAAAATAAATAAATAAATAAGGTTAAAATGATTCTTGTAGAATGATCTGGGGATAAATTAACTAATGCCTGCAAAGAATGGTAGAAGAAACACCTCAACATAAACATATACACATACATAAAGGTTATCGAGGTTATTGCAATAAGAGACACGGCATCTGGTATTTTTAGAAATTGTTCCATTCTATGTCTACGTATAAGCAGAATTTTGTGACTAAAGGCCATATAATCATTGATTTGGAGAATGCATTAAAAAATACCATATAATTTATATTAGGAAATTACACTGGTCATTTCTCTTCCAGAAATTATGAGTCTAAAATTTCAAATAATAATAATTTGTGCTTATACAGTATTAATGCCACTAAAGCTTTAAAGCCGGGATATTCAATTATCCATTCTTTAATGCAATGAAACTCAAAAAGTGCCTAGAGCTACACACACAAAGATAATGCTGAGAGATTTCTGCACCACAGAGCAGTAAAATAAAGGTATTTGGAGCAAATATACTTTTTGTGACAAGAAATTACATGCCATCATGGTAGTTTCATTTGCATATGATTTTGTGGGATTTTATGTCTTTGAACTATGCAATGAAATGATAAACCTATGACATTAAGCTAGTAACAGATTATAATATCTTTGGTGTCAGAACAAAATATTAGATAGCCCTGTTTGATAAACACTCCAATATTCTTTTATTACAATTCATAATGTCAACGATGACCCCACTTTTGGATCTACAGCAGTGTCCATTTCTCCTTTTCAAAAACTACAAAATAAGATTAATAAACTCCCATACCTTAGAACTACTTGCATATAAGAATAATTTTTGAATTTGTATTTTTATTCTGGGATCAATTTTTATTTCCTATGCATGAGTTTTTAAATCTTCATACTTTGAATCTTTACCTCTGCTTGATTCACAGTAAAATGCAAGAGAATGTTTTTGAAAGTATGGAAAATGCCAATGTGTCAAAAACATACCCCACCTCCTTAGAGAAATAAGCTAACACATAGAGGTAAGAGTATATTTACAAATTCCCTACATGGTCTACTGTGTCATGTAAATATTATATAAAATAAATGCTCAAGATATTTCCAGAATTTATATTCTCCTTGTATAGTCATGTAACATGTTCAGTTCATGATATTAAAAGCATTCTACAGACTAGTGTTTGTGATTAACTAGGCTTGTTGAATGCTTCTGAAACTCTGTTGAGCATGTATAGGTCATATATGATAAACACAGTCGTCTGAAGAACGGTTAATAGATAGATAGCAGATACGTATTTATAAACTGGCCTTTCACATGCAAAAGTAAAATGTCATGTTTAACTCATAGCCATACCCAAAAAATACTTTGAGATAAGCTAAAAACTGAGATGTGGAAAGTCAAACTTAAGTGTTTTAGGAGCAAATGGAGGAGAATATATTTATGTTCTTAGATGAGGGATAAACTTACTAAACAAACCATAAAGACACAAGTGTGAAAACAAAATGATTGATATCTTTCATTGTATTAAAACTAAGATCTCTACTCTTAAAATTAAACTCTTTTTGGCCACAGAGTAATAAACGAAAAGGCTATTACACAGATCACATAAAATGTTTTGAAATCTATATATAAAGAAACAGAAATGAACAAACCGGAGAGATCATTCACAGAATAAAAAAAAAAATGCTGATAAAAGCCTTTAAAAGTGCAATCATCTAAAGGAATAGAGCTGAGGCCCCATATACCGGAGGTGGTGGGTTCAAACCTAGCCCTGACCAAAAACTGCAAAAAAAAAAAAGTTAAGAGCAGTGTTACTTAACTGAGGACAAATTATTCACGCTAGAGGGCAAGACTTCTTCCAAGTCAGTGGGTCCAAAGGAATTTTGAAGGAAAATACCAGTAAGAGAAAACTAAGACATTCTATTTTAGAAAGAAAATGGTTCATATTGCTCTAGAGTAAGTGAGAGAAAGAAGACTTTAGACTTGGGCTCTGGCTAGAACTTATGCCACTAGCCCTCCTGGTTTTCATGTCTTCAGATTCTGTCTGGAGTGACACCATCAGCTCTTCTGGATCTCCAGCTCACAAACGATAGATCTTAGACTTCTTGGCCCCGTAATCAAAAAATGGAAAATTCTACACTGCTGGTGGGAATGCAAGCCAATATTGCCTTTTTGGAAAGAAGTTTGGAGAATAATCAAGGAGCTAAAAGTAGACCTACCATTTGATCCTGCAATTCCTCTACTAGGGATATACCCAGATGATCAAAAATTATTTTACAACAAAGACATTTGCACCAGAATGTTTATTACAGCCCAATTCATAATTGAGAAGACATGGAAACAGCCCCAGTGCCCATCAACCCATGAAAGGATTAACAAATTGTGGTATATGTACACCATGGAATACTATGCAGCCATAGAAAAGATGGAGACTGCACGTCTTTTGTGGTTACTTGGATGGAGCTGGAACATATTCTTCTTGGTAAAGCATCTCAAGAATGGAAAAAAAAGTATCCAATGTACTCACTACAACTATGAAATCAATATATAATCACCTAAACATTCATGAATGGTAAAACATAACTATAGTCCATAAAGTAGAAGGAAAAGGAAAGAGGAGAAAGAGGGGAGGGGAGGGGGTGTGATGGGAGGGCATTTGGGGGACTTCACCTCATGTGCAAGATGCAATGGTACATTTCAAAACTATTAAGAAAAGAGTATAATTGTGATAAATGTATTACTTAGTTCAATGTAAGCATTTCACATTGTATATCAAATCAGTTCACTGAACCTCATAAATGCATCAATGTACAAAGTTATGATCTAATAAAAACAAACAAAAAACAAAAATAAATAAAAAAGAATAGAACATCCAAACAGCAATTATGAGGCTCAAGAGAAAAACAGTTCTTAAACTACTGATAACATTTTCTTGTCTTGTCATTTATTATGGAACCTTGAGTTTAAAGTCCTCTGAGTGATCTTGCTCTAATATCCTTTCAAAATTAACCTGGGGTTAGGGAGCAGGCATGAAAGAAGATTGCTTGTATTCTTTAGGCTTATAAGAAGAATATAAATTGTAGGTACATATAGAGTTAGTTATTCATAAACCTGAAGTAACCCAAATACATTCCTTCAAAGATCTGAAGATGAAACTGTATTTTTGCCTCTATGGGATTTACCTGAGGCATCATGGGAACTAAGAGGTGATAAATTTCTACTCTTTGGGCCTTGGTGCCCCAGCCAAACAAGACAACCAGAAATGACTTCTTCTTGAGGAAGCAGACTTCCGCAGGCATATTCCATTCAAGTCAACATCACTTGAATTTTTAATGTAAAGAGAGTTCCTATTTTAGCGCTGGATAAGAATCCTCCTAAAGAAAAAGGAGGAACCAAAATGTTAAGGATCTTTCAATGAATAAGAAAGGAAATGACATCCAGTGAAAAATGTCAAATATAATCAGAATGTGATCAGTAGAAAGTTCCTAATTGTTCTCAGTGCCCAGAGATAAAGAAGGTGGTCTCTGTCAGATTGATCAAGCAGACCTGGAAACCTTTATGGTGGACCTAACAGCCAACATGGCACTTGAATTCAGAATATTATGATGGGGTGATATTGTGGGAAAGGGGGTTTCATAAAACAAATATGACTGGAAAGTCTTAGAGATAGGGACATTCAGTGTACAGTTGGGAAAATTGAATTTTGGGGTATTTGAGAGCATTACATTGTGTTGAGTTTCTTTGGAATCCACCTGAGTCTCCCCTGTATTCCTGTAAGTACCTGGAACATTGCTTCTTAAACTGGGGTCCAAAAATGTATTTTCAGCAATGTCAAGCTCTCTGTGTTTTATTTTTAAATTAAAGTTTCTATTTCCATGATAGAAAAAAAAGTGCAATCATCTGAGAAAATTAGACCTACATTGATACTATTTATATATATGTATAAAGTACATACTACCATACTATATGTATGTGTGTATATATATAGTTTCTAGCAACTCTGTCAGAGAGGAGGAAGCACAATAGGAACTCTTAAATACTGCTGGCTGAGATGAATACTTCTATAGTCACTCTGGAGTGCTAGTCTGCACTGTGAATTGAAGTTGAAAATGAAGATGTACATACTAGATACAAATAAAAGCTTCTATTCACAAGTCTGGACTCACAACAGTGATAACACCTGCAAAGGAGATGTGTATAAACCATTGTCTATATTAGCAAACAGAAAGCAGTCCCAAGTCTATTAGTGAGGGGTAATGGTGTTTTTTAGACCGTGGACTACAAACTAGCATTGAAAATACATGAACCTTAGCTACACTCACAACATCAGTAAATGTTAGTTATGTTTACCCATGAAAATAAGTAAATGTTAATCATACTCATCAACCCAGATGACTGTTACAACATAATGAATATATAAATAAATACAAACAGACAGACATAGTAACAAATACAGAGAACAGAATATCTTGGTATGGAATTAAAAGTGTGCCAAATTCTCCTGGTTTTGAGCTGTAGTGTATATTTTGCTAGTATACTATATACACAAGTAAGTGAATAATGATATGCCAGATGGTATGACCACTAATGTCAGTTATATAATGTTTGATATTCTACCAGGAATTCTAAATCTTTCAAGTTTCAAAAAAAAACCTCCCATTTTTATTTCAATCATTTTCTCTGCTTAACATCCAGAGTACAAACTTTCTTCTTACTCTCATGCCTTGAATATAAGCATTTCCCATTTCCCTTGCCAAGCTCTTCTTTTTTATATTCTGTGGCAATAACATCTGCTCCCACTGTGTCAGCTTTCAACTTTATGAAAATATCTTTGAAATCTACATCTCCAGCCTGAACCACTCCCTCACTAATTCTGCACTTCTAATTTCCTGTTGGGTACTAGCAGCTGGGTGCCCTACTGTCAAGTTGAAGAGGAGTATTTTATTGCACGAGGATTAAACAAGGCTTGGCTGAATCATTCGGCCTTACTGTGATTAGCAAACCAGGACTGAGCCTCTTTGGTATGGGCACTTTCTTCCTTAGCTGTGCTGATTTATAAAACGTGTTTGTGATCTCTACATATATGTCATGTGTTATTGTATTTCAAATCCTTCATTAAACCCTTAAAACATAGGAAGGATCTCCTCAGAGGAAACGTTTTGATTTTAGGTTCCTATTCCAATTGGCTTGAAATTATTTCAAACCATTAAATATATTTGATATTTCACAAGAATCCAAAAGGAAAATTATTCCTTAATATCATAGTGTTCTGAATTGAGTATCACTGAGCAGGAAGAAGGTGAATGTATTTGCATTATTTTGGTGTCCCCCCCCCAACAAAATTTAAAACAAAACCAAAAACAAACAAAAAGCAAAATGTTTCATTTTTAACTGTTTCTCCTGCACCTTAATGGCCATCACTTTTCATCCTATGACTTTCTTCTTCACTTATTGTTCTGTTTTATTTGAAAATATTCAATCCTTCACCCATTGCTATCTCATTTCTGCAGTCCAATCACGTACTGAATCTGGTCCTCTAAGTCTTTAATAACCTTGGACATCAAAATTCAATTATTCCTTTAAAATGGGCATTTTAGTCAGTCTTTCTGTTGGATGTAATAAAAATAACTTTATCATCTTTCAAAACCCTCATTCTTTACCATTTTTAATTGTTACTTATTACTATTTTTTTCTACAAACACCCCTACCCAGTATATATTTCTATTTCTTTTATTCTTCTGGTTTCCAAAATAGTATCTCTTGGAGGAACTTTAAGACTTAAAGAGATTTATAGTTTTCTTTTCCTGGAAATTAACATAGATAACGCTGTAATGAAAAATACATTCATTTGTATGTTTTAGGAATCACATATGAGGAGAAGATTATTTGCACACTTTTCAGACAGTTTAAAATTTCACATAAATATCAACATGAAAGCTTGAAGCCATGACAGAGGAGAAGGCAATGCTGTGTGTCACACAGAAGAGGAAGCCTAAGCCTCCTGGAGTCTATTTCATGTTTACTGTACATTATTTTGGATGTTTTGCTCTCCCACTTTCTTCCCCAATCGTCTTTCAGTGATGATGCAATTTCTTGGGAGCTCTAGTCCTCCCTCTTTCCTTGGGAAGCTGTCGTACCCATGAAAGGGAACAGGGATCCCAGTCTTTTGACTATTTTTGTTTTAAAAATTTTGTAGCCACCGGAATTTGCTAAATGCTAAGAGGTTTCTCCTTTACAGATTCATTGATGACTCCAAGGAGAAAGAGGGAAGATTCTGATTTGTTTTGTTTTGTAACAATAGGAAAGGGGAACAGAATTTGGCAAGATAAGTGAAATGCAGAAACAAAAACTTAAGACATATGATTCTGGGGAGATCATGCAGTGGCCAGAAACATCATGAGCCTTCCCAAGGAGAGGATTTGAAGGAAAAGGACGTTATTGGAAACTGGGATTGGGGTGAGCTTTGCTGTGTAATAGGAGAAAGTTTGACAACACTGTCATCGATGGTGATGTAAAAAATAGAAAATGTGCCCTAATCAAGACACTAGAAACACATGCCAGAAACTTGATGAGCCATACCAAGGGAAATTCTGAAAGAAAATAAGGTTACTGGAAACTGGGATTGGTGTGACCTTTGCTGAATAATAGGAGAAAGTTTGACAACATTGTCATCTATGGTAATGTACAAAACAGAAAATGTACCACGTTAATCCAGTGGTATAGCCAACAACATTTCCTGGTTTCTGTTTGCTGCTCATGATAAAATTGGGGCAGAGAAAGATGACTTAAAGAACAAACTTTTCATTTTCAGTGGGAATTTTGATGAGATATATAGGGCTAGTGCTCCAGCTAGGGAAATATTTTCAAAATAATAGATGGCCTCAGGATAAAGATCAAAGAAATCCTCAGGACTGCCAGTAAAACAAGGCCTCTGGGAACCCAAGATATGGCTAGAGGGCTCTTTGTTAAGACCTCAGAAAGATTTAATGCGGTTTCTTAAATGCCTTCTCAGTTCAACAAAAAAGTTTCTAAGAACTGAAGAGCATTCGCCATTGACCTTGGCTAGACAAAAGGACTTCTGAAGTCTTAAAAGCATTGTCCCACCACTTCTGTACAGGATTGCAGGGTAAAGAAACTTATCTCCAAGTCATTTATGAGTATGTAGTCTATATAAACCAACAAATTAAACAATTTGGAGATAAGAAGATCCATTACCCTGGGTCTCTGATCAAGAGACTGCACAACCATTGCACAACCATTGCAGAATTGCTGAGGACTAGTGGCTAAAAGTTTGCTGCTCCCTTCCAAATTTGAAGGCGTCTTTTATGCACATCATTGTTGTGTGTTCAGTGTTTATGGGACAGGTAATTTGCCACTTTTCTTCTCATATCAAAAGAAATTGTATTCAAATATCTAAACCAACGATGAACATTTCTCCCCTGCATTCTCTGAATGTTGGACCCTTGAATTCATGAGCATAATAAAATAGTTTTTGCTGTACATCACTAAATTCTCAACATGTTTAATAGAAACAAGAGTTAAAAGGAGCGCACCTATCTTTTCTCTTATTTTTATATTTCTTCTACTATGATAGAAGACGATGGCAGGGACGTAAGAAGATAATAAACTTGAAAA
The DNA here is from genome assembly GCF_000181295.1 of Otolemur garnettii. Taxonomy (NCBI): domain Eukaryota; kingdom Metazoa; phylum Chordata; class Mammalia; order Primates; family Galagidae; genus Otolemur; species Otolemur garnettii. Next base: position 10,505,806 of record NW_003852430.1, on the reverse strand, counting down.
GACAACATGGATAATAACTTAGAACACAATTCACTCGGCACTTCAAGATTGATTTTTAAAAGATGAGAAAAAAATAAAGAGCAGTGAAAAGGCAGAGTAAATATTTTTCTTGTACATTCTAAACCAAGTGTCCTCAAATTTGGGACCCACAGGCCACAAGCAGCCTGCTGAGGACATTTATCCGGCCCACTGGGTGTTTTGCCTGCTGCTGCCTGTCCTGTTTAGCCTCTGCCTGTCCTTTTAAACTATAGTCCAGCCCTCCAACTGTCTAAGGGACAGTGAACTGGCCCCTGTTTAAAAAGTTTGAGGACCCCTGTTTGATGCTTGATATAGTTTGCTATTAATCAAGATAACAGCCTTGAGACACAGACATTAAATTTCCCCATTGGGATGAGGGAATGAAGGTTTATGGATGTGGCAAAGTCAGGTTTCTAGTCCAGGTACGTGTGACTGTAACATTTTTACTATTTCATTTTACCAAGATATTAACATTCAAGCTGCAGCTTGCCGAAGACATCACTGAGTCTATGGGAATTCTGTGTCAGGAAGAAAACTGAATCTCCTAGAAAAATTTCTCCCACCTGTCAACATACAGAGGTAACCTTGGGGAGAAGTAACTTGGGGATGACAAACCTGGAACCTTCTGCACTTTCAGAAACATAGTTCCCACAGGACCACACGCACAGAGGATAGAGGCTAGTGGTAATACAAAATCGTGTGTAGGCAAAGCCTCTGATGTATTTCTTGAGTAGTAAATTTGGGTTTCATACAGTTATTGTTGCTGTTTAATTATCTCTTTATTCCTCAAACTTAATTCAGTATTTATTAATGGGATGGATATTTATTACCAGTTTATATTTCACCAGGGATCAGTTCTAGGGCCTGTGATTCATTAGTTTTCTTTTAATTACAAAATTAGTGAAATAATTATTATACTACAGTTTCTCATAACCAAAATTATATTTCTTTTAACTATAAAATATAAAATGCTTTTTAAAAAATGTGTAGTGGAAAGTTTGTGAAGCATACTCATCATGGCATGTATGGTGATGATAACAGTAACAGTAAGGCCACGAATCTATCCTTCCAACTTAATAACTCACTGTCTTTAGTGACAAGATTACTTTATTTTAAAATAAAAAATACATTTTTGAAATGACCATGGAAGATTAAATATTTTTCTTCCAAAATGCAAGGGATGTCTAGCTTCTACAAATACCATTTAATACCATTAAAATAACATGAAGACATTTAAATGTCTTCCTTATATGCACTCAGGTAAAAGCAAAAGGCCATTTCGGGAGATTTACCAGAAGGCTCCTTCCTTTCTGTGGTACTTACTTTATCAAAGCTCCAAACCAAGTTAGTTGTCTTTGTTGATTTTCAGTGTTGTTCTGGGTTGAATTCACTGCAAGGAGTCTGTGAGAAAAGATTGGCATGTTTACTGTTATGTTTAGTAAGCAGTATTTCTTGCTTCCGCACTGGTTCAGGGCATGAGGGAGTGAGATTAGGCAGAGAGAGAGAGGCCTAGGTGTAGTGCGGGCCCTGATGACTCCACGGAAAGTGCAAGAGCTAAAATGTCCCATTAGGAGCATTCCAAATGGGTTGGGATTACATAGATGAGGTCTCTCTCCTCTTGCATCTGTACACGTGTGGACGTGAGCCACCCCATGGAGGATGATCCTAACCAGGTCATCTCTCCAAGGTGAGGCACTGCCTGAAGGCCACTTGTCAGCTGCAAGCCCCGTAGTTACGACAATGTGGTCTTCCTCAAAGAGTGTTTCATATGGCCTATCTCTTGAAAAAGTTTATTTTGCTGTTAATAGAAGGAAATCTGAGAGGAATGATCTGAAGAAAGTCACACAGGTATTAAACAGTAGACTCAGTGTCTGCCTGTTCTTCAGACCTTTGTTAATCTCTCTCAGTGTTATGCAGGGTAACTTGTTCATGATGGAGACGGGACCAAGCCCAAAAGATTATTTGCAGTATTGCCAAGCAGATTTTTGTTTTGACTTTGTTTAGAGACATTCCATGTGTCTTAGTAACTCAGCTTTAAATTAAAAAGATATCTGTCATTTTCTCTTTTATTTTCTGGGGTTTCCATATAGTCCAATTAGTTCTGTTGAAGTAGACAATAAATCTCAGTGATTCTGGAGCTATTAAAAATCCCTAGACTTAAAAGAGATTTTATCATAATGGAGCTATCGCATTGAAACAATCACAGGAAAGTCAGCTATATTAACTCTCATACAAGAGCCTTACATTTTAAGCAGTGAGAACAAGAGGACCTTTGAAGCAGATTTCAGTCTATCTACGCTGTTGGTGGAGATAAGGCCTTTTGTGCAGGGTGAATGACTGGTAATAATTAACCCAAATTGTTATTATATAATCACCAATACTAATGAAATACCTTGTTACACAGGATCTAAAATAGTACCTAGTGTATGCACGATTTGGCCTCTGAATTCATTTTAGGTCATGTAATGATAATCTTTTAAAAACGGATTGCCCTACGGTCATCAAATGATCTTTAAGTGAATGAAAATCTGTAAAAATCAGTACCTTGATAAGAACTAGCTTTCTTATGAAGCTATTTTATTTTACATGGTGTTATCTAACTAAAGAAAAATTAATCCAGTTGTATCAATCTAAAATAAGGTAACATTACCTTTTATTGTCAATAAAGTTTCATGAGATGTTACTACTTAATGAGATAATTTCCAGAAGATGCAAAAGCAATATAAATATTGACATTTTTAAATGATCCAGAATGAAAGAACCCATATGTTGCTGTGTGTGTTGGTGAGGTATGGGTGTGGCGATCATTAGTGATTATTACCAAAATGTCAGACTTCCTCCCTTGGGACTTGATAATATTGTACGTCTTGAAGAGTTCTGGCCAATGAGCTGCGATGTGTCACTTTCAGCCAAATCATTTAGTTAGTGGACAATGTGAGACCTCTAAGACATCAGGCCTCCCTTATCGCTCAGGGTGGTGACAGGCAGTGTTGGAGGTGGTGGCTGCTCCATCAGCCTGTGTCACACAGCAGCTGAGATGAACACTGTCTTGTGAATTGATCAAGGAACAGGTGTTTCTGTCATATAAAGCCACTGAGTTATTATTTAGCACGGCATGCTCTGGTTTGTCCTGGTTCAAACACTAGGCAAAGGCCTTTGGAAACACAAGGGATTACCTTGATTTTTATCATTACACGTTGCACACTTGTATCAAAATTTCACAAGAACTCCCAAAATATGTACAACTATGATATAGCAATAAAAGTATTCATGTGAAATTGAGACAAAATGACTTCCTAGCATAAACAGAAAGTATCAGCAGTTACGTCATACAAAAGTAAATATAGCCTTCCATGAGAGGAATTTTAAAGTAGTTTGTGGCAAAGGTTGTGAACAAGGAGACGAATGTGCAGAATCTGACGTAAGAATACATTTGGTGTTCTGAGCCTGTGAATCGTGTGACATGTGGCTTTCCTCACTGGCTGGGGTCAGGTCACAGTGGGTAGTACAGGAGCCACATATTTACATTGTTGTTCAACTTCACTGCTTGGAAGCAACCCCGCCGGCAGTCAAACAAGGTCAGGGAAAGGCTGCAACTCTCTGCAGGTGCAGTGCGCAGGCTGACCAGCTTCTGGGTGACTGCCCTCAAAGGTTGGCCGTCAGGGATGGGGATTATAACTAGCCTGATTAAAAGAAAAATAGAGAAAAATGTCCAGTAGACCTGTTTTTTCCTACATATCATAATCCAAGCTAATCAAAAATATGATAATTGTTATGGAAGCATCTTTATATGTATTTCATCTATTCCACTTATCTTTCTTTTGCAGTTCTGGAGCTGCTGCTTATAATTATCCTCAGGTACCACAGTGCTCGCCTTGTCTACATCATCTAAAGAAGTCCTGGAAATGGCCAGATTTATCCAGCATTTGGTGTCTGTTGACATGTTGGTAAGGCGTGAAGAGGGGGTAGTTACTCTTTCCTAGAAAAATGTTTATTTCCTCTACTCTCCCATAAACTCCCTGCTTTCCCCAAATCAGTGGTCATTAGCTCAGTGTGGCTGCCTGGCTCTCAATTTCTGCTTAAACACCTAGATTTCATGTAAAGTTGGGGCTGCATTCCACTTAAATTTGGAAGTAGAATTCCATGGCAATTTTGAAGTGTGTAGGCTGAGATGAGATTCTGAATCTGATTTAAACTACGAGTGCTCTGACTCCTAATTCTAAATCTAACTTTATCATACTGGAGTGTGGGAGTATTAAAAAATAAATAAGCAATCATGTGACCATATTTATTAAAGTATTATTAAAAATTTATATGCAATAGGTTAAAATTCTGTTGCCAATAAAGTGTGATAGTAAGAAATATGGTATAGATAGCATAATGTAAATGAGCTGACATTATATCTAATCTGGAAAAGTTTTAAGTTTGAATTAACTTCATTTCTGATTTTTTTTTTTTGGAATTTTTTAAAAAAGTACTCATACTACACTGATTTTCATTAGTATACAATTTTAGCATCTAAACATCATAGATTGGACGGGGTGGAACAAGAATTCTCATACATGTTTCAGCAAGTGTCAGTAGTTACCACTATTTTGATACTCTTGTGTCATCTATTTCACACATATTCCTTTTGTTTCTCCCTCCCTGTCTCTCTTTTTCTTTCTTTCTTTCTGTTTCTTTTCCTTTATTTATTTATTTTTTTAAACCAGAATCTTACTTTGTCACCCTGGGGAGAGTGCTGTGGTGTCAGAGCTCACAGAAATGGCGAACTCCTGAGTGTGAGCGATCCTTTTGCTTCAGCCTCCCAAATAGCTGGGACTACAGGCACCTGCCAAAACACTTGGCTATTGCAAGAGATGGGGTTTGCTCTTGCTCAGGCTCACCTCAAATGCTGGAGCTCCTGCAGTCCACCTGCCTGGGCCTCCCAGAATGCCGGGATTACAGGTGTGAGTCCCCTCACCAGCCTTTTCTCTTTTTCTTTGTCTTACCTCTTGCTTGTATTTTGGTTGTTATTAGCTAGAGTATCTTAAAGTAAATGCAACCTTAACCAAGAAATTTTATTTTTTTTTATATTACCACCTTTCAACTAGTGCAACCACAAAATTAGCAGTATTTCTCTAATGCCATCTATTGTTTTCAAATTTCCTTGATAATGGTAAAATGTATTTTTAGAAATATTTAGTAGGAGTCAGTATTCCAGCAATGTCTTCACACCGCATTTGGATGACTTGTGTCTCAAGTCTCTCTCATTTGTAACTATTGTCCCACTCCTTTCCTTTTCCTTGATTATTTGTATGATGAAAAGGAAACCCAGTCATTTTTCCTCTAAAATTTCCCATATTTTAATGTGAATTGATTGCATCCTTGTACTGTTTAATTGTTCTATTGTGTTACATATTCCATGTAAATTGATCATTAGATCAGGAGGGCTCGATTCAATGAGGTGCTATTTTGTACTTTGTAAAGAGTGCCGCCCTTTCACTTACGAATTTAAGAAATGGAGAATGGTGACATTCGAGTTTCATATTTTTTCTACATCTATTTGATATAATTATTTTATAAAGTCAACATTCTTCTCATCAGCACATTTGGTGACTAAATTACACACATTTTATCCTAGATAAATAATTGATACTCCTCCTCTTCGAAATTAATTTTCAGAGCAATGATTTGATGCTCAAGCAACGGGCAATAAAATGCCCAATTAGATCATTTTTATATGTATGTATTTTTGAGATGGGGTCTCACTATATTGGCCAAGCCAGTCTTGAACTCTTGGATGCAAATGATTGTCACACATCAACCTCCCAGTGTAGTTGGATGTACAGGTGCCTGCCACCACTCCCTGCAAGATTTTTACAACAAAACTGAGAAATCACACATTTACCAGTGATCTCTATTCATCCCTCAACACCTAGAGAGCTCCAACATAGTTATTCCTGTAATTCTCCATTAAAAAAAACTAAACTATAATACCCTTAAGTTTCCCTCCGTATTCAAAGAGAACCATTGTGTTTCATCGGCTTGTGAGACTTTTGAGTCATTGAAGCCATGAAGAAAACTCTGGCGTCTTTCACCAAAGCATCCTGCATGACTGATGGGCTAGAGTAATTACTCTCAGAGATCACTACCCATATTAACAGAACACTTTTTATCTATAAATACAGACATTAGGAAAATTTATTAGCAGTTAAAAGATTTTGAGATCATGAGTACTATTTGAAAGAATTGATATATTTGATTACAAATGAAAGAATAATAATGTGAATGCTGGTCGACAACTTTTAAAATATGAATACCTCTCATCTAGCAATGGATTGAATGGCCTCGTGTGATAAATTTTAATAAACTGATGTAGAATAAAATCTAAGACCAACTTCAATCTCTTCTCTTCAATGCACCTGGCTGCTGAGTAAGTCAAATGCTGAAAATTCAAATCAATTTATTTTTTCATCATTTAAAAAATATACATGAAATATGATTGACTATCTCTAAAACTTGCAAGTAGAAATTGAATCTATTAGTATCTTATCATTTAGAAAACTGGAATAATTATTATTTGAAACCAAAAAATGTTGTGGCTATGTTAGAATTTATATCATCTTGCTATCAAGTCTAATCAAACTACTTTACTTTCTTTGTGTGGTTTTCTTACGTCACTGCAGAGCATAAATGCCAGAACACTGATGTATTTTACTCAGGGCTTTCTTTCCCTATCATGTTTTAAGGTTTATTTTTAAGTGCAGATTTACGCCCTCCCTTCTACCCATGGTGGTCAGCATTTTGTACACTCTTAGATATTTTGGAAAAAATATTTACCAGCATGTCTTGCTTCCTCAGGGACCAGACACAGGAAGAGAAGACAGTGTCCTCCAGTGAAAGGTACTCAAATTACAAACTTTCTACCCGGTGTTCCTTTTATGCTTTGTTTCATAGTTTGACATTGGGAATCACTCTGGCAAAAATAATGAAATGACAAAGATATGCCTGGGTAATTTGCTAAGAAACAATACATCTTGATTACACACTTGTGTTGTTTCTACGATTAAAACTAAACAAAGGGAGCAAGTTTAAAGGTAAATGTTGTTCCAAAAGTCTGACCATGTTTCCCATTGTTAAGACATTTTTAAAAGATTAAGAAATCTTCTCTTTCATTTAATAGGTGACATGCCAGTGCTAAAAAGTGTTTTATAATAAATGAATTTATCTTTTTATTTCTACCTCAAAAAAAAGTTTACAAAGCCTTTTTGGACATGAAGATTTCCTTTTCCTGTTTATATTAACTTTAGTGTGTGAGAATCTTGCCCATCCCAAATATCATCAAATTGAGAGGCTTTATTCTTGGACGAATCTTTTGTCTGGAAATGTTTCTCTGGAGATACAAATCACCATACAACAAAGGACAGTGTTGTTCATCAGACATCCATAGATCGTGGGCTGGCTTAGCCTAAATTTATTTAAAAATTTCTTCATTGCAGTATTTGTACGCTAATCAGTATAAAATAATGCAGTCATTACACTTACTTTCCCTTTTCACGTTGAAATTCTCACCTTAAACTTCTAAATGAAGATTTCATGGGGAGATGGCTCATTTTGACCTATCAAATTTCCTGTTGATGGGTATACTTCTATTCTTTCAGTCATCCTAAGTCATCCTAACTAGCAAACACACTTTACACAAATGCATTTAGTAATACCTACAAAAGTAATATACATCGTGTTACATTAATGGCACACCACCATTAGCTCAGATTTTATATGTTTGAAGCAGCATCAAAGATGATAACATTTTCATGAGCTTTCTCTAGGAACTGCAATACCCCTTTTAGAAACAAATGTCAAGACTCACATGCACATATAAAGTCATAACTAGTTCACACTCTATTTTTGATACCTATGCTCCAAATTAACCCACTTTTGCTTTTAGCTTTCAGCACACTATACGTACCCAATTATACACTGACCATTGGCTTTTGTTCATATTTAAATACTTTCAACTCATCTTTGAAGAGTTTTAAAACCTCCTTGTATGTGTTTTCTTTAATGTTGCACCAAACACAGAGCCAACAATGCTGATGATACAGCCATTATTTTTTACAGAATTGAGAAATGACATGTAATCATCTTTAAGGGCTGAGCCTGTAATCTATAATCAATCTACTTCTTTGTTAAAGAACGACAAACAATAGAATCAATTTTATTACCTAGTTCAATATATTAACCTATCTTAAAATTAATATTGAGTAATATTTTTATAATGTTGTTAAGTGCTAAGATTTACTAGTTCCTCGTTTGTGTGGGTAATTTAATGGATTGCTTGATATATTATGTATGTGTAAGTTCATCAGCAATGTTGGTATTCCTCAGTAATGCACTTGTTAATTAAAAGTGAAATCAATCATTTATATTACCTAAATTTATAATAAAACATTCAGAACAAAATTATTATTTAACTTAGTTGAAGGATTACTAGAAATTATAGCAAGTAAAATGATTTTTTCTGAATATTCTTTTATTACATTTTTGAAGAGGAAACATTACCGGCAGGAGCCACACTTCAAATCACCCAACTGTGAAGTGCTGATTTGGGACATAATTTGAAATCTTTAATCCATCTATTAATAGATCAATTGAGAATGGGTTTTGTTTGACAACTCATCCTGGGAAATTCTAAAGTCCTTCTGGAGTCAGGAAAAGACAGATTTATCAGATGGTTACAACAACATGGTACACTAGAACATCAAACTCACCACACTGTGAATGCCACCAAAATGTGCCAATCTAACAATTAGGATGACTTAAATCAGAACTAATCTTAAGAAATAAATATTTTGGTGGCAGCAATCCTTATATCCCAAGAAACTATGCTTAGTTTAATTTGGCTAAACAATATATCCTGATTTTAAAGCTCTTATATCCAATTATGTTAAACTCTCAACTGTATTATTTTGTTTTATTTTTGAGGCAATAGCTTTCTATTTGATATTTTTATTTTATGTATTTTGTTTGTTTGTTTGTTTGTTTTGGTGACAAAGTCTTACTTTGTTGCCCGTGGTAGAATGCCGTGCTGTCACAGCTCTTGGGCTTAGGTGATTCTCTTGCCTCAGCCTCCCAAGGATCTGGGACTACAGGCACCCACCACAACAATCACCTGTTTTTAAGAGACGAGGTCTGACTCTGGCTCTAGCTGTTCTCAAACCTATGAGCTCAGGCAATCCACCCACCTTGGGCTCCCAGAGAGCTAGGATTACAGGGATGAGCCTGGCCTATTTTGTGTAATTTTTAAAACAACTTATTATAAGACAACATAAATTAGCTTTATTGAAATATGAATTCCAAAATATTGCTTTTTAAAAATATATCTAACTAAAATTAATAAAGACAGAATATTCATTACCTGGACTTAACGGGAGTAACATAATTAACTTTAAGAATTCACATACTCCTTCCAAGTAAATTGTTTTTTCATGAAAAAAAAATCTCTAAATTGTCAAATTTTAGCTATTTCATGCAAATGTGTACAGATATATTTAAATAGGTTAAGATTGCCAAGTTGTTCACCTGATGAAACTGATAGCAAATAATTATACTGTTTAGTGTACACCACTTTACTAGAAATATTTGTGCTGTTTTTAACAAACTAATTTCACTAATATATTACAAAACAATTTTTATTTACTACACAAATAAATAGGAGACTCATAAGATGTAAAAACATCTTGTTCTAGGTCATTTTTTGTAATATGGTGAATGCAAATATTTTGAGGTTTAAATTGGATAGGTTTTGATACAGGCAAACACACCTTATAATCTAATATAAACCTAATATAAAATAGTTCTTTTCTCTCACACCTTGTAATCTAATATAAACCTAATATAAAATACCTTCTTTTCTCTCTCCTGAGAATGTTCCCTCTGTTTCTTTGCAGTCAACTTGTCCCAACTCCTGGCAACATGTAACCCCTGATCTCCTTTCAGTCATGATAGATAAGTTATGTCTGTACTAGAATTTTATGTAAATGAAATCATACAGGGTATATGTTCTTTGTTTTGCTTTCTTTTTCCTTAACATAATAATTTTGAGATTGAAAATATGCTTTGGCTGCCTCCGCAGACTTTTTCCTTTGTGTTACTAATATTTTATTGTATAGGGATAGCACAATGTGCCAAGTATCCTATTGACAGATATTTTGGATGATTTCCAGTAACGGGAAAGAATTAAGAATTTACCAATCAAATTTATAAATGTAATTTTTAAATTTTTCTTGGTGAATATAGAGAAATGTAATTTCTCAAACATAAATTAAATACATATTTTATTTTTAAAATGTACCAAATGGTATTTCAAAGTGTACAATTTTATACTCCCATGAGCCATGGAGGTAATCCAGGTACTCTGACTCCTGACCCATACTGCTCTCAGGCTATTCAATTATGTCTATCCTAAAGTGTGTGAAATGGTATAGCTTTGTAGCTAATATGCTTTTCTCAAAAAACTAGTGATTTTGAGCATCATGTTCCTTTATAGATATCCTTTTATGAAGTATCCTTTTAAATTATTGCCTAAATTTTATAAAATTTCTTATTTTATTATTGATTTGTACATACGAATATTTATTTCTTGCACACATAATCTGAATACTCATTCATCATACATGTATTGCAAATGTATCTTTCTAGTCTGTAGCCTGATTTTCACTTTTGTAATATGTTTTATTTGTTTAGCAGCATGATATAAAAAGATAAGGAAGTATAATCTAAATACAATAATATACACAGGCCTTATAGGTTCAGTTCTAGGGCTTCTGAGATTTGCATACATTGTATAAACAATTCACAGAACAAGGTAGTGTTGCTATCAACCAAAATTGTCTATTATACTCTATTCTTGCTCGTTATATGTTCACAGAGGAAACCACATTTTTATTTCTGTAATCACAATTTAACTTATACTGCACTATAATTTTTAATAAATTCTATACTATATATTTTTTCCATTTTTTTAACCTAATATAATAGTAGTGAAATTGTGATGAAATTCTTTTCTATAGTTTTGGAGCAGTGGTGATTACAGTGTGTTAATAATTATAAAAACTCTCCTAATTCGACAGCTAAAATATAGTGACTTGATTTTGATTTGTGAGTAATAATGTTGAGCTTTTCTTTTAAAAACTGATATATTTACATATGAAAAGTAAGCAATTGTAGGGTTGAAACACTTTATTAACTAGGAATAGCTGGAGAAATGAAAATATTTTCTCAAAATGAGGAGAAGATAGTTTTATAATATTGTAAAGGAATATAAAAATAAATAATTGAAACCTTAAGTTTATATTCAGCTAACTTATAATTTGACAATAAGGGCAATTTTAATACTTTCTTAGACAAGTAAAATAGGGTAAATCACTCAAAAAACAGACCTTAACACCAGAAAAAAAATATGGATATATATACACATATACAAATGTGTATATGTATATGTGTGTGTATATATATAAATATATATATATGTGTTAAACATATGGGTTTATCTACAAAAAAAGATTAATTAATTTATAACAACTATTCTGAAGTTAACAAAAAGGTCAATTTTAAAAAACTATGCCATAATTGGAATTCACTAAAATTTTCCAAAATTAAGTTTTTCAACATAGGCTTAAGAATATTCACAGCTAACAGGTACCATGCACACTATCCAGGTGTGAAAAGACATAATTTTGTCTGAAACTGTACAAAAGAAATTCATGGAACCAAAACTTTTGTACCCTTGTAATATTCTGAAATAAAACATATAAGTAAAAAATAAAGCAAAAAAGAATATTCAGTAACTTTTTAAAATCATATTTTAGGCTAATAAGAAAATGTGGAAGAACAGTAAAGATCACAAAGAAGCAGCGAAGTTGAACAAATGGACAGAAAAAGCGGCGTAAATCACAAGTATAAATAATAATGTTGGAAATAAGTTTAATTATATTTATGGTTACACACAGTGCATATAAAATATTATTTTCACTTAATCTTTGAGATTGTGAGATTTGGTTGAACACATACATGTATAAAGCTCCTCACATATGACAAGGCATAGAAAGGTTAGTATTAATAGTAGACATATGGGGAAATAAACTAGGATAAATACAAATGGAAAGATAGATTATGAAGTTAAGACTGAATGTCCTCTTTCTTTGTAGCTACTGTTTAAATAATTTCATTACAGGCAAAAAATCCCCAAACAAACAAAAAACAACAAGAACAACAACAACAACAACAAAAATGAATATATAGCAGGCAAAGAATAAAAATCATGAAATACAAAATACTACCAACCACATCACTTATAACGATGCATGTCAGTATTTTACCTCCAATTAATAAGAAAATTAGGCAATATTGAAATGATTGATATGGAATCTAATAACAGCTATTTTCCATTCTTTAATGTATATCTGGAACAAATTGCAAAAAGAAAATTTAAGGCATAGGAATGTGCAAAGACGTAAAAAGAAAACAAGCGAAATTAAAGATTGGATGATTAATTTAAGAATGTCTAATTAAGTCAAAAAGCATTCAGGTAGATAGGAAACATTATATTGTATTGATACAAGAGACTATGTGCAATAAAAATATCATAGTCATAAAATTTTGTGAGCCAAATAACAGAGCATTAGAGTACATTAAACAGTGTTAGAAATTCAAAGATGTATATGAAGTACACAAATGTAGTTGATTTTAACATGCTGTATCTATTAAACACAAAATGAGAAGGAAATGAAGACATACAGGATTTGTACTCCATATAGTCTGTGTATGAATATATATATATATACCCATATGTATAACAACTATTATCCATATTTATATATGGATATATCATATATATATTTAAAAAACTGAGGTGTTAGGTGAGAAAAAGCCAAAATACTGTAATGTGAATCTGTTTCCCTCCCTTCTCCTTCATTTCACCTGCACTTGCACCTTCCCTTCCCTTCTCTTCCCTTTTTCCTCCCCTCCCTTATCTCCTGACTCCTTTCCTCCTCTCCTCTCTCTCTTCTCTCCTCTCCTTTCATTTCAGATATAGACACTCCATTGAAGCATACTTTTGAAGATATGTGACATGGAAAATTAGAAATAAAAGTAATGACTTTTTAATTACTCAATTTCATATTTATTCATGGGGAATAAAGCACTGGAGATACAATTAATCCAAATCTAGATGTTTCAGTATGATATGCTAATACTTACATTCAATAAAAATTAAATGTAATCCTAGCACTCTGGGAGTCTGAGGCGGGTAGATTGCCTAAGCTCACAGATTTGAGACCAGCCTGAGATATAGGAAGACCTCACCTCTAAAGCTAACCAGGCATTGTGGTGGGCGCCTACACTCCTACCTATAAGAGAGTTGCTTGAGCTCAAGAATTTGAGTTTGCTGTGAGCTGTGACACCATGGGACTCTACCGAGGGTGACAAAGTAAGATTCTGTTTCCAAAAAAAAAAAAAAAAAAGATTAAATGTAACTTTATTAAAATTATGTACCTCAAAAATGAGAAATCTCTTAATTTCTTAAAAGTTTGATGACAAAGGTCTTAAAATTATTGATTGCAATATGCATGAATGTGTATATTTTCCCACCAGCTCTCTTAAATTGGAACAATGCAAAAATGATAAGGCCAATGATTGGCCTTATCTTTTCTTAAACCAATATTGAATAATATACTATTAAAATCTATTTATAAATTTTACGTGGTCAAGTAGGAAGCTTGTTTGCTTTCTTTAAAAATGTATTTGTGAACAAATCTATACAGGACTTATTAATGTACAAATACGAAGCTTTTTTTTTTAATTGTTTGGGATTTATTGAGGGTACAAAGAATTAGGTTATACTGATTGCATTTATTAGATAAAGTCCTTCTTATAATTGTGTCCCACCCCAAAGAGGTGAGCCATACACCATAATCCCCACCTGCTCCTTCCCTCCCCAACCTCCACCTTGTAGTAGACCATCTAACTGCGTTCATGTTAGAATTGAGTGCATTGGATTGTTGCTTCTCCATTCTTGTGATGCTTCATGAAGAATGTGTTCCAACTCAATCCAGTTTAATACAAAAGATATAAAGTTTCCATCTTTTTTAATGGCTGAATAATACTCCATAGCATACATATACCACAGCTTGTTAATCCATTCCTGGGCTGGTGGGTATTTAGGCTGTTTCAACATCTGGTGATTGTAAATTGAGCTGAGATAAACAGTCTAGTGCATATGCCCTTATGATAAAATGATTTTTTTCCTTCTGGGTAGATGCCCAGTAATGGGATTTTGGTATCAAATCCAAGTTGAGTTATTTGAGGTTTCTCCATACTTCCTTCCAAAAAGGTTGTATTAGTTTGCAGTCCCAATACAGGAGGTTTTATTTTTTTATTTTTTTGAGACAGAGCCTCAAGCTGTCCCCCTGGGCAGAGTGCTGTGGCATTACAGCTCACAGCAACCTCCAACTCCTGGGCTCAAGCGAATCTCCTGCCTCCGCCTCCCAAGTAGCTGGGACCACAGGTGCTTGCCACAGCGCACGGCTATTTTTTGGTTGCAGCCGTCATTGTTGTTTGGCGGGTCCAGGCTGGGGATTCGAACCCGCCACCTTAGGTGTACATGGCTGGCGCCTTAGCCAGTTGAGCTATAGGCGCCGAGCTAATACAGGAGCTTTTAAAAAGAGAATGTCTTACTACAGCTTTGCACACTTTTTGACACTGTATTTCTGACCTTTTTACTACAGAAAATTAAATTCTATTCCATCTAACAGAAAAACCCATAATAACAATAGCTCAAAGTTCAAGTTTACTCTTTCTTTTAAATTAAAACAAACAAACAAACAAACAAAAAAATACATGAAGTCCAGGATGGGACTTTTAAAGTACAGGAGAAAATAAAATTTGATCTATTCACAGCTTTAAATAGGTGAAACAAATTATTAAGTAATGTGAATCATGAAAGATATACTATTTAGACTGAAAACTGTTGGTCCACAGAGGCTTGTCACCACATGAAAATGATATTTCCTTATAAAATGATAAGATCATAATTAATGCACATGTTTTAACATCACTGTTTTCTGTAAATATAAAATAGAATGAATACTTATTCAAACGGGACATAAATTAAACTGATAATCATGGCAAAACATATCTGTCCTTCAAATATGTGCCAAGAAATGGTGCCCCGTTACAAGGCTAACATCAGGTTTATATGTACTAGGTCCTTTTTAATGGGAAAAAATAATAGCATTCAGCGGATAAATGTCAGCTTCAACTCAAGGATAGAGACTAAAGTTTTCCCTGTTCTGCTGTACTATATGCTTAACCTGAATTTTCATATACTTAACAGCAGTCTAGATACAGTGCAATTTCACGAAAAAAGTTGAAAAGTGAAATCCAATTGACAAATTTCATGAAATACATGTTTGCATACTGTGGGGAAAAGATATGGAAACCAACACATGTCTAAGCCAAAAATTCATCTCAATGGTTCAACTCAGAGTCCTCCTAATCGATGTGAGTCATTAAAGCCATACTGAGTCTTATAGTTTTAGCTATTCAAATGGCCACATGCCTGACCGGCATTGCCTTCCCACAACACACGTTTTTTCTTACTTAAAGACAAAGTCACAGTCACAAGGCAATTATTGAAATTAGCAAATCTATAACACATTTGGAATACAGTGTGGAAGGCAGGCTGATGAGACAGGGGTATAGTGTAGGGATCAATACGGAACAGCAGGAATGGAGTTACACGGTGATCCTCAGTCACACATTGTAATGCAAATTGTGGAGCTTGCTGTGTTACACTTTCCATAAATCTTTCCAACTCAGAAACTGCAAAAAATGGTAGGTATTTTTTTTCTTGGAGAGAAGAACAACTGAAATGGAGCACGCTGACTTGAGAGAGGAAAGAAAAACGTGAAAATACACGTACGTCTAGAGTTTGGGAGGCACACTGTACCCCTGGTAGGTAGTTGGGTTTTTATTATTCTTTTAACAATTCTTCTACTACCCTTCATAAAATATGTATATTCCTTTTCCATTATGTGTTGTTATTTTTCTTTTTGCCAATGTTATGTCTTTCTCCCAGATATATTCTTCCTAAGTGTTTCTGACACTCAATGGTATGTAAGGCCAAGAACAGATGGAAAAATCCCACCATGGAGTCCAAGATCCCTTATTGTGTCTTTACTTCAATCGGTGGGTCTCAAACAGGGTTGATTCTGCATCCACCAACCCCCAGTGGATATTTTGAAATGTCTGCAGACATTTTGCTTGTATGACTTTGGGAGGTGTTGTTACTGGCATCTAGTGGGTTAGAGGGGAGAGATTCTGCTAAGCATCTTGTACTGCCCAGGTCAGCAACAAAGGCTCCCTGCAAGACAATCACCTAGAGAGTGAGAAACTCTTATTTGAATGAACATGACTTTGCTTGCTTAATTTTTCTGACATGCACTTGTACTTTCCGTGAAATTTACTGAAAAATGCTTTTTCTCTTCAATTTAGCTATGATAATTGCATATTTTTTTTTTACCTTTCCTCTCATCTTTATTATCATTTTGGCTAGGAAGAATTCCTTGTTTTTGTTTGTTTGCTGCCAACTATGATTTATAGTCAGCCTTCTTTTGCTTACAATGACGGTTTCCTCACTAGATTTCCTTACTTCGAAATTGCCCATTATGCCATATTCCTATGCACGACCTCAAGAGGTATACGTTACTTTGAATTTAAGTGTGCTATCACTGAGCACATCACACACAGAGTTTGTTATGAATATACATGCGTTTTATATATAAGAAAATATAAAACGATGCTCTTGATAAAAATTTGGAAAAAAGAAAACTTTAATTAAATATCTAATATCCTTCTTACTTTCAACGGAGGGAAATAGCCACAGATTCATAAATAATGAATATCTGTTTTTATGTGTTTACATGTAGGTATATTTACACATACATGTGTATACAATGCATACATTTACACAAGTATACATGCATACACACATGATCATAACTTTAATTCGTATGCATTTCTGAATCTCGGTTATTTGAAAATTACATTTAACTCATATAAAAAATTCTTGATGTGGAAATTATTCTTCTGAAGCTAAACTATCTTATTTTATCTTTTATCACAAAATATACTTGCCTCACTTGCTGTTTAATTTAAATTAATTCCATTCAACAAAATTGCACCACACATATGTCATGCATTACAAAGTAAGTAGGCAGAGATAAAGGAATGATCAGAAACTGTCATTTATAAGAATGTGGGACTCTAAGATAGAAGAGTTTGGGTTCGTTATAGTGCCCCATGATATGGCCAAGGGAAAAGGTTTGGAAAAAATGGAAAGAAAGATCACCTGAAACAGGAGGCAAGAAAGCAAGAAGCTAGAATTTTGGATGAATCACTTACAAAGTCAAAATTTGGATTGTGATTCAGTTGACCACATTACTAAGAATGCAGGAAAATGACTAGAATTCTGTTATGGGAGAAAATGAGTAAGAGCACAGGACACACAAATTATATGAAAGTTGAAGAGAATGGATTAGCTTGGCTATTTTTAGTTAACATTAATTTTTAATTTAAAACTGGAAGAAACAGAACGATGTTCTCAAAAAGACACTGATTAGGCATGAAGAGAGGAAACTTACCTTCCTACTTATATTACAGTGAGTGGATTTTGATAAAATGATCAAAGTTCACTTTAGAGATACGCCAGAAAGTAGACCGCTATAAAGTACTAACTATGACTAAGTGTTATAGGGAGGGTTCAGAGATGACGCTGAGGATATTGGGGTCTCTAATTAATTACATTCCACTTGTAAGAAAAAAGAAAATTGTGAACGTAAGTCAAAAAGTCAAATTGATTTCTGCTTATATATTTCAATGACAATAAGTTTGATTGTCTTAAAAAAAAAGTTAAATTATTGAACGGTCTTTTGTGAGGCAAAGGCTTTATTTGATTTCCAATCAATTTTTTAGTTCCTACTTTTATGGAAATAAGCACTACAACCATCAATCAACAGAGCCTATAGAAAAATTAATAAGCACTCATGTAGTTCCCGCTGATACATGAAGATAATTCTATGTTAAGAAACCACAGAAAGTTCTCTAAACTTGGTGAGCAAAATTCATGCAGCATCCCTCCCTTTGTCCTTGAGTCAGTGAGGTCATCACTGGCAAGGTCTACCTCATTGATTTGCTGTCCATGTCAACAAAAAAGGATTACAAATCCTTGTTTCAATGTTAAGGTTATCTGAGCAAGAGCAACCTTCAACAATTTTCTTTAGGGTTTCCAAGTTTCTGTAGATTTCCGCCTGCAGACAAATTAAATGGGAGAATTTGCATAGTCGTCTTTCTCAGGTAATTTTAATATATGGTGACAGCCAGGCCAAAAGCAGTATTCATAATGATGACTCACAGGAATTTAGTTTCTCCAGGCTTTGACTTGCTCAGGCAGCCACAAAATTCTGCCAAAAAACCACACTGTGAATTTACTCTTTATTTACAAATTGTTCTAAAAGTGCCCTTTCCTTTTATAACGTTGCTCTATTAAGGCAGTAAACATTATGTAATTGGAAAGCTGTATTTTTCTTTTTTAAATTTTTGCAAGTCCACTTGAAACATTTTCAAGTTTTAATTCCTGGAGACAAGATTTCACGGCAGTAGGAAAGTTTGACAGCACATGGCAGTGTTGAAAACCAATGCGTGCCAAGCAAGAAAAAATGTCCTTTCTTCACAACCTGTAGTATTTCTCCTTTCAAACATCCTTAAACTCATCACTTGTGCAGAATCAAAACAGCGTCATAAGTGACTAAAATACCAAGAACCTTCTTCTAGTTGAACTTTTTGACCTAAAATCTACCAGCAATTCCACGTTATCAGTATTTTCATTTCTTTAAACAGGATAAAATAAGTTAGCTACCGTGACAGATATTAACTAGTGTCATCTAAGTTCATGTTAGAGTTATAGCCTGATCACTTCCTTTTTTTTTTTTTTTTGAGACAGAGCCTCAAGCTATCCCCCTGGGCAGAGTGTCATGGCATCATGCTCACAGCAACCTCCAACTCCTGGGCTCAAGCGAGTCTCCTGCCTCCGCCTCCCAAGTAGCTGGGACCACAGGCGCCCGCCACAACGCCCGGCTATTTTTTGGTTGCAGCCGTCATTGTTGTTTGGTGGGCCCGGGCTGGGGATTCGAACCCACCACCTTAGGTGTACATGGCTGGCACCTTAGCCGGTTGAGCTATAGGCGCCGAGCCAGCCTGATCACTTCTATAATAACTGATATCCAAATGAAAAAACATTAAATTAAAATACAGAGTTGTAGGGTAGTTGAAATCAGTTGACAGGCACATGGCTTGGTTTGTTTGATTTTCCTTTGTTTCATATCCAGAAATCAATTGAGTATCTTGCTTCATTAAATACTTCTCAATTGTATGATTTTCTATTTCAACAATATAATGAGCAAGTATCGTGTGCTCGGGCAAATAGATACTTTGATAAAGTTGCAGATATATTAGCCTAATTCTTTAGTCAATATGAAGGTTTCACATTTTCTAATTTATCTTTCTCCTTTTATTTTGCTGTATGTATAAAAATACAATTTTATTTATTGTTTCTTTTGGCTGTTTTTTATTTTAGTATGCTCAATTGAAATCAAACCAAAGGATATCTTCTTTTCAGTTTATCATTTACTTACATCTTTGCAGCTAGGGCTATAATCCGTGTAAGGGAAGATCCATGTCTACTATTAAGATATTAGGGTTTTTCTTTTCAAATATCATCTATAGGAAACAATTCCAAACAGTATAATATGGTAAAGGTGAAGAAAATGCTACTCTATTTCACCCAAAATACTAGAGAGAAAAAGGACTTTAAAAAACTAATTTGGAGTTCCAGGTTAAGAAGGTAGATTAAAGACTTACATTTAGTTTTGTGTCCCCATGAAATCTCCTTCTGGCTATTGTAAGAAAATTATTTTTAAGGCTTAAAACTACAGTGATAGAGATCAGGGAAGATAGATGACAATAGCAACAAAATTTTATCAGCCAGAAAGCCGATAAACAAAAAGGAACAGGAAGGAGCTCTGAGATAACTGAAACCTAAACTAACAGTGGACAAAAGATGATAAAATATGGGATTCGTATTAAAGAATCTTAAAAAAAAATCAGAACAGGTGTCTTTGAAGCTAGGGATAAAGGATTTATGGTTGAAATAAGAAAGATTGCTTGAAGGCTATTTATGAGGTCATTAAATCCTCACATCATATTCTGCATTTGTTATCATAGATTAAGTGTGAAATTATATTCTCTGCACCCAGTAACACTGCAAGTATCCATTTCTAATGATATTCTCCCTCCTAGATAAACATATAGGAATTAAGAAAGCAAATAAAGGAAGGCACCTGTGGCTCAGCGGGTAGGGTGCCAGCCCCATATACCGAGGGTGGTGGGTTCAAACCCTGCCCTGGCCAAACTGCAGAACAAAAAAATAGCTGAGTGTTGTGGTGGGCACCTGTAGTCCCAGCTACTTGGGAGGCTGAGGCAAGAGAATTGCCTAAGTCCAGGAGTTGGAGGTTGCTGTGAGCTTTGATACTACGGCACTCTACCAAGGGCAATAAAGTGAAACTCTGTCTCTACAAAAAAAAAAAAAAAAAAAGGAAATGAAATATTATACTTATCATAAAATATACTATGGCAAAGAATTAGTACTGAGACCAAAATGAAGTGCCTTGAAAAATATCAGTGCCCGACAGAGCTTGACATTTCTTTTTTAAATAATTACTTCTCACATAAATATGCTAATTAAAACACAAAATTTCCTAAGTAAAGGGAGTGACCCTGTGTGTGTAATTTGCATGGATTGACTCAGGGCATCCAGTCTTTTCTCTTTTCTGCTGCACATTGGAAAAATAAGAGTTTTCTTGGGCCACAAATTAAATACACAAACACTAACAAAAGCTGATGAGCAGAAGAATGTCCATGCATACTTTTCCTAATATCCAATACCGCAGATAAGCAAAACAGTACTCAAATAATCTACCCTCAGTCCACAGGTGGATACCCCGATACACTCTTGAGAAGAATGTACAGGAAACAAGTGTCAGTGCTTATATTTGGGGAAAAAAAGAGCTAGCTGGCTGGTGCAAAGGACCTAGTGGAGACTTTCCTGCACTTTAAATCATGTTGGGCTTTCGGAACTTTGTATAATAGCATATACATTTGAAAGGCTATGATTGTAAATGAGTGCATAGGAATAAACAAAATGACTAACAATATTACTAAGAAGGAAAACATATAGGATTCTTGGGAATGAAGCAAAAAACAGTCATCTAAGAGAAAAAAGTGAAGGATCAAAAATTATAAAACAAGGAGAGAGACAGGGTCCTGTTTTATTTTTCTGCATGTGCCTGTTCCATTTTCTTAGCACCTTTTATTCAGCTGGGCGTCCTTTCCCCAGTGTGTGTTTTTGTCTCCTTTGTGGAAGATCAGCCTATCCTATCTATTACACACACGGTTTTGTTCTAGATTGTCTATTCTGTTTCACTAGCCTATGTGTCTGCCTTTATACCAGTGCCATGCCCCTTTTGTTATTATGGCTTTGTGGTATAATATGAAGTCAGGTAAGGCGATGCCTTCAGATTGTGTGTGTTTATGTGTAGATTTACTTTAGCTATTTTTTTTTTATTTCATATGTAATTTAGAACTTTTTTTTTCAAATTCTATGAAAAGCGACTTTGGCATTTTAATGGAATTTACATTGAATCTATAAATCACTTTGGGAAATATAAATAAAATGCAAGTCAAAATCACAATGCAACACAGTCTTACCTCTGTCAAAATGGTGGTTAATAAGAAGTTAACATCAGTAAAAGTTGGTGTGGATTTGGTGATAAGGGAATGATTATACACTGTTGTATATAAATTGGTATAATTTATGGAAGGGTAATTGTTATAATCTTTATGGAAAGCAGTATGGAGATTTCTCAAAGAACTAAAAGTAGACCTACCATTTTATCTAGAAATCTCACTACAGGGTATCCAGCCAAAGGAAAATAAATCATTATATCAAAAAAGCACCTGCACCTAATGTGTGCCACAGCACAATTCGTAACTGTAAAGCTATGAAATCAACCTAAGGGCTCATCCACCCACTAAGGAGTGTTTAAAGAAAACACACACACAAGCACACACACACACACACACACACACACCCACACCATGGAATATTACTCAGCCATGAAAAAGAATGTAATAATGTCTTGTAGCACCCTGAATGGAGCTGAAGACCGTTATCCTAAGTGAAGTATCTCAGGAATGAAGAAAGAAGCAATACATGTTCTCACTTCTAAGTCAGAGCTAAGAATATTAGGGTCATAAAGTGGTGTAATAGACATTGGAAACGAAGAAAAGGAAAAGAGGAAGGAGAGGAGTAAAATAATTACTTATTGGATATAATATATCCAAAAGACCTGACTTTTCCACTATGAAATTCATCTATGTAATGGAAAATGCTTGTATCTCTGAAATCTAGTAAAATAAAAAAAAGAAATATAAAATAATAAAGAAAATCATATTTGTGGAAGATCAATGATAAGAGGGGCTGTTTAAAATACATGCTAAACACTGAGACTGCTAGTGATTATGGTCAAGTTCAATTATATTGAGGTAGACATGCTATGTTGTATCACAGAGAAGAGACAGCATAATTTGTCTGTCAACAAGGTACAGGGAAAATGTCCTGTGAAACTCGGAACTTGAAAAAGGAGCTTTTGAAACATATTTATTGCTGGTTTAAAAGATCCCATAGAAAGAATAAAAATAATGACTTAAAAGGGAGAAACTGAAAGATTCATTTCTAAAGTGTTAGGTATGAGGAGTTCCAGCATGGTGGGATTACGTTAATGATTTTATGAAGAAAAAAAAAAAGGTCCTGTGTGAAGTTTTCCAAAAGGTTAAAGGTGTAATGATACATTCTGATATTAAAGCAAATTGAAAGAACTTCTACAGCCGGGAGTGATGGTGTGTCCCTCCAGGCCCAGCTATTTTAGAGACTGAAGCTGGGAAATTTGGTCCAGGGTATGACTTGAGCCTAGGAGTCTGAGGCTGTAGTGCACTACGATTGTGCCTGTGAACAGCCACTGCACCCTAGACTGGCAACATGATAAGATCTCATCTCTAAGACTAATAACAGTTCCCAAATTGCACAGGGAAACTTAGTAGAAGAGGGAGATATTGAGGACTGAGCTGATGTTAGATAACTTTGATACCAATTATTAAAGTTATATTTTTCATTTGTAGCTCAGAGTAGGTAGAAAAAAAGACAACCAGATAGATTTATCTAGAGTAGAGTTTTGCCACCTTTTGAGAAATAAGCCAATGGGCCACATGGGTGGCAATTTCAACAAGGAAAATGTTCTGGTGATTTATTTTGAAGTCTACATTAGATATATCAAGAATGTTGGATAATTGCAAATGACTGAGTTGACAGCAAGTTGAATGTGATGATTTGGTAGCTGAAAATGTTACAGTAGATCAGCTTTGCGTTATAAACAGTGGGGTGCCTATGCTGATTGTGTGAGCCTCCTGCCAACTTGTGTTCTGCGGGAGAATTTACCACATGGAAATCTCCAAATGTTCTACATTAGAATTTTTTGTTTGTTTTCTGGAAACTGGTTGTTAAACAGTTATGATACACAGTGGCGTATAATTTCCGAGTTCTGACTACGTAAATAGGATGGTTGGCTAACATGAATAAAATTAAGGAAATAGTGACAGTTATTAGTTGCTTCATCTACATTACATTTGAAATTTCTGATTGGGATGAGAGGACTTGATGTGGAGTCAGGTGTCAACATTTTCAATAAATTAGTGGAAACTACCAGACCGATGGTAAAAAGTCCTGATGTTGGATAGGAAGTGATATTAGCTAGATGACGATATTTGATGACAAGAATTTACATAAGTGTAAACAGAGTAATTAGAAAGTGACACTGTGAAGTGGGAATGACTCAACTTACCCCCTGACGTGAATGTACGTGGGGTGTGGATAAATAGTCCTGAAAAGCCATGGAGTAAATAATATGCTCAAAAGAAAAAAGGCTTAATTTGGCATATTACATGAAGTCAGTGCTCAGTAATGAGATCTACTGAGATCAGCTACGTAGAAGAGTATTTATCTACCGGAGAATTGATTTTCTAGAAAGTGGAAAGGAGGATTTGGCCTGTATGCTCATTTTTTGTAGAGATGAAGTGGGATGATGTGGGACAAGGGAGAAGAAGCCGGGTCCGTGTGGTTATAAGCTCACGGTTACTCATGGTGTAAAAGACCACGAGTGGTCCAGGGACTCTTACATTTAATGTGGTAATCAAGACTTCAGCAATGTAAAGCATCAATATTCTTAAAGGAATTAATCTCAAAAGCTTCAGCAGATGGAGATCTCAAGTGTCTTCACCACCATGTTTATAATATTAATAACTTTTCTCTAAACCACAGGGTAAAAGGGTTGTTTAGTTCCTGAACACATCATATGCATTGAAAAGAAAAGAAAACTGTCTTTGATGATCACAGGAGATACCAAGATTTAGAAGAAGGCACCTGTGTCTTTAATGGATTTATTCCCAAAGAATTTCTGATCTTTATCATTTAAGAAAAGCTAACAAAGAAACTAAGTCATTTTCTGTCTCTGCAAACAGCTCTAGAAGAAAAATGAGATAAACAATTCTAAGGAATCAAGGTGAAGAGTGAAAAAAGTTCCCAGAGTAACAAATCCCCCACCAAATAAACAATTATTATTTTATTTTAAAGTATATTATAAATTAAGGATTATTACTGAAAACTTTCTTTTCTTTTTATCTTAGTTTTATATACAATTTAGTAACCTTAGTATATGTGTATATGTATATATGCGCACAAAATTTTTCTGATGATTGGATCTTAAACATTTTTATAGGAATTAAGGATGTAGTAAATTGATTTTTTTAAATATATAGTCTATGCAGTTAATTTTTTTTAAAGCAACTAGAAGCTTTCATTTATCAGGCTGGGTCTAGGAAGAATCTTGCCCATGTTTGAATGAGAATATCAAGGTAATCTTCGTGGTTCTTTCTAGCTCTGGCTTATTGTAGGTGCCTGTTAATGTCCGAGGACCGCAAGGGCTCAATTCCCTAAAGCCAACCGCAGTCAGCAGCCTCACTTTGAATCAGTTTTTTTATTTTTAATTCTGTGTATATAATTATTAGAAAGACTATATGATTTCCACTGTAAATGACTAAAGTGGAACCAAATTATCCCCAATTTCAATGTTTCATTATTTATAATTTGCATACCTCAAATGTATGTGTATCTATGTAAAGTATTGAAGTTAGATTCCAGTCATCTAGGCGTGCAGATGGAAGGGACTTTACAGAAGGGACCTCATACTTTCTCCTAATTTTTTAGCAAAGACCAAAGAAAATTAGGCATCATTGTATTCAAAATAACAAAACCCAATTCTATGAAGAAATCCAGTGTTCTTTTTATTCTCGATTGTTATAGCAGGAGCAAAAACTGTATGTTTTAGAGTTTAGGCCATGTTTAATCATTATTTCATGATGGGGCTGAGCTTTTCCCATCTAATTGAACTGGAATAAGTCATGTAGAAAGCTGTGGGTATCTGAGACTCAGCCTACTTACCATAGTTGATTTTCTTTGGTAGTGGGAGATGATTGGGTTCTTTTCCAGGGACATTAGATTGTGACCAGTAATATCTGGATTCATGTTGAAAGTAAATAGTAAGAAAAATCCATTTGAAGTCAACAGCAGACAACATAAACAGTAGGAAAGATAAATTAAATCAGTGATCCAATCAGTACATGGGAAATCATTATGGTCTGGCTATTACTAAGAATTACAAAAGAAAACCACAGGAAAGCAAGACCTTGGCAACCACCAAAGTCAAGCAACAAGTGATAGTCTTTGGAGTGAGACCAAAGGGTTAATCTGTGAAGTTATTTCTTCCCAAAACCTCAACAATCCCATTTTGTCTTCGAAACAAAAATTATCAAAACAGAAATTTTATCAGGCAAAAATAACAGGGTAAAATTAGCATGCTTCTCTTAAATAAGTTACACTGGTTTGAAACTTCTGACGTAAGAAACTTCACTGCCAGGAGGTACCTGTGCCTCAGAGGAGTAGAGGTATACCAGAAGTGGTGGGTTCAAATCCGGCCCCAGCCAAAAACTGCAAAAAAAACCCCTTCACTTTCAAGGTACGCTGAAATTTGGCAGTGAAAGGAAAGCACATTTGATTCACAGTGCTTTGGCAAAAAAAAACATCAGTTTTACTCCAAGAGATTTCAGTTAGCCTAAGATCATAGAAGACAGCAGTGTAAGAACTCAGGTATGAAACACACAATAATCCACACTACTACATGAAATCAACATGAACTATTGCTAATAAAATTTCAGGCACTAGTTAAACCAAAGTGATGCTAGGAGTCAGACTCTGTCACGTGTCTGGATAGTCCTTGACTGAGAAAAGACTCATAGGGAAAGAGAGGAGAATCAGAAAAACCTCAAGAATTTATACTCAAGATATTTTCATATTTATCTGTTTTAATATTTACATTTGTATTTTAAACATACAGAAATGTTTCATGCTAGTAATTTCTATGTTAAATTTCCCTTTTTTTTTAAGATATAATTTTACAATATACAGAATAATAGAATAATAGCAATCTAAAATGTCCACATGACATTCTCTGGAACCTAGGACTACACTACTTCTGTGGTACAAATTAAAGTTGCAGATGGAATTAAAGTTGCCAGTCAGCTGGCTTTAAAATAGAAAGATTACCCTGGTTGATCCAGGGAGGCCCACTGAACTCACACAAGAGTCCTTAATGTGAAATAGAGAGACGGAAGAGCCAATTTCAGAAGGATGAGCTGTGAAAACATTCAGCTGGCCATTGTTGCCTGTGAAGATGGAAGAAGGCCAAGGGACAAGAAAAGCAGACAATCTCTAAACACTGGGAAAGTCAAGAAAAAAAGATTCTCCCTTAGAGACGTCTTGATGCCATTTGGATTTCAGCCCAGTGTGACCTATTTAGATTTATGACCTTCAGAACTGTAAGATAATAAATTTGTGCGGTTTTAAGCCACTAAGTTTGTGGTAATTCGGGTAATTTGTTACAGCAGCAATAAGAAACAAATGCAAATTTGCACACAGTGAAAAATGGTTTTTCTTCTAAGAAATGTGGGCAAACTCTAGCAGAAAAGTGAGATAAGCAATGCAAAGGGATCTATCTCACGAGTGACAAATCAGAAAAGAGACATTTAAGCTATTATTATTTCATTTCAAATTATTTATAAATCAAGAATTTTTATGGCAAACTTTCTTTTCTTTCGATTTTAGTTTTGTATGCAATTTGGTAACCTTTCTTTTATATATATGTGTATATATATATATATACACACACACAATTTTTCTAAATATTGAGACTTAAGTAATAGCATGTTTATAGGATTTAAGGATATAATAAATGACTGTATGGCTTAAATCTATGATCAGTGCAATTAAAATTTTCTTTATTCCGTGATAGGGTAGGTACTGAGAGAACAGTGTCTGCAATGATTATGGAATGGTCTCGTATTCCCTTTGCTTCTGTAAGGGTCTTCTTTATGTCTATTGAAACAACATCATTATGTGTATACTGGACTAGCAGTCTTCCTGATTAATTAGGAATTAATTAGGAATTAGAATCCTTCCATATCTTCCTCTGTATCCTATAACCTTCCTTGGAGGTAGGTCTCCTATGACCAATCTTGACAGAGCCACACCTGTTTGCTTGTGATGTTGTTATATATATGCCTACTTTTTCCATCCTCTAATTTTATTTTCAACTTGTATGTTTCTCTAGGCAGCATAAATCTGGGTCTCTCCTATTTACTGGACAATCTGTTCTCTTCAATTAGAGTGCTCATTCTTTTGAGATGTGACGTAATTATTGATACGGTTTGTGTTTAGCCTATCTTCTTGATTTCTCTTTCCACGCTTTCTCACACACTTTTCTTAGTCTTCTATTATCCTTTTAAGACACGATTTCACTAGTTTTTTTCAAGCTTCTTTTGAGTTCACGGAATAGTTTTAGTTTTCCATATAATTTATTTTCTGTCTTGACTGGTAAGTTTCACCCACCTCTCTGGATATAGACATTTCTAACTCATCGAAGTCTATGTAGCGTTAACACTATGCATTTTATGCTTCCTATTTAACTCTTCACACAGCCCAAGTCTCGTCCTCCACGTTTGACTTCAGAGCTGAACATTCCCACTTCCC
Organism: Otolemur garnettii; assembly: GCF_000181295.1. Classification (NCBI taxonomy): domain Eukaryota; kingdom Metazoa; phylum Chordata; class Mammalia; order Primates; family Galagidae; genus Otolemur; species Otolemur garnettii. Next base: position 10,477,437 of record NW_003852430.1, on the reverse strand, counting down.
ACGTCTCCCTTCACCTTCTGACATGCCCACTCCCCACTTCTTCCTCCTTCCCCTTTCCTTCTTCATAAAGGTCATAAGCCTCTAGGGTAATTTCATTTAGCTTCCCCAACTACTTGCGTTACTATTGATAGATACTTTACTTTGTAGGAGAGAACTTTTTCACTTCAGTTATTTTATTTTATAGTTTCTGAAAATCTACTTTTTTTTACAGTTCTTATTTTTTTTGTGATGAAAATTTTATTTTTTTTTCTTGCTCATTAAGATGATATCCCTCTGACTTTCAGCATATTTACAATGTCTCTTCTAAAGTGTTTGAGTGCTTAATCCGACTTCTTGGGGCTTGGGGGGTTAATTCATATTGACCACTTTCTGTCTTGACTTTGTGTAACTTTTACTGTTGCTTTTCACTTCTAGCACATTTTTCATGGAATATTGGACAAGCTGGATGATACATTCGGTTTTCTTGCAGTGAAAGTGTTGATGTTTGTTCTACCAAGGGGTTCCATTGTTGGCTGACCACCTTGAACTCACACAGATTTAGTCACATGTTGATGGTGGATATCTGGGGAGTTCCACAATTTCCCTACGTCATTTAAATTGGTAGTTTGCCACCTGAAAATGCTGCTTGCCTAGTAGGTCTTATGGAAGCCTCAATTTAGCCTGGACATGACTTTGACTAGAGTAATCCTTTTTCCAGTCTATTTCATTATTCTCAAGTAGGATGTTTCTGATATTTTCAGGTGAATAACCCAAGCACAGAAATGTTTTCTTTATTCTGGTCAGGCCAAGATTAAAGGTATTTTTTCAGAATGCTTGCTCTGAAGTGTTTTTCTGCTCAGAACCTCATATTAGTTGCTATGATATAATTTTGTTTTGTCCACACTTACTTTAGCCCTTACCCTCGACCAAAAACGTGCGAGAAAATCCCATCCTGGCTTCTTGTGTGTTATTCTGCTTTCATCTAAGTGTCTTATCTATCTCTGAGATTCTAAATGTTCCAGCATCCTCAAATTCTCATGTTCACTTCCTTAGTTCAATAGGCTGGCAATGTTCTGCTCTGGGAACCTGTTCACAGGCAGCAGCCCGGGGTGGCCATAGGGTTCATCTAGTGAGTTTACTTTTTCTCAGCAATTACTGTCTTAGGAGGTCTGTTTTTCATGACTGATAACTTTGCCTCATATGTTTTGCTGATTTTTGTAGTTGCTGCTGCTACAAAGGCCATCATAATAATCATTCTACTTGTTCCCTGTATTCTTGGTTATTAATTTCCTATGACTTTTGGATTACATGATTTTTTTTTACTATTTTTATCTTATCTGTTGGTTTGTACTTAATTGGATTCATTTCATTTTTTTAATGACTGCTTTTAGGATTAAAATAAAATGTGGAAAGTAAAAGAAATAAAAAGAGAAGAAAAATAAGAAGTTACCCTCATCAACTTCATTTCAAAAATTTATTTAAACATTTGTTTTCAGCAGAAATATTTATACTCTAATCACATCCAGTCAAAACCTGGGTGATCCTGCACTTGTGATTATAATTAAAACATCTACTCAGTACTGTTTGAGGACTGAGCATAAATCAGGTCTCTGAATCACACAGCCTATACGAAATAATGATTTAATCTTGGACAAGTTTTTTTACCTTCACTTGGTATCAGGGTCCTAATCTGTAAAATGAGGATAAAAACCTCACTTTTTTTCAGTCTTCTTTTCCTGCTTATTTTGGATAATTAGGAGATATTTATTTTTATCTCTTTTAATAAGCATGCAACAGTACCTTTGCTACCAACCACCAGGTGCTTCTGTAGAAATCACAATATAAATTAATTTATCCCAACCTGTTTTGAATGAAGATTATCTCACTTTACCTGTGACAGGCACGTCACTTCACTCCTGAGAAACATGCGTGTACTTCTGTTCGTACTGACTTTGTTCCATCACCGTCATGTACTTCTATATTTATTATAAACCTCAAAGTGCATTTATTGTCTTTTCATTAAACAACTCAAAATTTGTTAATGGAAGTCAGTTTTAAAAAGGCCAAGATACTTTTTACATTTAATCATGAATTATTTTTGCCATTCTTCAGATCTTCCTATAGATCTGAATTTTCATCTAAAACAATTTCCTTCTAGTCTTGAGGACTTCTTTTAGTATATTGTATCGGGCAGGCCTGCTGACAACTCATTGTTTTTCTTAGATATGTAAACAACTTGGCATATATAAGTGAAAAAAAAATGTTCACAGCCATGCCTGAACGCTTATATTCAGTACAAAATAAATAATGTACTTTTTTTTAATCTTCACAAATGGACTACAGGACTTTTCTGGAGAGAAGAACACTTTTACCATTTCTAACAGTTCAGTGAGAGTTTATGCCAAGGTGATCTATTGACCACATAAATATTTATAAAATCAGTCATTTCTCCGGAGCTATAAGAATTAGCTTTCTATCGATTATGCCTAGTTATCTGTTATGTGTGTGACAATATGAAAATGGGCACAAGTTACTTCTATTGATTTACTGTCCAATAAATAATTACTGTTCATTACTTATTGATTATGTACTTCCATAATCATTTCACTTCTCTCCTATTTGTGCTATCAGTGTCAGTTGTAAAACCTGAACAATTTATACATAAAAATTAAAAGCCAGTTGTATGGACAAGATGCACTGTTGAATAAACTGTGTCCCGGCTTACCCAATAGAATGTATTATTTTTGTTACTAGTGTCAACTCAAATAAATATGTTGAAGAAATCTCACTAAATAGGCAGATGAAGCTGTTTTCATGAGTCACTAAGGTTTCAGCTGGTCTCATGTCAGACAAGCTTCATTCCAAGAGCCAGGACAAGGCATCTGGAGAAAAACACCAGGATCTGGGTTTCCAGGTGGAAAGAGGCTAAGGGAGCACTTCAATTAGTTATGCATATTTTTTGGTGTATAACTCTCAGTGTTCCTTTTTACTAGTAGAGAAAATTACAGCTGAGGCTTGTTTTAGCCAAGACAATGACAAATAAATAAAAGGAAAAAAATAATAGATGATTAGTAAAATAATATCCCCTCAGGTCAGTGGCTTCATCTTACTTGCATGGTACCACAGCTATTAACATAGGATGAGGAATTTTTGAGGATATTCAATATGTCAGTTTGCCCCTAACATATTTCTCAGAATAAAAATAGTTTAAAAAAATATGTTCAATTGGATTTGAATAATGGCTTTCATCCAAAGAGTGCAATAATTCTTCATGTTCTGTCTCCAGGAACCAGCTCACACCACAGGAAGAGAAGCAGTCCTCTCCACAAAGCCTTCAGATATATTCTCCTTGGTTATCTTTCAGAGTATCTAGTAAGCATGAAAATAACTGGGGAATTTGAACATATTCCATGAGTAAAGTCAGAAGTAAAAATTTACTTCAGGGGTGGCACCTGTGGTTCAAAGGAGTAGGGCACCAGCCCCATATACCAGAAGTGGAGGGTTCAAACTCAGCCCCGGCAAAAACTGCAAAAAGAAAAAAAAAAAAAAGAAAGATTTATTTAAGCTAAATTTCTGTGAACACCAGGAGCCATCAGTTTTCTTTCCTGTTTTTAGCAATGGTACAGAAATTAAAAAGGGCATGCCAAAGGCTTATTTGGTGGTTTAGTTTGATATTAGTATTTAAATGGTTGTAAATGCTATTATAAATTATATAAATATGAAGACATAAACAATTATACGTAGTATAAGTATAAATACTCGTGAACTAAATAGTGTCTATTTTTAACTATTAACAGAGAATAAAAATATATGATATTTGACCTAATATTTACAAATTTATTTGCTTTCAAATAATACATAAAGTTACAGGAGAAATTGAAAACCAATAAACAAACTTAAAAAAATTGACTGGGCATCTGCTTTTGTTTATTAATTGTCATTGCAAAGGATTTTCTTCATATTAGCTTACCAAATACAAGTTCTGCAATTGTATCAAATCAGATTTGATCTCAGTGTTAAAAAAAAATCAAAAACAAAACTCCTATTGCTATACTGATTTATATTTAATGGACTTCCTAAGAGTTAAGGTGTCTCCTTTGACACCATCATAAAAACTAATTTGATCTGCATAAGTATTGTGTCTTTTACTAAAATTATCTGTTTACCAGAGTGGTGTCCTTAGAACTTCTTAGATTTGTAGCTTGCTGTATGTCATTAATTTTGGAATATTCTTACCCAGTATTACTTAAAATATTGCTTCTCTTTCAATCTCTATCTCTTTTGATATTTCGATTACATTTCTATAAAACCTTTTGAAGTAGTCCTACAGTTTGTGGACATTCATTTATTGTTTTGTTTTTTTTCATTCTCTCTCCTCTCTCTTTGCTTGGCATTTCAGTTTGAGAAGATACTACTGGCATCATACATTCAAGCATACTGATTCTTTTATCAGTCTTCACTTTACCAATGAGCCCATCAAAGGTATTCTTTATTTCTATTATAGAAGTTTTCATTTCTAGCATTTCTTTTTCTTTAAAAATATGATGCTGAGGAATAAATTTAAATAATATAACTAAAGATGTATATCCTGAATATATAAGACATAAATAAAAGAAATTAAAGAAGTTATAAATAAATAGAAAGTTATCCCATGGATTAGAAGAATTGATGTTGTTAAGTGGTCCATGCTATCCAAAGGAATCTATAGATTCAAGGAAATCTCTATTAAAGTTGGAAAAGCATTTGTCATACAAAGAGGAAAAATATATGTACAAAAAATGTACAGCTCTTGGAATCACAAAAGAACCTGAATAGCCAAATCAGTCTTGAGAAAGGAGAATAAAGCCAGAGGCATCACACTGAGTTAAGTCACAGTAGAGAGATGTAGTAATAAATTTTGTAGTATGCCACTAGCAAAAAAAAAAAAAAAAAGACAGATGAATAATACAGAATGAAGAGACCAGAAAGAACCCACACAAATACAGTCAACTAAGCTTCAACGCAGGTACCCAGATGTAAAATGAAGAAAGGACCAGGCACACCATAGAGACAGTGAGGGGTCAGGTTCAGACAACTACAATAAAACAAATATCACAATGAAGTGAGTCACATGTACTTTTCTTTCTTCATGCCCAGTGAAATATTGTGGTTTATTTTTTATTTTATTTTTTAAAATTTTAGATTAATGTGAGGATACAAGCAACTGGATTACAATGTATTTTGTTAGGTAGAGTCCCTTCTGTGTCCCACACTCAAGAGATGTGCCATATACCTTTCAATTGTGCCTATTAAGTGGGGGCACACCTATCCCTTCTCTTCCCCTATTCCCCCTACCCTTTTCCCATTTCCCAACTTGGATTGATTTGAGTTTTTCTCTTATGTGGGTATATATTAGATCATCCACTGGCTTCATATTAGAATTGAGTACATTGGATTTTTGCTTCTCCATTCCTGGAGAGAAGAATGTGTTCCACCTCCATCCAGGTTAATACAAAAGATGTAAAGTCTCCATCTTTTTTAATGGCCAAATAGTATTCCATGGTATACCATTGTTTGTTAATTCTTTCCTGGGTTGATGGGCATTTAGGTTGTTTCCACATCTTGCTGATTGCAAATTGAACTGCAATAAACCATTTAGTGCAAATGTCCCTATGATAAAATGATTTATTTTCTTTTGCAAATGTCCCTATGATAAAATGATTTATTTACTAGTTAAATGCCTAGTAATGGGATTATGGGATCAAATAGAAAGTTTAAATATGGACAATCCTCAAGGTACTGTTGGTATTAAATGTGTAATAGCATTATGTCTTTTAAAAAGTACATACTTTAAACTTAAAGTAATTTATTGATTAAAAAATGCTAGTGATCATCTGAGCCATCAACAGGTTATAAATTGTTTTCCTGGTGGAAGGTCTTTCTTCAATGCTAATGGCTACTGACTGGTCAGGGTGGTGGTTGCTGAAGAGTGGGATGGCTGTGGCAATTTCTTAAAATGAGTTAACAATAAAGTTTACTACTTTAATTAACTCTGAAATTTTACTCTAACATGTAATGCTCACAGCAACCTCAGACTCCTGGGCTCAAGCTATTCTCTTGCCTCAGCCTCATGAGTAGCCCGGATTACAGGCACCCATCACAAGGCCCAGCTATTTTTAGAGGCAGGGTCTCACTCTAGCTCAGGCTGCTCTCCAACCCATGAGCTCAGGAGATCTGCCTCCTGGGCCTCCCAGAGTGCTGGAATAGGAGCTTGAGCCACAACACCCGGCCCATTTGAAATGGAAATAAAAAGACATTTGTTGGTTTAGAAACTAAGAAAATTAGTTTCTGTTCTGTCGCTTGTGGTAATTGTTCAAACATAGTATATTAAACAACTCATTTTTGCTCATGTTCTTCCTCAAAAATTATACATAATATGTAAATTTTGTGTATTTCATGGTAATAATATTGAGAGTACTTTAAATTTCAAAGAAAAATATTATTTAAATAGGGGTTCATTGTGAATTTAGATTAAATCCAATATGGAGAGAATAAAAAGTTTATACTGAATTCAGTATAAACTGAGTTTCATATAGAATTAGGGAAAATAATGTCAGAAATTGTAATTAACTCCATGACAGATAAATGGAATGAAAGGTGATGGAAGAATTTGTACAAGTTTCCACACCCACATTTTATTGATCTTTGCAAATTACTCTCTGGGGTAAAACAGTCACCTGGGAATGAAGATGAATAGCTTTCGCTGTTCTTAAAGCAAATTCGAGAATCCATTAGGTAGTTAAGTAATTGAATATTTGTCTATATGAAAATCTAATAGTTGTACCTTTGAGTATTTAAACTGTGTGAAATACCAGGAAGCAAGGAAAAGGAGCAGGAGAGTGTATTAATGGGAAACATCAAATGGAGGGAGAGAGGGGGAAGCCAGCATTTGCAAAAGATAATTGGTGAGATAAATGTTTTCAATCTCTATTATAAAATGACTGCCTCCCTGTCATCAAAGGCAGTTCAAAAATTGTGCTCCATTATCACATTTCTTATTTCTGCCCTCACTGTAGCCAAAGGCATGCACAGCTTCACAGCAGCAGGATCAACAAAAAGATAACACCACCTTTCTTCAGGACCATTAATTGCGAATTTGAAAGCAAAATGTTTTGTCTTTTCTGGCCCTCTGTGAATAAAAAGTGTCTTTTGAATGATGTTAGATTGCTTTAGAAACATCACATATAATATACTTCCAATGACAAATGCATTTCATTGACTCTTTAATATTACTTTATCAGTTAATCAACTTTGAGAGACAGCTACTGCACATAGACTGAAGGATTAAGCCAAGCCCTAGTAAATCTGGTGAGGCCCTTGAACATTTTGGATGGATGTCAGCCTTACCTTGAACAAATGAATGATTTTCTTATTTCAAAGGCTCTAGCTATTTATAATAAACTCAAAATAATTGTTATGATGGGGATGAAAATAGATCAAAATGAAAACATCTGGGATTCCAGTTGGCATTAAATCAATGTCTATTAAAAACACTTGAAACTGCATTGGACGTGCAGGCTATAAAGTGATGTTAAATAAAACATCCTGCAGGACACGTGGACATTATAACTAGGGTATGTGGAAAACTCCTTATGGAAAGTGCTATGCATAATACAATATTTTCACTTAAAAATATCTTAGAAATTAAAGATGGGAGTCATTTTTCAGGGTATTTATTTATTTGTGATTAAGAACTACATACTTTGTACACAGTTGTACTAAAAGTTCCTTGAATAAGTTTGATACCGGAATTTCACTCTTCAGTAGGTTTTTGGTCTTGGCGATTTGAAGAATAAAGCACTGGACCACAGATCAGTGGTAAGATAGGACTTTTATTAGAAATTAGAAAGGAATACAGAAGAACTAAAAAGCACCAGAGCTTCTGGAAGGGGGAAAGAACTGAAGAACTTTCCTGGGAGTCTCTATGTGGTGTCTTTTATCCTGGGGTCTTAAGTCTAGAGGATTACACATGGCTGGCAGTTGGCTGCATGAATGTAGTTCCTTGTTCACTAGGGTGAGGTTATCAGGTCCTCGAGAAGAGATTAGGGTGTGTGCTCCTACCCAATGTGGAACCACCAAAAAACCATCACAGGCTGCTTTGTTCATGGTCTTAGCAGAGCCCAGAGGGTGTGTCCTGAAAAAGGCAATCTGTTCGTGCCTGGAAATGGGGGTCTGACCTCTGAGCTTACCTGGGCCTAGAGAATGGGGGGCTCCCTGTCTAGCCCTGAGTGGTGGAATCCTGTATCGAGTTTTAATAATAATGATGTTAATAAGCATTCACCAACAGCATAGTAAAATTATTTGCAGGAAAATAACACATCTTAATCTCTAAATTTGTCTATCTCAGATAGCTCCACAGAATATTTGACTTTTTTAACTTCAGGATTATATGTAATTTATAAAATGTCCATTTTCATAAAGAATAAAGGCGATTTGCGTTCATCACACAGGCAGTCACTAAGGAAGGTAGAGAAGATGCTGCGCTCTGCCGATGCCCCACTTGAGACCACGAGGACACTGAGGGGTAAAGAGAGAATATGACAGTCGGAATGAGACTTGAGTATTAAGAATGAGACCGTTTAAGTATTCTAAGCCAGTAAAGTACCTTTATAACTAATTTCACAACTTTCCATGACAGTCTTAATATTATTTTGGAATTTTTTTAATATAATCTACTGTTGATAAAAGGATAAAGATTTTTGATGTTAATAGGATTTTTCTACTTAAAGCTTTACACTAATTAGAGACCCCAAAAATAAAAATAATTCTTGACTCTCCCCTTTCTCTCTCTCTATATATATTACATATGTAAATAAATATATATATAATTATATGCATAATTCAATATATAAAATATCATTATGACCTTGCTTTATATGATAGATTTATTCCTATAAAATTAAGTTTACTCCTTTTAAAATCACCATTAAAAAAGGAAACTTTTGGCTTGGCGCCTATAGCTCAACCGGCTAAGGCACCAGCCATGTACACCTAAGGTGGCGGGTTTGAATCCCCAGCCCGGACCCGTCAAACAACAATGACGGCTGCAACCAAAAAATAGCCAGGCGTTGTGGCGGGCACCTGTGGTCCCAGCTACTTGGGAGGTGGAGGCAGGAGACTCTCTTGAGCCTAGGAATTGGAGGTTGCTGTGAGCTGTAATGCCACGGCACTCTGCCCAGGGGGACAGCTTGAGGCTCTGTCTCAAAAAAAAAAAGGAAAACTTTTACCTTGACTACATATGCAAACAATTTGGAACAAATTAATTTTTTTAGCTAAAAAAATCAATTTCGATTTTTTTCACAATGAGATTACTGTATGTGGCTATCTGTTAACAGAGTAGGAATTCTAAAAATCAATTTTTAATCCACATTTGTGCATGCCTTTAATGCCAAGTATCCACATCAGTTACAAAAACTAAGACTTAGATTGGCTCCTGTGGCTACAGTAGCTAAGGCACCAGCCACGTACACCAGAGCTGGCGGATTCAAATTCAGACCGGGCCTGCCAAACAATAATGACAACTACAAACAAAAAATAGCTGTGTGTTGTGGTATGTGCCTGTAGTTCCAGCTATTTGGGAGGCTGAGGCAAGAGAATCGCTTAAGCCCAGAAGTTGGAGATTGCTGTGAGCTGTGATGTTACAGCACTCTACCCAGGGTGACAACCTGAGGCTCTGTCTAAAAAAAAAAAAAAAAAAAACCCACAAAAACTAAGACTTAACAATGTCTAAGATAAACAAAGCAAACTATGACTTTAATAGAATTTCCTGAAGGAACTGCGGACACACAACACCATCAAATGCAATAGACCCACACCTAAATGTAAGAATCTGTTATATAAAATATTTCTATGCCTGTGCACTGACTTCAATAAAATGTTGGTTTGGAAAGAAGAACTTCTACCTCTAAAGTGATATTTTAACATAACTTGAACACATCATTTATCTTATTTTATATTATGTATAATGTATTGAATATACTTATATTTATAATGTTATTGCAACTGAGCTGTACATTATTCTATATTCTACTTCACATTAACATAAAGCAAAAGAGAGTATCAGTAGGAAAGAGGAAGAAAATATCTACTATTGTTGACAATACATAGTGTATTTGGACTAACAGCATCAATAAATTGATGCTTTAAAAAAACTTTAAAAAATAGCCTTCATTATAGTGAAAGACTATTTTGATTTAAAAAATCCAATTTACTGAAGGTAGGCATAAGACAACATTTTCAGTAGGTTTTTTTAAAAGTATAAACACATAAGTTAGCAGAAAGAAATAAACATCTAGAACACATTTATAAAATATATGCATTTAGAAAAAATGTATAACTTATGTATTATTTCAGCATTGTATCTGCTCTTTTATAACTTAGATGTATATAATTCCATGCAAACAGTTTCCAAAGTGATTTAGCCCTTAAATAACTTAATATTGCCTCTAGCTATTACTTTTGGAGGAAAGTTAATTTCCTTATAAAGTCACAGGGCTGTAAAACCAACTAACAGGTCTGTGTCCTGGAGTGAATTTGGTGCTTAGAATGAGAATGTGATGCTTTGATTGACACTTCCCCCTGAGTGAAGTGAATTCCCCGAAAGGGCATTCAGTGGGGTACCAAGGGGCTTTTGAACCACCACAGTACAGAAAGACAAAGGGCAGCAACCCCAGCCAGCTAATTATTGGCGAAGTATTAGAGGGAAATTCAGTCTCTCAAAGAAATCAGCTGACATAAGGTCTTTACAGGCCTGATTATTGAGATAGTGCACTATCAACCACCAAGAACTATCTTCAAAGCAAAAGCTCTAACTCCAAAAGTAGATCTCACGGATACTGGGAACAGAAACAATTTGGCATGGACTGGACTATGGTTAACCTATTGCCCAGTTGTGGTTCCAGAATTACTGTAATAGAAGAAAAAGTGCCAGTCTGTTTAGAAGTTAGGTTCATGTTGCACTTGCAATAAAATGAAACTGCTTTGGTATTCCAGACCCAAAAGGGTAACTATTGATAGAGATTATGAAAGAAAAGATTAAATCTCATCTCTGGTCTTCCTTTAACATATTTGGAACTCAGATCAATGATATGAATTAAGATCCACATATCATATGTCTAATACACAAAAGTTATAAACCAAGCATTGAACTATATTATCTTTTTAACCTGACAAACATACCTTCATTAGAACGTGGAAAGTCAGGACTCCTCTGAGTTATGAACAAGAATGTGCTAGTAAGAGGCAGATACTGGCCCCTAGATGCTGACTCCTTCTTCACCTTTGCCAGGCTAAATCTCACACCCTGAAGGGACTTTCACATATGAGCATGGGCACATCAGCTTACCTATTTGATCGGTGTCCATAGTGTCTGACAAGAACCTTTCCTGTGCTACTGATACAGGACAGTTGGCATCCCAGCCAACTCAGCTGTCTTCGCAGTATTGGTGGCGGCAGCCAGCAGAGGAACCAGCAGGCTGGAGCGTAGGCAAGCAGGGGGAGCTTCCCTCCCCCAACGGAGGCTCCAGTAGCCAAATGAACTGGACGTGAGTGGGGGAAGACATTGGCAATTCCTCCAGTTCATCCCTGATTGGTCTATTCTCAAAACCTGCTCTTGATTGGTCTGTTTTCAGGACCTGAAAGCTCATTGGACAACTGCCTCTATATAAGCCCCTAAGCAGAGAGCCCAAACACAGACCTCCACAGACCTCCAAGAGACAGCAGGAGAGCAAGGAGGTTTGGCTCTTTGTAAGAGCTGTAACACTGTATTACTGCTGATCCTGATCTGCAAGGAGGTTTGGCTCTTTGTAAGAGCTGTAACACTTATATTATAAAACCTATCTTACTGCTGATCCTACTCTGCAAGGAGGTTTGGCTCTTTGTGAGAGCTATAACACCTGTTGAATAAAACCTAACCTGCTGATCCTAGGGTCCGTCGCTTCATTCTTCGAACCATCGAGACCAAGAGCCTGGAAATCCAGTGTCAAAATCTGGTATCACTACCAGCCTCCTAACTCGTAGGCCTAGAGTTGAACATGTCAGCAGCATAGTTCACCCAGCAGAGCACACACTGAGGAAAACATTCCTGCCCATGTTGGTTCTGCAATTAGATAGATTCTGAAACATCTAGGCAAGGTTTTTCAGGTCCTGGGTATCAGAATGGACTTTAAGAAGACACATGGGATGCAAGTGACCACATAACCTTGGGTTTAAGAGTTCTTCTTCCAGGAAAGATCACATTCAGAGGAGAAACAGCATGGAGCCCTTTCAAGCCTGGAGTGAGAACAGTGGCCACTCTACTAAAAGAGTCCATGGATGACACTGGCCTTCTCCAAGTCAACTTCTTGTGTCACCACTCCCAAGAGTTGCACTTGTAAAGAATTAATATGAAATTTTATTAAGGTAAACTAGTACTTGGATTTTCTTTCTTTAATTTTTCTCTATATGACTTAATATAGGTCTTTCTACAGTTAAAGAAAAAATAAAAATAGTTTTCACACTGCAGTGTCTCAATGGTTCTCAACATATTATTTTAAATGCAATTATGAAGTTTTAATGTAAAGATATACTACTATATTGAAGGTTCTAAAAGTAAAAATTTTATCTGACAATTTGACAACTACAGTAAAAATTTCAAGCAGGGAGCTTATTCCTGAATATACCTTACACAGGATTATCCTTGCTATAAAATTACATGTTCCAAATTTAGACACCTTTAGTTATCTTTGTACAAGTAAAATAACCTATATGAAAATACACTCTCATGTAGACCATTTAGATTAGAATGAGATTGTTTTGCTCAAGAAGCATTTGGTTTCAAGGATCCAAGAAACTTCAGATAAGCCCAGATTACAAAGGTGGCTTCCTGAGAATATGCAGAGTTCTCCAGGCACCAAATCTCACCCAGGTGGAAAGGTCTCTGGATAGTGATACTGTCTCCATGTCTGGGGATGCATAAGCTTTGTTTTCTGTTCTTCCCTGTGCCCATACTTTCATTTTATCCTAAGTGTGCTGATTCTTCTCAGTGTTGCATTTCTCCTTACACAAATTTATCTTGCTCAAAATGAGCATGTTGCCAACTTTAATCTGATTCTATTCAACTATATCTCTTCAATATCCAATTCAAGATCTGAGCCACTCAATTTCCTATTTTTTTAATTTCAAATTACTAAGAAAGAATTGATGAGGCTCAAATGTGGACAAATGTCAGCACATGTCTATTTTTTATGGTTCTTTGTTTTTTGTGAAAATGTACCTTTCTTCATTTCTAAATAAGGAGACAGGGGGCAGTACCTGTGGGTCAAAGGAGTAGAGCATTGGCCCCATATGCTGGAGGTGGCGGGTTCAAAAAACCCAGCCCTGGCCAAAAACTGCCAAAAAAATAATAATAAGGAACAGAAATCCATTCATATGTTTGTATTTATTGAAAAATTTATAAGGGAGATATAGCTAACTTTTCTAATTATAGCCATCAAATAAAATAATTTTTTTTATTTTGAAAGAGAAAAAATAGTAGAAGCCATTCATTTGAATTTATATAAAAACCATAATGTAAACAATTATCCATTTCTTTTTATAATCAAATTCTTTCCCAAAATAGTCACAAATTATTTCTTGATTAACACCTTGAAACTTGTAAAATAGATGGCATTTTGCAATTATAATACATTCTTTGTATTTTTTTCCACATTTGAAAAAAATCCAGATATGCTCTGTAATCATTTCCTTTAGTAATTAACAAAATGGAACTGCTTGCTAGTTAATAAAAGGTATAAATTATTAATCACTCAAGTTGTGACCGTAAAGCAGAAAAAAAATATTAAATTTCATGAGAACTGCTATTGTCAAGAAGTCTGGACTAATAATTGATTTTCACATTAGTTATTTATTAAAATAAGCTACTAAGAGAAGAAACAGGATGGAATTGATACTGGTGTTTCAGGTTCTTGGTCTCGGGTGATTTGAAGAATGAATCCAAGAACCATGGATCAGTGATAAGATAGGATTTATTCACAGAAGCAAAGAATACAGAAACCAAAGCTCCTGGCAGAGAGAACCCAGGTGGGGAAACAAGCTCTCTTGCTCCTTTTTAAAAGTCTGTTCCTAGGCTCTCTGCTCAGGGGTATATATAGTCACAAGGGGTTGTTTTGCTGGAACTCAATGTTAATTTTAGCGCATAGGTCTTCTAAAGTTAAAGCCAGCCTTCCATTTAGCAGCAGGGGCAGAAATCTCAGGCCTGGGAAACTCACGTGAACTTGACTGGGCCATGAAATTTACCAGCCCTAGAAAAAGTGGGTTTTCCCCTTCAGCCAGAAGGGCACAGGAGGAGATACCAAGGCCCTGGCCATAAAATTGACCAGCCAGAAGTGCACGGAAAGGAGACACCAGGGCACCAGTGTTTCCCCCAGAAGTGTCTAGCCCCTCTGGCTACTGGAGCCTCCCAGACCCCTCCTGCCCACCCTCCATCTGCTGGTTCCACTGGCTGCCACCGTACCAACACTGCCAGGGCTAAGGCAGCAAGTCTTGGTGTCACCTGTCCTATATCAATTATCCCTTTCCAAGTGGAAGGTCTAACTGCTGTTAGGGAAAAAGGGCAAAGACTTGATCTAACTGCTTCCTCCTGAATCGGGCAATGATAGAAGGGGCAGCTAAGGTTTTTCTGGTGGGAGAGTGATACCATACAGGGGTTCATGATAGAATCAGGTCTTGATTCTTTCCTGTGTGTGGCTTGATGACATTTCTGAAAAATATAAATCTGATTAGAATATTAAAAGGCAAGGATAGGACAATTAGAGGAGGGGCTTAATTACAGCGTCAGGTTAGAAGAACAAAGTTAGTGATGCTAAAAGCAGACTATATTAATATTTTCCTTGCTGTCCTCCAAACGATAACTTTAAACTTTCTTTAGGTTTACAAGTGTAGGTGGATTGTGGTTGTTTCTCCCCATGGTCTGCTTCTCTAGAAGATGGAGGGTTCCAGGATTTCACTCATAAATGATGTATCCAGGAATTTATTCCCGTAACTTTAACAGCTGTAGAAGAAGACAAGATACCAGAAAAAGAGACGTTCCCAAGTTGCAGTTAGGGAAGGTGAATCGGAGGAAAGAGTTTTGATCATGACTGGATCTCCAGGACAGAAAAGCTTTTCAGTCCTGGGTCTTTTCTGTCCTGCAAGGGAATGCTTCAATACAATTCATAAAAGTATCCACAAATACTAGTAAATATTGTATACCATGTACCTTAGGGAGGTGAGTGAAATCCATTTGCCAATCTTCACCTGGATATTTACCTTGTCTCTGTATATCTGGGGGAGTTAAATGATGATTTGAAGGATTGTGTCTCTGATATATCACACAAGACCTTGTTATTTGTTTTATAGTTTTAAATAAGTTTTTTCCATTAAAGAGAACTTTTGCCATCTGATTAGTACTTTCATTGCCAAAATGAAAAGGCTGATGTAAAGTTTTGAGTATTTTACATTGACTTGCAGCAAGTAATAGTAAAAGTCCACTTTTATTTTGTAGTCAGCCTGATGGAAGTAGGAAATAGTCTCTAGATAAAGCTTATTCCTTTTCTTTTTGTGTATATTGAGGTGCATGATTCTCAAGTGATCCCTCCAAATAAGGGGTGCTACAAGGAGGACTATTCCTTTTCTGTGCTGCTATTTTAGCCTCTTCATCAGCAAACAGTGATATTGTCACTTTGGGATAATATTAGCTTGAAGTGGTTGAAGATCTAAATTAATAAACTCTCCCTGCTCCACTTTAAGTGTGATTTGGTTGCCCGTGTACTTTGAGGATAGATAGGAAATCTGATTTATTATGGACACATATAAGTGTTCAGGGCTGTGTTACAGTTATTGGTTGCTTCCCTCATACATTGCCAGAGAGATGTTCTAATACAGATCTCTACAAAACTCTGGAGTCCACAGACTTAGAATCATACAGAATTTAGTCAAATTCCAGCTTAGTGTTGCTCATTCGATGACCTCAGCAAGTTATGAAAATCATCATCAAAATAGGTGAAATGTTATAAACCTCATAGGGCTGTAACAGTATTAACCTGGATAGGTTCAGTGCTCTGTGTAATACCTAGCATACATTTAATAAACTATTTCATTTACTTTTCAGTGCTGTATATTTGTGTTTACTCTAGTTACCTGTGCATTTCATGTTCTTTCTTGGGCCCTGATAAGGAAGCACGTCAGCACGAGCCCTGTCATCACCTGTGGTTTCTCTTGGTGAACTTTTCATAGTATCAATTCACCTTCTTTTACAGAAACATTCCTCCCAAACATGCAGAGAAGGTAGAAGATGAGTGTACACAGGGAAAGGCTCTATGTATTGAATAGATGCTGAATGTCCAATGAGTTACTATATTCAGTTATTATATATAATGTAGACGCATGGTATATCTATAATTATGGTGAGCAAATAGTTGAGGTTAGCCTGAATAACGTATTTTTTTCAAGTTTAAGAACGACAATTACTAAAGCCATAATTAAAAGTGACTGGATTTCAAAGATTCCATTAATAAGACTTCACAAGTTAATAAGAAAAGGTGAATATAGTTGATATATCTGAGCTGAGTTAGGAAAATACTGTCCACATAGCTGTACATGCTCTCAAAAAATGTTAAGTGAGTCTAAACTAGTGTTTATCAACTAGGTTCGAGGAGGTCATATTAGATATCGTACAAGCTTTTCAAAGGACACATGACCATCACCAGTTTTTCTGCCTTCATTCCTGACAATCCTCTGCAATGCAGGAGAATCTCCAGGAGTTATTGTTAGAGCAAGACACTAGGAGACAGGGCTCAGACCAAAGGCAGAGGTTTGAAGATTAGGTACAGGTGTTCAAGTGAACAAACTTTATAAAAAGGAACTGATAATCACAGGTGAAAACCAGCCTAGAGAACTGGCTTGTCACCTATTTCTGTCACCTTGCATGACCGTTAGATAATTATAATATCATTTACATTGTTGTTTTAAAATTCCTCTGCCCTTGAAATTATGACAGTTCTAAAACAATCATATAAAGTACAAAAATGGGAGGCAACCCAATTCTAAGAATTACTACTCAAATTCTCAGTAAAAAATAACACCTTGACCTTGAATAGTCCTCCCCTCAATTAGTAAAACTACAAAAGATCTCAAATCACTTCCTGCCAGTGCAGCTGCTCTTTTTTGAGCCTACTCACTCTCTTTTCTGACAGTGTACTTTCACTTTTAATACAGGCTGCCATATGCTTGACTTACACGGTGCATCCTGCAATTGTTTTCTGAAGGAACACAAAAAATTTAGAAAAACCTGTACTTATAGGCTGGCTTTGTGGTAAGCTATCCAAGAGACATCATGAAAGCCTTGGCTGTCATGTCACACTTTCAGGTTAGCACATTAGTGTGTCTTCACAACTTGGGCTGTTCTTAGTATATAATTTTCACTCCACCTTACTGGGGTGGCAGAAGGTCACTCCTCAGGTCATACATATTCAAACAGTCATCAGACGCTGGCAGTGCACCTCCTGGTGCCATTCTGGAAACCAAATTCTCACTCTCTAAGCCATAGCATTTCTATGCCCAGCCTCTGCTGCTAGATGTCTTTGTACTTTTTTATACTGGTTCCCCACATTTGGGGGCAATATGCTTAAGATTTAATATGCCACCTTACAAAGTGGGATGCTCTTATGTTCCTTGCTCTTAGATTTTTAGCTACTTTCCCCCTTTTTATTATGGCTATACCAAGTTTTTGTGGAAGAATTTTAGGGATAGATAGGGTGAACCAAGAGGAAGGGACCTCAGACTATGGTCCTGCGTGATTAGATATTTGATTGAATGCCATAGAGTAGAGGCACTTTGAGATACAAGCACTCCTATGGAGGTCAGCTCCAGATTCACAGCAAGAAAAATTTGTCCAGGACATCATTGAGACAGGTGGCAGGCAAGGAAGAGGAGGGGAATGCCTGTGGCCTCGCCCTAACTTGTGAGCCTAGTAAGCCTCTGCTGTTCTGCCCAAGAGCCTCTAGGAGACCCCATTACAGCCACTTTCTTTTTCTTCCTATTTTTCAGGCCTTATCCAGAGAACCAGGGAAATCCACAATAGTGCCGCCATGCTGAGAGATTCCTCCCTCAGCTATGGTCTCCAGAATTAGTACTCATTTAAATTAGATAGCATAGGGAAAAGACAAAAACAAACAAACATCATATTCCTGTCCAACATGCCTGGCCCCAATGTAAGCTGAGTGATAAGAAGGTCTGGCCAGTCAACAGGATAATACTATCTTCTAATTAGACCTCTTTTGCAAATGAAAGAAAAAAATGATCTCAAATCCTGTATGTTCAGACAGTTATGGTTTTACAGGAAATTTGAAAGGCATGAAAGGCTTCCACTCTAGCACATTGCCATGTGAAACTAGGTCCCTTCTAGGGGTGGGGAACCTATGGCCTTAAGGTGAATTATGGCTTTGTAGGTCCTTAAGTGCAGCCTTTTGATTCAATCTAAATTTTATAGAACAAATCCTTTCATTAAAAGGGGAGCAGTGGAGTAAGATGAAGCTTTCCCTTGCCTCCTTTGGTGCTTAAAAAAGAACAATCTTGAAATCACTTGAGGCCACTGTGACTTGTCTTGACCCTAGTTCAGAAAACTTCTAAGCCCCTTTGGAGCCTCCCAAGCAGGGACCAGGACCCCTGAGTAAATTCTAGCTTCTGCTTCTGAACTCCACCTCCCCATCAATAGATCTTCAAGTACTTAGCCCTAAACCAGGCTCTGGACTCCTGTCCAGGAAGCAGCTGTGGGCCAAAGGGTCACCACCAGTGTACATGTTTCTTTTTCTTGTGTCAGACTTTAAATGATGCCAGACAAATCTTGGCTGGTTTTATGAAGACTCAGGACAGTTTGTAGAGGACTTTTGGAAACTAGCTCTTTCATTTGACCTCACATGGAGAGATTTTAGTGTAATTCTATCTCACTGATTGTACCCCAGAGGAGAAAATGTTCATTTGGATCCTGGAACATATGTTTTTGAATGCTGCCCATCCTCTCCAATGTCCTGGAGTGACAGTGTCCATTGTCAGGATTCCAACAAGAACCACCCACAGGGAAAGGAGGAAGAAAGACTCAGAGACCACATGATCACACGTCTCATGAAGGGAATGAAAATGCCTATCATTGAAGTAGGTGTGTTATGTAAACTATGATAAGGTGAGAGAGGTGACAGAGAGGTCTGATGAAAAGAAAACCCAAACCTTTTTGAGGTTGATGCCATCTGTAAAAACACAAATATAGATGCAGCAGCCCCTGAAAGAAGTATCATGTTGGGGACTCATTTCATCAGTCAGTACCAGACATCAGAAGACAAATCCAAAAATTGACTTTGGGGTCCCAGTCTCCCAACATCACTCTCCAAAATGTTGCTTTCAGTGAGTTCAACAACCAAGATAAGACAAAACAGGACAGACAGGAACAGCATGATCAGAGGTTAGATTTGGGGCAAGGCAACCTTTTTGTGGCCTTCATAAGCTGTCTGTAGCCATCTCAGGGCCACCCAAACCATCCCATAAGACTATTATCCAATAGAGGATGTTTCGACTACAGTAATCAGGGCCATTGGAATAAGTAATATCCCAACTATATTTGCTCTAACTGTAATACTCTTCATGCCAAACTTTGTTCCATATGTAAAAAGAAGGAGCACAGGAGGAGAGTCTGTCTTTTCTGGTCCATAGAGAGCAGGAGCCATTTCCTCCCCAGTGACAGCTATATTTGGACTGACTGGGCCCAAAGTTTCCAGCGGCTCCCAACAGGACCATCACTATCACCACAGTTGATCCTTGATGTGGCAGATAAACCTGTAACTTTTCTAATAGATACAGTGTCTACTTATTTTATCTTATTTTCTCATGCTAGGCCTGTCTCTCCAGACAAATGCTCAATTGTTGGGATTTGATGAGATCCTTAAATATAGAATCTATATCCCACTTCTCTCCTGCCAGTGGGGAAGTCATTTAATCATGCCTAAATGCCCTAATCCTTTAATAGAGAATTCCTTTTGCTTTTGGGCCTGCCCTGAGCGTCTAAGAAGCCTAAGACCTTTTTGTTGTCTCTTCAAACCACACCAAACGTAACTCCAGTCCTGGGATGACTCAGGTGATCCTAGATGAGTAGAGTCCCTCATCTGGGATAAAGAGATTCTGAGATAAACAGATTAAAGGGCAACTCTGGTCAAAGACACCTTGAAAAATCCCTCCTGCCATCCTCAGGAAAAAAAAGAAAAACCAAACCAAACAAACAAACAAAAATATCCCGTAAAGAAAGAGGCAAAAAGGGGACTTAAGCCCTTCTAACCCATGAGGTGTTAATACTCTGTCAGTTCCCCTGTATCTACCTTCTTACCTATATTAAAACCTAATGGGGTTATTGCCTAGTCCAAGACCTAAGGATCTTTAGTGAGGCTGTTGGCCCACCCATTCTGCAATTTCAAATCCATGATCAATTTTAAGTCAATTTCTGGGATAATCTTTGGTTTATTTTCCTGGGCCTGAAAGATGCCCTCTTTTGTATATCTTTATGTTCAGACTTTCAATTTTTGTTTGCTTTCTAGTAGACTGATCTAGATGTTGGATTCTTAAAACAGTATAAATGCATAATTCTCCCCTGATAGTCCTAAACTTTTTGGAAACATCTTGGCTAGGGAATTAAGAGAATTGTCCTTTTCATAAGGGAACATTCTATAATAAGTACATGACATTCTTCTCCGTGGCCCCACCAAAGACTCAGCTGATAACAATAGGGTCCTGGTTCTTAACTTTTGGTGCAACAGAGGATATAGGGTCTCTTAAGCAAACCCCCAAATATCCTTACAACAGATTGAATACCTGCTATACATTTTAACCCCAGGACAATACACCCTGTCCACAAAAAGGAAAAAGGCAATTTCACAAACTGGTCCTCCACAAACCCAAAAACAATTTTGGATATTTTTGGGAATGGATGGATTTGAAGAATTTGGATTTCTGGCTTCAGTGTCATGGCAAAATTGCTATATTAAACTTTAATGAACCTAACAGCAAGGCCTTATGTTGGGTGCCAGACCAACAAAAGGCATTCTAAAATATTAAAAAGTCCCTAACATCTGCCCTACCCTTGGGAAATCATGACCTGATTAGCTTTTTGTTCCCTTCACTGTGGAAAGGCAGGGGATCACTCTGGGTTTGTTCACCCAACCTCAGGGGCAAGACCTTCAATCAGTAGCCTTCTTCTCTAAGAAATTAGACTCTGTGGCCATAGGACGGCATGAGTGCTTAAGAGTGGTAATTGTTCTAACAGTTGAAGAGGACAATAAATTTAACTAGGGGACATCATTAGAGTTTAGAGTTCCCCATTCACTATTGGATAACAAGAGGACTCCTTACCAAATACCAGGCCCTTCTGTTGGAATTCCCAGAAATCAGTATCTATGTATGCCAGACTAGAAATCTGGGACCCCACATTGACTTAACACATTTCTGTACAAAAACTATACAAGTATAGCAGAGCAGACTTAAACCTCCCCCCCTTGGACAACTCAAATGCAGAATGGTAAATGGATGGCAATTCCTTCATCCTTGGTGACATTGGTAGGCAAGATATTCTATGGTCAGTGTTAATAGCCTTGTGGAAATAGGACTTCTACCCCCACCTGACATTTCTGTCCAAAAAGCTAATCTGATTGCCCTCATAAGACTCTCTGAGTTGGGAAGGGGAAAGATTAATATCTACACAGAGTCCAAATACACCTTCCTCATCCGTTATGCTTATGCTGCTATTTGGAAAGAACGGGGATTACTAAGTACAAATAATTTCTCCACTGAACATCGTTTGAAGTACTTTGGCTATTCTGGAACCAGCCAAGGTAGCCATGGTACCCTGTGGAGTCCATCCAAAGGGAAACTCCACCATAATTAAGAGTAGTAGAACAAAAGATCAGACAGCCAGCTGGGAGCCTGTCCAAGAGATGCTTAGGCAGTGAGCATTATGGTCCCAAACTATTAGCTTCTCAAGATCTCCCTCATATGCTACCCCTGAAAATGAGGAAGGAAAGTCAAGTTGATTCCAATTAGCAGCAGCAGAATAGATCTCTCAGGAAGAGAGATCTGATTCCTAGGAACAAACAATGGGCTATTCTCAAGGCCCCGCATGACTCCACTCATATGAGCAGGGATGCTATGATTTCCATGCCCCACTGCCTGTTTATAGTGACAAAATTACTACCAGAATTAGAAAGATAACAAAGGCTCACTCTCTCTGTGTTTAAAAAACCCTACAGGAAGTTTAAAACTACCTCCTTTGTTGGAGCCAATCCAACACCAGGGAACATAAATGAGAGAAGACTGGCAAATTGATTTCAACCAGGGAACTTGGTGCCAGGAACATCAATACCTGATAGTTTTGGTAAATGCCTTCAGTGGGTGGGTAGAAGCCTTTTCTACAAAATCTGAAAAGGCCACTGAAGTTTCTAAATGGTTACTAAAAGATATTATTCCTAGGTTTGGCTTGCCTAAATCACTTCAGAGTTATAAAGGACCTTCCTTTACTATCAAAATTACCAACACCTTTACACTAGGAGTCGTACATAGCCTTCATCCCTCCCCAAGACCCTAATCTTCTGGAAAAGTAGAATGGGCCAATCAGACCTCAAAAAAATTTTCTAGTCAAGTTCTGCCGGGAAACTTCTGAGTCTTCATTCTGCTTGCTACCCATTGCCTTACACTGCACAAGCACCACCCCCACTGAACATTCAAAACTTAGCCCCTTTGCAATATTTCTTAAAAGTCTATTCTAGTAAGATTATAACTTATTAAGAGATTCTGATCTTATCTCTTTTATCTCTGAAACTTCTTACATAACTAATCTCAGGCAAGTTCATCCGACCCTCCTGGAATATGACAATCACAATTTGCCTCAAGCTGATGCTATAAAACACCCCACTCCCTGTTGCCCCAGGAGACTGGGTTCAACTCAACTCCTATAAGGAGGGATCCTTGACACACCAGTTGTCACCCATAGGCAAGGCTCTTTTCAAATGTTAATGCATATTCCCACAGTAGTTAGGATGGAGAGAAAATAATGTGAGGGACGCTTGCCTGGAGTCAAACTCGTCCCTGAGTCATTGCAGGAAAATGACATCACTGAGGACCTCAAATAACTTTTCAAAGACAACTCCTAAGCCCCTCCCCCCACTCAAAGGATCACCTTCTGTGTTTGATTGTCAGGCTGTTTATTGGTGAGCTCTACTTTTGTCCCTTTGCATGTCTTATTGGTTTATTTGCATCTTTCCACCCACCCACAATAACTCTTACTGTTGGTAAATTATTTTTTATTTTTGTATATTGGTAAATTCTAACAGCCCATCACTTTTATCCCCTCCTTCACCTCAAATAACCAGATCTAAATAAGATTTTTTTGTTGTTCTCTATTGGAGAAGCTCCTTTTGGAATTCAGCCCAAGGAACATAGGACCAAATAAATATTTTCAAATTTCCCAAGCCGGGAACCTACAATTTGAGAAGCATATTCCTAGAGGACTTTTGTAGAGGCATTTTTCCATCTGGCAAGCTACTTATTTACACAATTTATTTGTCAATGTGTAAGTATTCAAATACTTTTTGTTTGTGGAATGCATTTACCTAAAGTCAATGAATTTGAAAGAAAATTCTATTGCTTTTCTGTTTACCTATGTTTAGTAGCAGGTTAGAAACACCTGAAGTACCAAGAATGGTCTTCTGACCTTTTCTATTCTAAATATCTATTTGCACAGAAACCTGTAGATGGTTTTCTAAAGACTTACAATTATCCGTGAATAATTTGTATCTGCTGACTTAACTTAGTGTTACTTCCTAATATTTTGCATTTGAATGCAGCTATATATCTTGATCAAGTCAATAATTTTAACATTTATATCTTAGTTCTCTTAAACATTCAATTTCCCTCACAAAAATATTAATAATTTTGAGTTGTTTAAAAAGATAAATTGAGTGATAAGTACTATAATTTGGGTATATTTAATATTTTTTTTTCATAGTGTTATTCATTTTATTTAGAAGAAATGTTTCAGTCTTCAGAAATTCTAATCTTTCTTTTCTCTAGTACGATACTGGTTTGTGGTATTCTTAACTGAATGCGTTTTAGGCAGACACACAAAGTTGATCACTATAACATGTTAGAGCATTCGAGAACTCAGATACAAGGATTTTTTAGTCTGGCTTTCGACACTTTCTTCTTTCTCCATTTGACTAGGCTATTTTGATGAACACGTGTAGTAATATATTTACATGATTGCTCGTAAAAATGTAATTATATTCTCTGTCTTCTAGCTCTAAATTTTTCTGTCCCATTAAAGTAAGTCATGAAATTCATGCTTTCTTCTTCCAAGACCACCAGATTGCCATAAGCCAAATATGATAGGTGGGAAATTTTTTGGACAAGTTCGTGGTAAAATTCTGCCCAACAAATGGTTTTCAAATCACAGAATAAAAAAGAGCCTTGAGAGATGAATCTATAGATTTTGGAACAGCTCTTTAAAAATTGCCAGAGTAATCGTCATGGCCTAAAGCGACATGTAAATTAAGAAGCAATACACTAGGAGCGTAATGGAGTGTGTATTTATCAATCCATGTCTCCCTTCAGCTCATGTAAACAGCTCACACACTGTACTTCCCAGGGATAATTACACAACACTAAAGAGTCTGAAATTATAAATATTAAGACTGAAAATTTTCTGCCCATTTCTTTCGCAATAAGTTTGGAAAGATTAAGAAGCACTATAATCCTTAATTGTTATATTGCTTTCTAATTGTATAGTTTGTAGGGTGGATGTCAAATGAATCAAAAAAGCTTTGGGCAAAATCAGCAGGAGAGATGTGCCTGTTGTCGGGTGAAATACATGTTTGCTGGCCTGTTGGCATGGCAGCAGTGTGCTGTAATACCAGGCAGGCCAGGCCGTTAGCATTCAGGGAAGAAAGTGAGGCTTTTAATGTTCAAAGTGCTAGAAACTGGATTCATTAAATAGGTAACAATTGACCTCTTCAAGAAAGGAAACTATCATCAGGAGACTAACCGAACAAAAAGGTGTCTTGTGCAAGAACAAAGGCGTCTTCAAATACGCTATCAAATGTAAGCTTTAACAAGCCAGATTAGGTTGGTGACTTTTGTACACACCAGCTTGGAAAAATAATAAGAAAAAATAGTCAGTAAATATGGTGTAAAGGCTCAGAGATACTTTGACCTGAAAAATACGATTATAGCATCAAAGATTGATTTTCAAAACTTTAAGAGATATCTATGAAGGAATCTAAGAGACTAGTATTACACATGCTTTAAAAGTAAACAATGTATAAAGAAAAATGTCTATTATTCGTAGATGTGGATCACTATGAAAGTTTTGAGACAGACCTTGCTGTGGTTCACTATTTCACTTCTGAGAAATGCAGTTGACAGCATCATTTCTGGTTCACCCATGCAAGTTTCGGCTTGCTTGGCTTATCAGTGATGGTGGGAAGGATTCATTTGTTTCCATCTATCTGTAATTTATACATTTCTTGATATTTGCATATCTCAAATCTTTTGTAATTACCCATATATAACAAGAAAATATTTTATAGGAACAGCTAACTAAATACCCCGAAAGCAGATTTTCCAATGTGATTATGAAGACTCTGACATATTTGAGATTGCAAGAGGCAAAGATAATGTCAAGTTAAAGATGGCACACGTCTTTCATTTTAATGGAATAAATACAGGTTTGGAAAGTGGACAGCTAAGCCGAGCATAAAAAAAGAGAAAGCAGTGAAGTGGAGAAATTGGAGGTAAATCAACTAAGCTATTTCCTTGCATAATTACTTTTCTAGTAAAAAACTAGAAATGAATAACCAATCTCAAAATCTATAAGTTGAAGAACTTTGCTAATGTTTGCTAAGGTGTCAAATGTGAGGTTTTGGTGGTGGTAGTGTCACGATTTTAAGTTGCCTGCTCAGTTTGTAAGAGGACTTCATTTATAAACCAACCTTACAGGAAGCGAGGCTCAGTCTTGGGCAAAACTGTTGGTAGTATGTGGTAGCCTGAAGTCAAAATCAGCCAAATTGGCTTCAAAAAAGATCCCCATTTTCACGGAGGAAATGAACGCTCTGAGAATTCAAACTCAGGTAGATCAAATAAAAGAGCTTATAAAATATTGAAATAATTTAATATTAAAAATTGTTTGGTACCTGGATGAATTCACTTTGCTAAGTTTTCTTGAGGATTTTTGCTTATGGGAAATATTGGGAAATACTGGGAAAACCTCTCAACTAACAGAACTGGTTAGGACGTGTTCCTTCTATTTCTGTTTTCTAGAAAAGATTAGAGGGAATTGTTGGAATTTCTTTAGTGGTTGATAGATAGACCAGGGAGACCATATGTTTTTTCTGCCATTTTTTTTTAATTTGGAAGGTTATTAATTAGCAATTCACTGTATTTAAGAGATATACATCTATCTATTTATCTTTTTTTTCCTTTTGTGAGTATGAATAGTTTATATCTTTTAAACAGGTGGTTTATTATATACATATCTAAGGCATACAATTTATGAACATGGAGTTGTTCAGAGTTTCCTCTATTGTTATTTTTGGCAATAAAGAACAGCATTTTTGATGGCCAAGAGAATAGTATTATTGATGCCTCTTTTATGTCTGGTAATTTGTACTTTTTTATTGGTTCACCTAATTAGAGGCTTATTAATTCTATTAACCTTTCAAAAAGTCAGTTTATGGTTAGATGATTTTCCTAATTAGATTTCTACTTCAATTTCACTAAATTTTACTTAAACCTTTATTCTTTATTTACTTTCTCTTGCCATATGCTTAAATTTCTCTTTTATTTTCCAGTTATCTAAGATAGAAGCTTATTTTATTGACTTTATTTCTATTTTAGATCTTTTATCTTTTCCAATGTATGCATTTATATCTAAATTTCACTCATAGCATTATTTCACTATCTCCTACATGTTTTGATCAATTGTGTTTAATTTTAATTTAGGAAAAAAAATTTCAAGATTGGGCACTGCTTGTGGCATAAAGGAGTAGGGCGCTGGCCCCATATATTGGAGGTGGTGGGTTCAAACCTGGCCTCGGCCAAAAATTGCAAAAAAAAAATTTTTTTTTTCAAGATTTATATTAAAACTTTTTCTTTAACCTACGTGTTATTTAGAAGTAGGTTGTGTAACCACCAAATATTGGGGGATTTTTCAGCTATCTTGCAATGATTTAGATCGCTGAATATATACATATACATATATTCTAAAGATATATACAATCTAAATATATATATATGAAAAAATGTATAAGATGTTCTTAAGAAAATATTAACAAATAAAATACAAAAGTCTATAAGAAGAATTAGTACCCCATTATTAGCAGTATGGAAGCTAATGCAATATTAAAATTCAATAATAATATACCACTGAAATAGGTATGCAAAGAAACTGGTTTATTAATTGCTGGTGGGAAAGCAAACTGGTACAATTTCAGAAGGAATTTTGACACTTTCTTACTAAACTATAAATATGTTCCAGCAATCATATTCACTTATAAAAATTATTTGAAAACTTATGACTACATCAAAACCTGAATACCAATATTTATAGAAGCCTTATTTATAATTACCAAAAATTAGAAGCAACCAATATGCCTTTATATGTATATACATACACATAGACATAAATCTCAATATCAGTATATCTCTATATACATACACATGTATATAGTTATACATATTTTTACATAGTACATTAATAGTTATACATATTTTGGGGGTCCATTTGAGATTTTAATACCTGTAAATAATACAGGGTATAATGACCAAATAGAGTAATTGGTGTATCCATCACCTCAGACACTAATTCCTCGTGTTGGGAACATTATAGTTCTTCAATTTTGAAGTGTGGAATAAATTGTTTTTAATTATACTTTCTCTACTGTACTTTCAAATACCTGAACTTATTTAACTAACTTCTCTTCATCCTGCCCACCTCGTTTTCTTCCCAGACTTGGGTAACCACCACTGTACTTCCCACCTCCATGAGGTCTACCATTTTTGTTCCCACATATGAGCAAGGACATGTGGTATTTATTTTTCTGTGTCTGGCTTATTTCACTTAACATAACAACCTCCACTTTCATCCACATTGCTGTGAATGACTGGATTTTATTCTTTTTACGGCTAAGATTCCATTATGATTATATATACTACATGTTCTTTACTCATTCACACATTGATCGATGTTTAGGTTCATTCCATATCTTAGCTACTTGGAATAGTTTTCCAATATACATGGGAGTACAGATGTCTTTTCAAAATATTGATTTTCTTTCTTTCAAATAAATACCCAGCAGGGGGATTAATGAATGACACAGTAGTTCTATTTTTAGTTTTTTGAGGAAATTCCATACTGTTTTCTGTAAAGGACTAATTTAAATTTCCACTAACAGTTTTCACATACCTGTTGGCTATTGGTATGTCTTCCTTTGAGAAATGGACATTTAGTATTTTCTCATATTTTAATCAGATTGTGTATTTGATTTTTGGCTATTGAGATGTTTGAGTTTGTAGTATATTGTGGTTATGTATATTGTATATTGTAGTATGTGGTGGTTGTATGTTGTAGTATGTTGTGGTATATTGTAGTATGTTGTGGTTATTACTCCCTTGTCAGATGGATAGTTTTCGAGAATTTATTCCCATTGGCTTTCACTTTGTTGATTGTTTCCTTGGCAGTGCAGAAGCTTTTTAGTTTAATGTAATCTCATTTGCCTATTTTTGTATTTATTGCCTGAGCTGTTGAGGTTTTACCCAAAAAATATTTTTCTGGACCAATGTTGTATGATATTTCCCCAGTTTTCTTTAGATATTTTAATAGTTTCATACATTTAAGTTTTTATGACTTTAATCAATTTGGGGTTGGCTATTGCAAAGGATGAAAGATGCAGATCAAGTTGTTTCATGTTTCTATAAGTGATTATCTGGTTTTTCCAGCATCATTTATTAAAAAGACTGTACTTTCCTACTGTTGGCGACCATCAAAAGTGGGTTAGCTGTAAGTATGTGAATTTATGTCTGGGTTCTCTATTCTGTTCCATTGGTTTATGTGTATATTGTTATACCAATACTATCCTGTTTTGATTACCATTGCTTTGTAGCATAATTTGAAAATAGATAGTGTAATGGTTTCAGCTTTGTTCCTTTTGCTCAGGAGTGCTTTAGCTATTTAGAGTCTTTTGTGATTCTATATAAATGTTAGAACTTTTTTCTATTTCTATAAAGAATGTCAATGGTATTTTGATAGAGATGTTATCAAATCTGCAAATAACTTTCAATAATCCAGATATTTTAACAATATTAATTCGTTCTATCCATAAATATGGTATATTTTTTCCATTTTGTGGGCAATCTTTAATATCTTTCATCAATGCTTTATATTTTTTTTTATAGAGATCTTGTATGTTTTTGGTTAAATTTATTCATCTTATATTTTGGTAGTTATTATAAATGGGACTGCTCTCATAATTTATTTTTCATATTGGTAGTTATTAGCATACAACAACATGTTGGCTTTATATCCTGTAAATTTATTGAATTTTCTTAACAATTCTGAGAATTTTTGGTGG
>NW_003852430.1:10409109-10447553 GCF_000181295.1 Otolemur garnettii | reverse complement strand
CCGGGCTGGGGATTCGAACCTGCCACCTTAGGTGTATGTGGCTGGCGCCTTAGCCACTTGAGCCACAGGCGCCGAGCCGAGTCTTGATTTTTCTAAATATAAGATCATGTTATCTGCAGAAAAAAAAGATAATTCAACATCCTTCTTTCAATTTTAATGCATTTTATTTCTTCATTTTGTCTGATTTTGCTAGCTAAGACATCAAATTACTATGTTGAATAGAAGTGGTAAGAGTCTTTCAATACATACATAAATTTAAAAAAAAACTGTATTACATCCATACAAGGCACAATATAGTGATGAAAATAAATTATATATCCAGCCATGTTAAGATATGGATGGATCTTAAATGCATATTTTCAAGTGAAAGAGACCAGTCTGAAAAGACTAAAAACTGTGTAATTTCAATTATAACACACTGGAAATACAAAAATATCCAGAGTATAAATATATCTATGGTTACCAAGGACCTAGAGTTTAAGAAAGGGAGTTTGAGAAAGTGATGTACCTGGGATCTTTCTTGAGTGGTGAAACTAGTCAGCATGATACTGTAAAGGTAGAAATAAGGCACTATGTATCTGTTTAAATCCATATAACTTTACATCCCCCAAGTAAACTTAATATATGCAAATTTTGGAAAATTCTTTAGGAGGTCCAGTGAATCCATTGTAACAAAATAATCTAAGTGTATTGCAAATGTATGAAACAACTTCAGTGACGGCCATTTGGGAAAAGTGCTGACCTGAGCCACTTTGGAAATGAGCAGAATCTATGGGATTAAATGACACATAAGGACTGTACTCTAGTTTATGAAGTTCTTTCCAGTGAAGATAAATGGCTGAACAATTCTGAAACTGCAATATATGTCTATTGGAACTTAAGAATTAATTAAATTGATAGTGGATGGTATGAGCTGGGTTTCATGATTGGAGTGGGAGATTACCAACAAGCAAGGAGAAGAGTATAATATCATCCATGAGGTAAGAGATTAGAGCTGGAGACATGACCATGAACCCATGTTCAGCTTAATATAGATACAGGTGATTATATTTAGAAATATTTACAGATATGTATATATATACAGGCTAGCATGCATACATATATTTACTTGCTGTGTTAGCTGAGATGGTTCAATAATACTCCAGTAGCACTAAGCATACTTAAAGCCTAGATTTTAGTTTCTGATAGGATCAATCAAAAAAACAAGAATTCCTCGAAGAAATGGTTGATTCCAGGATGAGTGAAGAGGATATACAAATTAGCCTAAGTATCTTGTGATGCCAGACAGTAAAATATTGCTTAAACAAAAATGGCAATATTCATGATAAGAGTATGTCAAAGTAAGATGGGAGCCAATTAAAAGAGCTCCACTAAGCTAGTCCAGAACAATATGAGCCACCAAATAAATAAATTAATATTTCATTATGACTTAAGGCATTAAATAAATATTCATTTAATTTGTAGTAATGTAGATAAATTACTGGAGAGAAGAGACAAATATCTTGTGTATAATCAATTGATATAATTTATTATTCACAGTCTACAAAATATTTGAATAATAATTCTTAAAGTCACCAAAAAATGGGGAAATCTTCAGACACCAACCCAACCAAGAGGAGCCAAAGGAGACAGAACAATTAAATCTGGGAAGGTATCCAGGATGAGATCCTGGAATAACAAAAGGATAGGAGATGAAGATAAGAAAATCTGAACAAAACTAGAGTGTTTAAGTAATAATTGTTGTACAGACTTTATTGTCAGCTGTGGTTCATTAATTGTCACATATAAATCACTTTAATCTAGACATCAATAATAGGGGGAACTAAACCTGGCACAGTGGCTTACACCTATAATCTTAGCACACTGGGAGGCCAAGGAGGGAGGATCCCTTGAGCTCATGAGTTCAAGACTAGCCTGATGAAGAATGAGACTGTGTATCTACTCAAAATAGAAAAATTAGCCAGGCATCATGGCAGGCACCTGTAGTCTCAGCTACTTGGGGAAGCTGAGGCAAGAGGATTACTTGAGCCCAATAATCTGAGATTGCTGTGAGCTATGATGATGCCATGGCACTCAACCCAGGACAACAAAGTGACACTCTGTCTCAAAAATAAATTAAATAAATAAATAATAGGAGAAACTGAGTTCAGGTCACACAGACACTTGGCATTATCTTCATAAATTTTCTATAAATACAAAACAGCTCAAATATAAAGCTCACAGAATATGAAATATTATATAAACTAATGAAAAAACTTCCATAAACAGGTACGTTTATAAATTAAAAACTAATAGTATTTGTTTTAAAGTGATTACTAACCATCTTTCTTAAAATAAAATTTAAAAAAAAGCTTGTCCTTAATCTGGGTTTGTTACTTATATTTTCCCATACAAGTAGAACATATCTCTTGCTTTCTTAAGATCTGAGATTTAAACTAGAATGTTTGGAACTGACAGTGAAGTACCCAAATTGTATAAACCTCCCTTCTCCATAACATCACTGTACATAAGTAGGGAAAACTAATGTGATTCTGATATTTTAAAATCTTTCTCTTTGACCTGCTCTTGCTCCAAAGTGGATCATTTAGACAGGAACATGTTTGTTTTCAATTTCATCCATAGATGTCTTTATTTTAATAAGAATTACCTTCCTAAAATATAAGGAAAAACACGTTCATTATAGACACGTCATAAAATGCAAACAAAAGAAAATATGAATTTCAAAATTGCTGATAATTCCTTTTTCTAAGTGATAGTCTTAAATTACCTTGTAAAAATTCTAAGATTTTTGGGATTGAAAGTTTTATTTTTGTTATGAATATACATATATAATATATGCAATTGTGTGCATATATGTACACTTATATGTATTTATGTATGTGTGTGTATATGTATACATATACATATGCATGAAAAAACACAAATAGCAAACAGAAAGATTAATAATTCCATAGGGCATGAAAACTGCTCAATAAGATAGGACAGATTATTATATTTACTTGACTGCCCTGAATCCATACACATTTTATTTACATTTATTGACACATGACACAACCTTGTCATGAAAAACTTGTCGTCGTTCTTTGCATTTCTGAATTTTCCATGGAAGCCCTCCAACTCTGATTAATACATTGTGATGTCTTTTCTAGCAAATGGGCTCACTTTTTTTACCCCATTGGTTCCCATTCAGGCAACCCTTCAAGACATAATTCTCATTATAATAAAGAATTTCTACACTAAATAGCAAAAAGAAGACAATTATGTCATTTCTATTTAGTATATTCAGGGTTAAAGGAATACAGTTAAAAATTCTAGCTGCTGCTTTCCATAGAGGTTCAGAAGCTGATCATATCAATGTACTATAAGGGATTCTTTAAAGAAGGATTTCTTCTTCCTGCAGAGTGTAGATTCTACTCATAGAGAAAGAGGAAGGAAACTCTCCCCCCACCAGAATAATTTTTCTTATTCAGGTATTCAAACTAGAGATAAAATTTTAAGATTAAGATTTTTTTTTTCAGAGAGTCTCATTTTTTTTTTTTTTTTTTTGAGACAGAGCCTCAAGCTGTCCCCCTGGGTAGAGTGCTGTGGCATTACAGCTCACAGCAACCTCCAACTCCGGGGCTCAAGCAAGTCTCCTGCCTCCGCCTCCCAAGTAGCTGGGAGCACAGGCGCCCGCCACAACACCCGGCTATTTTTTGGTCGCAGCCGTCATTGTTGTTTGGCGGGTCCGGGCTGGGGATTCGAACCCGCCACCTTAGGTGTACGTGGCTGGTGCCTTAGCCGGGTGAGTTATAGGCACCGAGCCAAGAGTCTCACTTTGTTACCCTTGGTAGAGTGTGTGGGATCATACTTATGGCAATCTCAAACTCTTGGGCTTAAGGGATCCTCTTGTCTAGCCTCCCAGGTAGCTGAGACTACAGGCACTTCCCACAATGCCCAGCTATTTTTAGGGATGGGGTCTCACTGTTGCTCTGGCTGGTCTCCACTATGATTAAAATTATGTGAACAACCATAACAACAAAAAACTCTCTTTTCCTGTTTTTAATGTGTGTATGTGTAGATTTAGGGTTTTTAAAAAAATTCATATGAATAGCATCATATATTGTGAAGTAGAAGCTGTGAAAAGAAAAAATTAAAAAGTATCTAAAGAAAAAATACTTATTAACTAAAATTAAATATTAGTATGTGATTACTATATTTTCCTGGTATTCATATAGATATATTTATGATAGCGTGTATCAGTTTTAACTACACACATGTATTGCTTTACAGCTTTAATATTTTTCTTCTTACTATATGTTATATGTCCTTCAAAATATAACACTTAAAATTTTCATATAAGTGCATAATATCACTATAGATGTTCTTTCCTAACTCAGTCTTTGTCATTGGACATCAATATTGTTTTCATGTGTCTCTATCGTGAACATACTCGGAAATAGCTTTTTGATGATAAAGTACTTAAAGGAAGCTGGTAGACCAAATCAATCTCCATATTTTGTGAAATGTTTTGTGACAATTCATATATAAAGTCATACATGCATGCACAGAGACTCATCTCTTCGTATTCTAGGGTGATTGGCTCCCCCACCCTATCTCAAAATCTTTAGATGCTTAAGTTCTGCCGTAGCCTCTGTGAAAGGTGAATACAAAAGTTGGCCCTTCTGTATCCAAGGGTTCCACCTTGCCCCATATACTGCATTTTAGATTCAGTATTGGTTCAATCTGGGGACGCAGAGGGCCATCTCTCTCTCTCTCTCTCATATATAATCATAAATATGCTTATAATCACCATAATCATGTATATGTTTATGTATGTGTGTGTATACACACATATATGTATATTTGCAAATATATGTTTACATATACACACACATACGTATTTAATACCCATATGAATTTAAATTTTACATATGCCAGTTCATTTAATAATACCAATATGAATTGAAATTTTACATATGTACATATGTAGGCATACTATATACATATATGTGTATATGTATTAAATTTTTAAGCATATATATGAAGGCATACATTAATATAATTAAAATTTGATTTCTTAATGATTCACAATGCCCATTTCTTCACACTATCAAAACCTATCATAATTATTATTTTTTTATTTTTAACACACTCTTGATAATCATGTTTTCCCTTTATGCATTTTTCCTTCAATTAGGATTATTTGGAATATTGAAGATTTCTAAACTTATCTTGATCACTTATACTTTAAAGAGTAATATCTACTCATTTTTAATGCTACTATCTCTTTTAAGATGCTTTCATTTTTCTACCTATAAAGATCATTTCATGTAATAGCAAAAAGAAAAACATCTGTACCTTATTATATAATGGCTCAAGTTAGAAATTATAATCAAATACTTGGGTCCATGTTGAAGCTTGGAATCTGACAAAAACAAAGAAAATGCAATTTTAACTAGCACAGTTTTAGCTGATCTTCTGTTTAAAGATGTCACCCAAACTATTAACTTAGAAAACATTCAACAGAAAACTAATCATCGACCGGAGAAACAATTGCTTGTTATCATGAAAACTTTAACAATCGGAGTAAACTCTAAAGTACACACTCTATCAATTATAACAAAACTGAAGTTGCAAAGCTAGAGAAAACAGTGCTTTGAAGGGTTTGCAATCGTAGGTTCAACTAATGCGTAATGAAATCAATACAGTGGAGAAACTGATACACCAGAGGCCCTTAATAGTCAGTCTGAAAGAATGTTTAACAGGATAATTTGCCAAATCCCAATAAGTAAAATGGAAAGCATTTAAAAGCATTTTCAGTGAAGAGTAACAGACCAGCAAATGCAGTGCTACAAAGTAAGTCACATTAATGACCTGAGAGGGAGAGAAACACTGGCAATGATCAGAAAAAATGTTTGTAAATAAGAGCATACGATGATAGTCTGGCAGGTTCCAACCCAGTCTGGGCCAGCTAAACAACAATGACAACTGCCACACAAATAGCCTGGTGTTGTGGCAGGTTCCTATGGTCTCAGCGACTTGGGAGGCTGAGGCGAAAGAATCTCTTAAGCCCAAGAGTTTGAGGATGCTGTGAGCTGTGACACCACAGCACTCTACCAAAGGCGACATAGTGAGACTCTGTCGCAAAAAAAAAAATAAAAAATAACAATATCTACTTTATTATCAGAAAACATTTTTACAGTCCCTTTTCTGAGTATCTTAATTTGTTTACAACAACATTTGTTAAAAATGCTATAAAAATATTACCATATTTAACATATTAATGCATGGTTGTCTCAACCATGCATTTGGTTGGATCAAATTAGCAGTTTTAAACCCTCACATGAAACAAGCTTTGAGCTAGGTATTTTTTAAATCATACATAGCATAATAAGCTATCTTATCACATTCTCTCCAACATACATCAAAACCATTTTTAGCTTATAGACTAGCATATACAAATTCAAAATAACAAAAGGAGCTATTTTGTAAAGACTGAAACCAAGTTTCTCCTATAATAGACACAAGAGAGACTATTGAAAGATAAATGTCCATGGGTAAATAAATAAAGGAAACGGGGTGTACACATACAATGAAATCTCTTTTTGCTTTTAAAAGAAAGAAGAATCTGCTATTTGCAACAACATGGCTAAGCTTGGAAGACATTATGTTAAGTGAGCTGAGCTAGAAACAGAAGAGCAAATACTACAGATGGTTGGGAGGATGAGTTTAAATAATCAAACTCAACCAGGCAAAGGGTGACGTGGTGGTTTCCAGGTATTGGATGGATTAGGAAGTGAAGGGATACTAGTCAAAGATACAATGTTTGGGTTCTAAGTACATACAAGATGCGTAACTCCTAGCGAGGTACTGTAAAGCATAGTGTTTATAATTAACAATCCTAAATTTCATACTTTAAAAATTGCTAGATCTTGTCTTCAGATCACAGACAAAATATTAATAAGAGATGCTGTAGTTTAATAGGAGACTTATCATAGTGATTTGTGATAATAACAACAGGTAATTAAAGACAAAAGTCACAAACTAGAGAGGGGGTGATTAAAAGGGAGTGATTAAAACCAAGAGAGAATGGCAGGTGATTTATTCTCTAGTGACCACTAGTGGTAGAGTCATGGGCAGATGCCTTGAAAACTGCTGAGGTAAAGAATTTTATGCGTAGAAGGATCCTCTTCAGAAACTCCCTTGTGAAGACTGTAAGTTTTGCAAAATGTAGATGAATCGTGAACTGAAGTTCTAGATTATGTATTCTTTTGAGTTGCCTTTTTCCAGGTAATTAATAGTAAGGATATTTAAATAAGTAGGTTGCCTATCCTATCTATTAGTAAGAACTTGATAAAAGCTTACATCTCCTAGTGAAGGTATTTTACCCCCATTTAGACATGAGAAAATAGTCCCTAAAAGTATGAAGAAGACCCTCTGGTGATTGCAGCAACACCCAAAAGAAATAAATGGGATTTGGGTGAGTTAACAAGCCTCTCCAGAGCTGTGGGTACCACAGTCAAAGCAAAAAGACAGCCTTTGGATTTGGAGAATATTTATCATGTTATAGATCTGACAAAGGTTCTGATAGTTGTGGGTATGTCTTTACTGTTCATGTCTTAGATTAAGAGAGTTGCAAAGCTAGCTGCTGGGGGTGAACTATTAATACATTTGAGATGAATGGATTCACCATCTTGTACTTCTAGAGTTTGTTTATCCAACATTAAATGTATTTTTCCTTTAAACCCAACATGAGTTATGGCTGAAAGAGTCAGTGTGGGACTTGCTGAATTCTTTTCTAAGATCAAAGGCAATCACACTTCATCAGAGAAGGGCTTGGGTTACTATCAGATATGGAGAGGCAAAGACATCAGGAAGCAGTGAGTTGAAGAAAAGCTGAAGGAAATAAAGGTGAGAGGTTCCCCAGAGTCAGGCAGTTTTCTTAGGAACACATGGCAATAGTCATAGAATTTACAGATCCCAAGACATTAGCATGTGATGCCTGCTCACAACCATCCCTGTAAACTCAGCACTTCACTGCCCACTTGCCTGCTTAGGATAAGGTGACCAGATTTTAAAACTGGTAAACCCAGACATCATTGGGGGGGGCGGGGCCTGACAACAATGTAAATTTTGATAAGCAGTTCTCAATAATCAGTTCTCAATAATTAATTTGTTATTATTAAATTTTAACATTATGGCTCGGCGCCTGTGGCTCAAGTGGCTAAGGCGCCAGCCACATACACCTAAGGTGGCAGGTTCGAATCCAGCCCTGGCCGCCAAACAACATTGACGGCTGCAACGAAAAAATAGCCAGGCGTTGTGGTGGGTGCCTGTGGTCCCAGGTACTTGGGAGGCAGAGGCAGGAGACTCGCTTGAGCCCAGGAGTTGGAGGTTGCTGTGAGCTTTGATGCCACTGGCACTCTACCCAGGGGGACAACTTGAGGCTCTGTCTCAAATAAAATAAAAAAAAAATTTTTAACATTATAAAATTAACAAAAATAATATAAAACACATGTCCTGGTGAAGTAGCCACATGGAAGCCCAAAACCGTATATTCCCTTCCTGTTCTCCCATGTTCCCTAGCTTGTTGTGCATTCTTTCCAAAAAATTGGGGCTTTTTTAAAACACCACAGGACACAGGACAAATTGTTAAAAATTGGAACTGCCCCACCAGAAGTGGGACATCTGGTCACCTTACTCTAGAGAGTGGGGGGCTACTTGTTTGTTCCAGACAGTTTGGCTCCTTCTGAGCTAATTGTCCTTGCCTAGAAGCAAGGGAGAGAGCCAGTCTCCTTCTGATACCTTGCCCAGGAGGGGAGTAGGGAGTTTACATTAGCCTTTTCATTTCCAAATGAAGTTACATTAAACTCTTCATTCCCAAATGGAGTTACATTAACCTTTTCAGCAGCTGTATATTCCCTTCCCATTCTCCAGCTATTCCCTAGCTTGTCATGCATTCTTTCCAAAAATCGGGATTTTTTTAAAAATGCTGTGGGATGCGGGACAAAATGTTAAAAATCGGGATGTCCCACCAAAAGCGGGAAGTCTGCTCACCTTAGCTTAGGATCACTGTGCTCCAACTGACAGAGTTCAGAATTAAAGTGGGTTAAAGAAAAATAGAAAGATAGAAAATGAAAAGAGACACAACCCCACTACCTTGAGCATGGGCTTCCTAGTCCCATCCACGTGAGCTGAAGGAGAAGTGATCCAAGGTGGTAGAGAGGAAACCATGGCAGTAAACCCTTTGAAGTTTTTACTACTATGTTGCATTAGACATTTAATTCCTGATTAGAGAAGCCTTAATAATTTTACAATTACCAAAAAAGTGTATGGGGACTGCCAATGTTGTTTTTTTAGTATAAAGGAATAAAAACAAATCCACCTATATTTTTTCTTTTTAAGAGAGAAGGAAGGAAGGAAGGAAGGAAAGAAGGAAGGAAGGAAGGAAGGAGAGAAGAAAAGAAGGGAGGGAGGGAGGGAAGGAGGAAGGAGAGAAGGAAGGAAAGAAAGACTTTAGGATTACCTCTTCTTTGCCATGCTGGTCCACTGAAACAGTTTTCCACACACAAACACACACACTGAGATGGAGATATAGGGTTTGGTTTCCTAAATTTGGGTCTGTGTTACATATGGCATTGCCTGCTTGACTCACTAAATATTACACTATTTATTGATGGTGTCTACACTTGTAACATGATTGGACTTCTCCTTTACTGTTTTATGTCCTGCCTTTCCTCCAAAGGCTTGTTTCTTATCAGTGGTCCAATTATGTCTGTGAGTGTGAACAGTGCTTTCCTCACTCAGGAAGCAGGGGAGAAGCGAATGGCAAAGGTGACTGTGTCACTAGTGATGATCTAGACAGTGTCAACATCCCAGGGCATGTGACAAATCCTACATACTTTAAGCAAGCATGTAGGCAAATTCTTCATGTTACACACTGCTCAGATCCCCAGATCTGTAGAGGAGCTATTCCTCCCTACAGTTAGTGGAGATTTCAGACACAAATTCTGTGCCTACTAGAAAACCAAACTTGACACCAGGTATCACCTGAAGTATAGCAATTAGTAGCAAATTCAAGGAGAGTTAATTATTCAACAGGGTCAGTAAAGGCTACTTTGCAACAAGGTTTAATGTGGATGATTAATGAGTCTCAGCATCCAAAGCATAGGAGTAAATATGCATATCTAGGGAAGGTTACACAAATGGTCCAGGCGCTTCATCAATTTTCTTTTGTCTTGACTTTTCCTGTGACTACATCTGCTGAGTTCTAAATGCTACAGGCCCATCTCTAGCTTCCTGGCGAATCATCATAGGGCAGAGAACATTTCAAAAAAGCTTGTGGGAACTGCAGTGAGCCTCCTTCTAAGTGAATAGTCCCATGAATACTGAACCTGCCTTCCTTGTACCTTGATCCCTCCAAGTTAGGTTTAGAAATAATTGGAAGTCTCAAGGAGGAAGAGCTCCCCTATAGATCTTGGGAGCTAACAGTGTATAGCACAAGGAGCGAGCCCACATGCTTATCTCAGATACGCAGAATTTGTTACACATCCCTGCTATGCTGACTTTTTGGAGGACAGAAGTACTAGATGTATGTGTGAACGATAGGGCAATATAACTAGAAAAAGTGATACTCTCTACAATCAGTTTGTCCAGATTCTACCCACATTATCATGTTTACCATTCCAGATTGCTAAATTTGTAGGCTCCCTATGTGATGAAAAATGTTTGAACATGACTGTAACTATGATTGAATATTGAAGTACTTTTTCTTCTTGGTATCCTTCATCCTCAATGGGTTACTCTTCTCTCTCCTTGTTTTTCAGTGGTGCAAATCTGCAGAAGGTCAATAGGAAAAATATGCATATATGCTAGAAGAATAAATTTCAATGTGTGTGTCCCCCTGATATTCATATGTTGAACCCTAATAACTTATGTGATGGCATTGGGAGGTGGGTTCTTATAAGAGGTGGTTAATTAGGTCATTATGGCAAAGGCCTCAGAATAGGGATTAACATCCCGGTAAAGAGTCCCAAGACAGCTGAGCTCATTGGTATCCTCTCCCAAGTGAAGACACAGCTGAAGGCACCAATCTTGAAGAAGTAAGTGAACCTTCAGGAGATATCAAATCTGCTGGGGCCTTAATTTTGGACTTTCCAGCCTCCATAAGAAAAAGAATCTTTTGTTAATAAACTACCCAGTTTATTATATCAGCCAAAAGGTTGCTAAACATGCAATATGGCTGTTCTTGCTCTTATTCAGACCCAATAGATTTTAGTGACCAGATCCAATAATGAGGGATTTAAAAATGTCAGTGCTTGCTGACTAATTTGTAAGAAGGTACATTCCCTCCTAAAAAAAATACAGAGACATCGATCAAGAACTAACTTAAGAGACTTATCAACCAAATGAAATACTGGGGCCATCTCTGGATCGTGTTTCAAAGAAACCAAATAAATAAAAATATAATTTTTATAAAACTTTTTTAAAAGTATATACTTTTTTTTTTTACACCCCCCCAAGATAATTCAGCAATTCCGAAGTCAGATTCTTCACTACCTTTCCCAAGGTGTACAATATCTGTTTGTTTTTATTGCTCCTACTTTTTTGTATATTTAGAGACTTTGCTAAATTCTGTAAAGTCTATAATCCTTATCACATAACATGCAACTACTAAATTCTCTGCTTAGTTAGTTTAGTTGTCACCTAATGGCTGGAGAGTAGTTCCTTTAAATGCTTTAAAACACTGTCTTCTAGTGTTCCCCCTCCCCCTTAGGAACTCTCTGTGTTTGGAGGTGTATCTTCAACATTCTGACAGGAAATTTCCACTTTGCCTTACTGCTCATTTTCTGACTGAACAGATGCTCACAGTCAGCCAGAGATTAAAAGTTGGGGTTTTCTTAGCTCCTTCCTGATCATGTGCGCAGTCCTGGACATGCACATGGCCTTCTAGATTTCTAGGAATACCAACATGTTTCCGCTTTTCAGAATCTCATACAGATATCTCATTTTCCAACATTAAGATTTTCTTTCAGCCTCTTTTTTGTTCTGCCATCACCCCTCTAGTCATCTT
The DNA here is from genome assembly GCF_000181295.1 of Otolemur garnettii. Lineage (NCBI taxonomy): Eukaryota > Metazoa > Chordata > Mammalia > Primates > Galagidae > Otolemur > Otolemur garnettii. The sequence goes on along the minus strand of NW_003852430.1, from coordinate 10,435,498 downwards.
TGAATTTAAATAACTGCTGCTGGATTTTTTCAAGAAATGCCCTAGAAAAAAGGCTGTTCACACCAAACAATGTCTGAGTTAGATCAACTTGGATGAGCCCAGAGAACAGGCTTTCCACGAGTGAGACACTGACAATTTTCTGGAATTAGGTCTTTTGGGGAAGCTCCAAACGTGTTTTGTCTCTACTAGGGGTACTTACCTGATGTTTTTCAGAGCTATTGTGATAAGAGGCTTTGTTTTTGTTTTTTCCCCAGACTACAATAACGTTGGGGGTAGAAGGATGGGAATAGGACAATTAAGAATACTGCAATATATCTAGTAGAGGAATTTATGATTTACTAAAAAAATTAAAAATTACAAAAAATTCTGCAGTAATTGATTTATTTTCTTCAGGTATTTTTATTTATTAAATGCTGCTTAAGTGCAAGGCATAATGGTTCATGACTGTAATCCCAGCACTTTAGGAGGGGGAGGCTGGAGGATTGCTTGAGGCCAGGAGTTCAAACAAGCCTTCGCAACATAGTGGGATGCCCCATCTCTTCAGAAAACAAAAAAGTAAAAATTATTAGCTACACATTGTGGCCTGCACCTATACTCCTAGCTACTCAGGATTACTTGAGCTTAAAAGTTTGAGACTTCCGTGAGCTATCATGACACACTGCATTTTAAACCAGGGGACAGAGGAAGACCCTGTTATTTAAAAAGAAGAAAGAACAAAAAAACCTAAACCACAACAAACAAACAAAAACCCATGCTTCCTGGATTGTAGTAAGTCCATGGTTAATTTTCAGAGTTCTGAAAATTTATTTTGACAATATTTGCTGGTACTCTCATTCCTTTTAAAGAAAGAGCAGAATTTTGGAGTTCTTTACAATGCCAATCTGGAAGTACTTACAAGGGACTAGTGAGATTCTTTGAGCAAACATGAGTAATCGTCCTAAACCTTATCCTAAACTAACCCGTGCATTTTCTTATAAAGGCTGGTTTTAGCAAGAACCCTAGAACTGGTTTTAGCAAGAACACAAACTGACACCCTTGATATCTGATCATTATCAAAAGCTAATGAAATTCCTCATCCTCCACCATCCTGCAAAAGATATCTGATCACTACAGCCTGTCTTCCGCAAGAATCTTGTTAGATGGCTTTAGCCAGAATCCCCTTATCCCTGATATTTCCTCAGTACTCTCTGTCCATTTCCCCTAACCTTGTTCTTTGGCTATGAATTCTCACCGGCCCATGCTATATTTGGAATTGACCTCCAGCTCTTTGCCCCAATACACAATCCATTGCAATGGTCCCATCACCAATCTCAGTAGTTTTCCTCTCCTATCTTGAATAACATCTTCCTTAGAGTGCTTTAACATGTCATTGGTTTTATTTTTATTTAATATGAACTTTTAAAACATTCAACACATGAAAATATATCATGAAGGCAAGATATTTTGTCTCTCTTTTACTGATTTGCCTCCATGACGAGTGCCAGGCGCATATAAGGGAACTCAATAAGTATTTACTGAATGAATCAATGCATTACTTTTGTTGTTGATAAATTGGAGGTTTAATGTAGAACAATGGATTGGTGCACGCAGCATAATGAAAGAGTAACTAACATTTTTAGACTGTGACTCTGTGCCAGCAATATGCATATTGCTTGTCCCACACTATTTCACTTAATCTGCACAACAATCATTTGCAATTTCACTGGAGTCAGATCTATCCAGTAACCTTCTCAAGGCAATACAGCTGGTAAGTGGTTGAATAGAGATTGCAACCAGGGAACTGAATCTGGAACCAAGTTTTAAATGTATCATCATATTGTTCCTTTCCCCAACTTTTTGGATTTGAGAACTTTAAAATGTTATAAAATACATCATTTAGGTAATAGATTTTAAAAAGAAGATGTAGATAAGAAATTCCAGAAATAATTTTAAATATTTTCTTTTCTTTCTTTCTTTCTTTTTTTTTTTTTTTTCTGACCTAAACCTCAGTTTTAAATTCAGGAATATCAATTTACTACAATTATACCTCAGGCCAGAATAAGCTGGCTTCCTTGTTTATTGAGAAGAATCTAACATTTTGTCAACTGTCTACTTGAAAAGAAAATTAACTTGTCTCCTGAATAGCAGACAGCCATTCCTCCTTCCGTCCTCCCTGTTCCAGGGCTCTGTGGTCCATAGTCCCCCCTCTGCCTCAGCTGCCACTAATGACAGTCCCCTCCTGTTTTATCTTTCCCTCTATTTTATGATTTATTCTGCTAATACCCTCTGATATGCCATAATATGACAAAATTCAAAGTGACATGATAAGATAATCTTTACTTAATTAAAACATTTAATTATGTCTGCTCCTTATTTTAAATACTCCAGTGACCGTCCTTGCTTGAATGGCAAATTCCAAACCATGTATCCCACCATAGAAAGCCCAAATAGAAGCTCCTAATTAGAATTTTTAGCTCTTTTTCGCTACCTTCATCAATGGCAGATCAACCACTATTTGAAGCTATGCGCCATTGAAGCTGAAAGTTGAGGCTGTGAAATCCATGTTTTACCTCGAGCCCTTCCTGCCATTCCCTTTCTGGGGTATCACCGTTTCCTAGTCATGTCATTTCTCTGTATTTTTTACTTTTCACAAGTCCTTCCTCTATTGACCCTCCCCTCGTCAGCCCTCCCCCTCTCTTCACTCTTTCCTCATCCCTCCATCTCCCCTCTTTTCTCTCCATCCTCTCCCTCCCTGTACCCTCAGCCTTTCCTGTCCTCAGCCCCCCTTCTCCCTTCATAATGTCACTTTTATAAGCCTTATTTTTCTCATCTATAAACTGGGATAAATCAAATCACTTAGATAACATTATTTTAAAGATTTTGTAAGGTTATCCATATACGTAGCACAGAAAGAATGATATCAGTTCTTAGTATTTGGTAATTCATAATTGTTAAATACTATTTTTGGTAAATTTTATTATTGCTATTCTTATATACATAAAGATATGTATATCTTTATGAATTTTATATGATAAAATTTCAAGTAGCATTTAGTACTTTGTGATATGCATGTGTCTCCTTTTCAATATCATGAGCTTACAGAAGACATGCCCATCCTCCTGGGAAATGTGGTTTATTTATATCAATTATCATAGTTCCTGGGACAGACAGGGTGTTAAAGACCTACCAGTAAATTAAAGGGATAAGAACAGTTAATATCTCCTTATCCTAATGTATACATGCATACTTCTATGGCAATACTTAAAAGATTATTTGAATAAAAGTAAATTTACTAATGTCAATAACTGACCCTCTTAACTATAGTTGGGTGAATTTATAAATTACTGAGATTTAATGTTGATAACTGCTCCTTTCTGAAATATTAAATTTATAAAATGCAAAAGTAACTATTTGAGTTATTCAGTCAGATTTAAAATCAATTCTGTGTAGTGTTTTAAGAAAGTGGCTGGGAATTTGGTCAAAACAAGTGACTTCTTATTAATTTAGTGGTCAAATAGCTGATTAAAATAAATGTTTTAGAAGAAATTTTTTAACATTCAATTAAAGTCAAATGAATGTGTCAGGGTATCCAGCCTAGGGCTGACAGCAGAATATGTGAGCACTGGTTTTCTTATTGGTACTGTTAGGTAATGTAAAAATACTGCACAGACCTTTTTTTGCTTATCAGCTTTCAAGGGTATTTGTGTATTTAATGTGTGACCCAAGACAACTCTTCGAATGTGTGGCCGAAAAGATAAAAGGTTGGACAGCCCTGGATACTTTTAAAGGAATATAACACCGATACTCTAAAATTTCTTTCTGAAATCACAAGCAGCTCCATTTTGTTTATTTGCTGGAAAATAAGAATAAACTTGTCTCTTGAAGATGGATGTTTTTAAGAGAAATTAGAATAATATTACTACTCCAGAGTACTAATTATAAAGATGTAACTTCACTCATTTAAGATGAAAAACAGATTACAGAACCATGCAATTAAGCCTTGTTATATTTCAAAGAGGTGGAACAACTAGTCTATATAATTTCTAAAATATTTCCTTGAAAAGTGTTTTTAAGCCTCCCATATAATACTCCCATTGAGAGTGACTAAATATTGGTTAAACAGATATGAAGTTCACTCCCCTATCTCACCATTTAAGTTCTTAGGGTTTAATTTAAACTTTCATGAAGGTAAAAGCATCTCTGAGTAGCACTAAGGGAATTTAATGAATGTAACAGTTAAAGAAATTGACAAAGAAACTCATAAACCTTAGAATCAGTTTATATGAATGGCGAGAAAAATGATATTTCACAATGGATTTTAGATTATAACTACACAAGCACTGCAAAAGTACAAATGAAACAATTTATCCTAGGATGAAAGAGACTTAGACATTTAAGCAGTGAATATAATATTCAGAAGCTCAGCGTGCCTTTGAAAATAAATACCAACTTGAATTCCAAATTACCTATGTAATTTCTAGTTTTTATTTTGTATGTTGATGTTACTTATTTTAAGATGCACATTGTAGCAGGTAACAGAAACAGTGAAGTGGGAGATTTGACTTTAGAACTCAGAATTCAACCACATATGAAAATAAACACTTTTGTATGAAACTTTGTGTCCCATGGGCCGAGCATAAAGGCTCATGCCTGTAATCCTAGCACTCTGGGAGGCTGAGACAGGCAGATTGCTTAGGCTCAGGATTTAGAGACCATCTTGAGCAGAAACAGGAGGACCCTGTTTCTACTAAAAATAGAAAAATTAGCTGGGCATTGTGGTGGGCTCCTATAGTTCCAGCTGCTTGCAAAGCTGAGGCAGGAGGATCACTTGAGCCCAAGAGATTGAGGATGCTGTGAGGAGAGGTGCAAATCTGGGGAGAACCAAAAAATTCTTTCTCACTGTGAGTCATACAAAATTGTGTGGCAGAAGTGGAGGGAACATTATACATGTATATGGGGAAAATCTTTCATGAAAAAAAATCAGTTTTCATTTAAAATTTAATTGTGTTCTTTTTGTATGATGGGCAAAGCAATCTTTGATTATTTAATTATGTTTGATGTTTCCACTACGTTATGGCATTTTGGAGATTACAATAATTAATTTAACATACCGTGTGTGTGTGTGTGTGTGTATTTTACTAGAATTGTTTTTATAGTTTTTGTATCCAATGACATAAAAATCAGATGCTGAAAATAACTCATTTGATTTAGATGCAGAAGTAGCTATGGAGACTCTGACATAAAAATACTTCTCACTCTGTCCCCCCTCTCAGCTCTCAGACACCTGATTACTCATAATAATTCTAACTGTTCTCACATTTAGGGTAGGCTTTGAAGATATAGGTGTTTACAATTTAAGATATTTGAAACAACTCCAGTGATGAGGTTTCATTAGTACAAGTACTTGAAGGACAGGAACAATTGGAAAATTTAGACAAACAAGAGATAATGGGGAAAAAATTGTTAATAGAAATACTTTTAAAATGCCTAAATATTTAAAGTATCTAAATATGTATATACCCATTCTCCCTGCCTCCCTTCCTCCCGTCCTCTTTTTTCCCTTATCTAACAAAGTCTTTAATTCTAGCCATTTATGTAAAACTATTTTTGCTAGAAAATATGTCCTCATCTGAATATAAAAGAATCCCCAATAGTTGCTGTTCTTTTCTGAGGAGGAAATGTCTTAGAAATACTATAACTGGTGATGCAAAAGAACTGTGCTAGTCCATCTATCACTAGTACTTCTAAAAGTAATTAAGGGGAAAAAAAACTCTCCTATTTTAGTAAATATAAAGATTTTCCATCTTTTTATTCTAACACAGCAAGCCATTTTCTATGTACATATGGATAAACCATAAAATACAAAATTTGTACTATTCACATAGTTGCACGGCTCCCATTTTCTAAGGGTGCTTTGTCTCATTCTTAAAAGAAAAGTAATTGCATAAGATAATGGCTTCAGAATAATTTTAGACATGTACATATTTGAGTATATAATCATTTTAATGTTCAGAATATAATCCTTTTTCAATATTCCTAAGAATATAGTCACCAAAACGAGACACTTGCTGAATGTCTACTTTGACTCTCACCTTCATGTGACCGTCCTCCAACGGCTCTTGGGATAAATCTAAGAATCCTTAGCAAAAGCACAAGGAGCTTCCTTAGCAGACCTCTGCCGACCCCCCCGACACACACACTGGTTAACTCCTTAGTGTAATATTCTTCAACCTCCCTGTAATCCTCTAGTCAAACCCCCTGTAATTTTCTTTATGACACTACAGTTTGTAAAGGCTGAACTGTAAGCTCCATGAAACTGGGTCTACATTTGATTCACCTCACCGGTATATCCCCTAGCACTTTGCAGAGTATAAAATGGGTCAAAATAAGAACTTCTAAATCAATGATGAATGTGTCACGTCTTTGCTTTCCAAAATGAGGTCATATTTTAATGTTTTTATTTTTAACCTTTTGATCTTCCCAGTGTGGATTTTGTCTTCATACTTAGACACAAACCTTGATGTGCACACATCAGATTATTAAATGTAATCCTGACACTGTCAGAACTGGTTCTTCCTTGCAGAATTAAATGTCCTTTTTACTACTCAGACCCTTGCAATTAAATCTGATTACTGTACCTATGTGCTTTCACGTGGAAGTGTATAAAGTATTATCCTGAGATTGGTTTCAGGCCAGAGTTGTCAAGCCCTGGGTTGATTTGATCCCTATTGCTCATGCTGCTTTCTTGGGCTGCACTGACTTTGCCCATCTGCTTTGACTGTCTAAGTCCTGAAGTTTCATTTCGATATAATAAATTAGTTTTCTTACTGTGCCCTTGGAAAATGTGGGTGTTTTGTACTATCTTCTCCGATATTTTCTTTTCTCTCTTGTTTCCCCTCTAATATGGGTCCTGCCTGACTTAAGTTCCAATATTCATAGTACTGTCACGTTGGCTTACCTAACTCTGCCTCAATCTGCTTTTTGTGTGTGCTTCTCTAAACCGTATTCTGCTTTTGTTTCCCAATAATATAGTTTAGGTCTCCTGTAATGTTGACTCTCCAGTGCTGCTAAACATGTTGTCTTTAACATATGGTGCCTCAATTCATTTTAAGATGGCAATATATAAATGATAAAGAACAATGAAATATGGTTCTTGATTATTAGTGAGACATTAAATATATACACTGCAATATTCTATGAAGCTTGACCCTCACATAAGATTCCTGGACTTAAAGAACAAATAAAAATAAGGTACATCTCATTAAGTATGTCTCAAAGAACATATTTATATATTTATTCCTCCTGCATTTTATCTGAAAGGTCTAGTATTACACATTACCTAATACTTAGAATAGAGAAATGTATTTTTATTGCTATTTATATCAGCATCGGCAGGAATCAGAAAACTTAGATTTGAATTCCTAGAAGGAAGTCTTGTTTAACATCATTATCAACAATTAAATATCTTTGCAGGTGGAGTCTTCATTTTTCAGACGAGGTTTCAAATTTTCAGGAGTTTTTCTTCTTTTGCCTTTAATTTACCTAAAACATGCCTGTAAAGGATCACTTGAAGTACCTACCTGTTTTTTTTTTTTTTTTTTGGTTGAATTTTACTTTCTTGAATTTTGTTCATAACTTTCTTGCCTGTCACTATTACTGTTGTCATTTGCACCATTTTTTAATGGGTGTTTTCTATTTTCTACTTACCTTTTAATGCATTTTTTAAAATTGATTTTGAATGATCACTTGCTTGCTTCTTGTTATCTATTCTTCCAGAAGAAGTCCCATAAGTCAACTCTACACTTGACTTAAATTAAATGCTTTATTGACTGGTGACTTAAGGAATATTTTAATGATAGTTCAATAATGTAGGAATTTGAATCCCAGCACAGGACAGGTGAAAATTTCAGTGTAAAAATTCCCTCGAAGATAGGACATGCTCTCAGTTCCTTCAATCAAATTATTAATGAATATATATAACGGCCATGGATGTTTATTTTCAAAAAGGAATTAAGAGATTAAGGAAATACTTATATACTTAAATTTTCATGGCGAAAGATATGTCATTGAAAATTTTATGAATAATTGAAATATAAAAAAAGATTGTTGTGAAACACTTGATGAAAGAGGCATATTCATTCATGAGCAGTCTAGTCTTTAAGAATTTAAATATTTAAGTAACATTTGGATAAAATTTAAGCAATAAGTCATTGATGTGTCAAGGTCAATGTAATAATAATACCAATATCATCACATTAATTATGTCATGAGTGGTTTTTTAGTATGGACCAGGATTGCATGTAGCATTTTACATCCTTTCCATATTTTATCTTTACTATAATAATGTGATTACTATAATAATCTACTATAATAATATTAAGCAATATCCTACATGCTTTTCGGAAGAGAAAATATATGTTTTATATTTATAAAATAGATTTTCTAAATTTAGGAGGGCAATTAAAACATATTAATCACAACTATATTTAAATGTTTTTGAACAATAATTAATGTTTTAGGTAACATTTTTTTAACTTTATCACTCTCTGTCTTTTTCTGAAATACTAACTCTCCTTGCTCAGGGGAGGGAAATATAATGCTCCATTTTAGACACATGTCTGTGAATACAATTAGTTTTCAAATTCAGCCCAATTCTGGTCATGACCAGCAGCGATGTTGGACTAAATAGCCTCAGCCTTAATTTCCTCATCTATAAATTTGGATTCAGAGGGCCTAGATCTTAGGGTTCTTGTAGAGAATAAATCAAATAATACACGAGATGCACTTAATGCCTGACTCAGTAATTATTCAGCGACTTCTGGTAATTATTATAGAATCATTTATTTGACTCACCGTGTTCCTAATTTTCCCAGGTCATGCTTTGTGTCCCTGGCTACCACCTTTTTCTCAGTTTATTGGACCCCAAATTCTCTAGGTAGCCTTCCTCAGTGTTTATTTCACTTTAGTTATAAAAGATCTATTTTGCCTTCCTGCATTCTTAGTGTATTTATTTTTCATGCTTGTAATTAGTTAAACAAATAGACCATTCTGTCACCAAGGGAATTCTTTTATACAATCCTCATTTTTCTTTGCCACATCGCAGAAACAGGAAAACGAAATGAGCAGCTGTGAAGCATGTGTTTGAAAAGTGTGAAAAACCCTGAATTTGAAAAATTTGAAAAAATTCAACCCCTTCTCCCTTTATCAGGGCTGGAGGGGCAGGAGAAGGGGAAAGCTTACTAACTCTTCCTCTGTACAAGGCACTGCCTGGATCCACTGATACTCTGCGCCCTCTCATGGTCATTGCCACGCTGTTCACAGTAGCCAAGATGTGGAAACAACCTAAGTTCTCTTCAGTGAATGAATGAATAAAAAAATGTGATACATGTGCATAGCGGAATACTACGATCCCTAAAAATGAAAAGAATCTCGTCATTTGCAACAACATCGATGAAACTGCAAGACGTTATATATTAAGTGAAATAAGCCAAGCACAGAAAATAAGTACTGCATGATTACACTCACAGGTGGGCTCTGTAGAATCATTGAAATCAAAGAAGCAGATGGTACAATGGTGATTCCCCAGAGGACAGGGCTGGGAGGTGGAAAATGTCGAAATAAAAAGAAGGTGGGCTCAATGTCTTACTAGGAGTCATTTCCGCAAAACGTGGAAAGGCATCAAAAATTATGATTAAGCATGAAGTAGATGAAACTGGAGGTCATGATGTTAAGTGAAACAAGCCAAGGACAGAAAGACAAATGTCACATGTTGTCTCATTCAAGTGGGAGCTAAAAGTGTTAATTTCATGAAAGTAGAGAGTGGAAAGACAGTTACTGAGGCTGGAAAGAGTGTGTGTGCTTGAGTGCGTGGGGGATGGAATGGAATGCTGATGAAGGAAAGTTGGTTAATGGGTACCGACCTATTGTTAGAGAGAGAGAAGGTAAGTTGTAGTGTTCATTAGCAGAGTAGGGTGACTATGCTTAACACCAGTGTATTATATATTGCAAAATAGGTAGAAGAGTGAGGTCTTGAAACGTCTCCAGCACTTAGAAATAAATGATAAATCCCCATGGTGATGGAGGCCCTAAGCACCCTCACCCGATCATCACACATTCTATGCAGGTGAACACAATATCACAGGGAGCCCATAAATAGGTATAAATATTATGTATCAGGAGAAAGTAAGCATAAAGGGGTGATTATATAAAAATACAAATCAAATAAATATTTTGAACCATTAATGTCATGGTCCAGGCACATGTTTTACTGGCCTCTGATGGTGATTTATGCAGCTGTTAAATCTGTTCCTCATCTTTAGCTCAGACCAAATTCTTGGATACAATGACCATCTTCTCTTTGCAAATTTTGTTTCCCCTGAGACCTTGCTGGGTGCAGGCCTTGATTCTTGCCACATGCTTCATTCAGCTCCCTAGCCCAGCGTCCACCTCCACGTTTGACTCTGCAGTTAACAAGTCTCATCAGAGTAAGGTGTGGCTAACTTGCTGGCTATCAGCTCAGTGTAGCCATACTGACCTGAGAGAATTAGAGGTTGGGGATACTTGCTAATCTGGTCTATCTCTCTGAGCAACCTGGCAATGTTCTGCTTTTGATGAGAGTTAGACTTCCCCACCTTGGCCCAGAGCAGTTTCCATACAGGAGTTCTTATTAGAGGGATGAGGCATTCTGTAATGCTTTCATCTGGCTAATATTTGCACCTCAATCTGAAATCCAGAAAAGATAAATAAGAACCCATGTCCACCTCTGATCCACTTACATATTTCTCCTTTTTCTATACATTTTAGGAGAGGAGAATTCTCCCCTTTCTTTCTGAATACTTTCATTACATATAACTCTGCAGCCCAGCCCATTAAACTAAAGTATGAAGATACAGAATTTAGACAGAAGTTTTCAAAAAAATAGCTTTGGAATTACTGCAACAAAATTTTGAACATAATCAATAAATAATATTTTATTGTTTCATTTTATATATTTAATTTTCACCTCTCACCAGGCAAAAGACAAATTGGTTAAACCAGAGTAAAAGCCCCTTTCCAAAAGTTAGTAGGTTGATAATATTGACAGGGAAGCATTTATTTTAAAGTTGTTCTCATTAATAACCATAGTTCTTAGAGTGGTTTCTCCCGAATTTGGAGAAACCACCAGTTTTCAAGTTGGTGAGATTACCCCTCAGAAAGGTCCTATAAGACCTGTCAGTTCACCGTGCCTTATAATTTCATACTTTTCCGACCCAAACAACGGCCTATTCCTTTGCAATTCTTTGTCTTTCTGTGTAAGATGAATTATCTTCATTATCCTTAATGGCTTACCTTATTCATACATGGTACAATATAATTATATGTAATTCATGTGACATTTATCATAATCTCTTGTTTTTTGAAAAACAGTGTGGGAATTTTTCATATAAACCAATCTGTGAATAAAAATAAACATACTAGCAGCTTTTGTGCGTTTATATAAATTCACTATGAAATTTTACTAAAAAAATGCATTATTTTCTGGGATTCTTCCTAGCTGCTAAATATTTTATGGCCTTTAGTTTCTAATGTAAAAATCTTAATTAGCACAATTACTTTCCCTTAAACATAATCTCATTTTAAAAAGAGTTTTGGGAATCAGCTCTTTCTGTAGTAACTAATTCCATGGGAGCACATCTGGTGAAGGAGATTTAGGATAATACTATCTAAAGAACACTAAAGGAATCCATTTTACTCAAATTGTTGGGAAAAACGTATTATTTCTTTGTACCATTTCAGCCATATTCCAATATAATACATAGTTTGATTATAGTACTAGAGCTTGGCAATTCTTATGTTTAAGGGAAAGCATACAAAAGTAACATCTTCAGAGTTCCGAGTGGAGGGTTGGAGCCTGTATTTTATCATTTTTTCAGCTTCCTTCGGAGTTCTAACTCTTGCAGTTGTATGTGAATAGACTGACAAAGTCAGGAACCCAGTGTAATTTAAAACATTTTGAAACACACAGAATCTATGGAAATCAAATGTTTAGCCTTCTAAACATTTAAAGAACATTTAAATGATAAGCTTAAGAGAGACTTTCTCTTGTCTATTCCCTTTACATAACTCTACTTACCTTTGAGAGTCAGGATTGTTGAGCAATAAGCCTGCAAAGAGAGATGCCTTTCCAGACTCTGTCCTGAGGAACAGAGGGACAGAAGCAAGTCCATTCCTGTGACCCAACCCAATATGACGACGTGTCCTGGATAAAAGTGTCCTGCATCCTGAACAATAAAAACACCAACAATTTCTCTTTGAAAAACAATGAATGTAAATTAGAGTAGACCATGAGAAAGAAGTATGGGAAGAGCGTTTAAAATTTTCCTCTCCCCTGTAGCTTCTTCACTATTTAAATCTCCATTTATGCTCCTTCAAATATAAATTAAGGAACACCCTCAGATACAGTTTTATTTTCTGATGACTAAATTGATTCACCACATCTAGCAGGATCTTACTGAGCGTACCAGTACGCTATAATGAAAATGTTACTTTAAACAGCATGTTTTTAATTTTAGAGATCATACTGTAACATAGAATCAAACTTAGATTTGAGGGAACTACTGTTCATAAGCTCTTTCCTTACTACATGAAAAGAGGTATACAACCACTTATTAACTATTAAGTTAAAGCAGCACTGCTACCATCTGAAAAGGATAGTGCAAAAATTAAATAATACAGCAATGTCTCATAAAACTCTAAGACGCATGTAAGATTTAACTGAAATTGTCATCCTTGGTCATGTGATAAAATGTTCCCGTTTGTTTTGGACAAATGTAAATAAGAAATCAAACATATTGTGTAATTACTTCATAAATAAATACAGTAGTTATGAATCTCAATTATAATATTCAGGGCCAGGCATGCAAAACGTTTATTTTCTTTTTTCTTTTTTTCTTTTTTTTTTGTACGAAAGGTCTTTATTGGTAGGGAAGGGAGGCTGCAGAGCAGCACCAAGGAGGAAAGAAAAGGGGAGAGAAAAGAGGAGATGTGAAGAGGAGAGTGAGGAGGAGAGAGAGCCAGGGAGAAGAGAAGAGAGCAAAAAGTTTATTTTCAATAGCTCATACTCTAATACTCTTTTCCATAGAATTGGCAGATTCTTGCCCCCCCCCACACACACACAACCCCTCTTTAGAAGAGATTTAACTAAGGTGACCAGATTTTAACATTGGTAAAGCGGGACACCATTGGCCGGGAGGGTGGGGGGGGGCTGACAACAATGCAAACTTAGATAAGCAGTTCTCCATAATCACTTCTCAACAATTATTTGTTATTATTACAGTTTAACGTTATAAAATTAACAAAATAATATAAAACTCATATCCTGGCGAAATAGCCACATGGCAGCCCCAAATCGTATATTCCCTTACTGTTCTCCTGCCTTTTCATGCATTCTTTCCAAAAACTGGGACTTTTTTAAAACACTGTGGGACATAGGACAAATTGTTAAAAATCAGGACTGTCCCGCCAAAAGCGGGACGTCTGGTCACCCTAGATTTAGCAAACAATTCTGTTTGTTATGGAGTGCGGAAGGACAGGAGGGAGCATTCACCCATGTGGTACACATTTTGTTCCAGTCTTCCAGAGAAATATTTTTCTTGTTTTAGACAAAAAGCTACACTCTTATAGATGCATCTCTAAGGGGGTATTTTTATAACTCCAAATATCTTCCTCCACTCCTACCCTTTTTATTAATTCTCTGCCCACCCAATAGTTTAGGCATTTGGCATACAAAAAGTAAAACGATTTCATTCTGTTTCTCATTCCTTTCCTACTACATACTTTCTAACAGCAATAAATAACATAACCTCCTAACTGCTTGAGAGTAGGCAGGGGAAGATAAATACAGTGAGAGAATACAGTGTATGTTATTAATTCTAAACATCATCCAGGCATATAGTTTAAATCCCTAAGCAATCTTCCTTTGTATCTGTACCAATCACACAGGTTATGTTGTGCTGAGATCGCGAATATACCTTGAATACTGTGGGTTCAAAGGATAAATATTTTGTTTTGCTCTTACTCATTTCATTACAGGTCATCTAGGGAGTTTTTTCCCACCTCACTCACTGCAGGGCTTGCTCTGGGGCTGGGGGTGTTTGAGCAGCTACTGTCTGAAATGAGCAGGCTGTGTCCAGAGGAAAAAGCAAAGAATTTGAATTATTAATTGAATATGCTGACTGAGAAGTAAAACACTACTAAAAATTCCATGACTAGTAGAGTTTCACCCAAATTTAGCATTAAATACAGTTTCATTTTTGTCCTTGTTAAAAAAAAAAAGAATAATCATTTGATAATTTAGCAATTAAAAAAAAAAAACTGAATCGAGTGAATGGATCGGCATCCTGAAATTCTTTGAATTTTAGACCAAATAAAAATGGGCAACTTAGTGAATCAAACAGCTTAAAAATGAAGAGCTGCTCTTCCTTCTTGACATGACTCAGTATGTTTTTCTAAAATATTTATTGTGTCCGCTTGAAAAGTGCTAAGCACTTTACTTTGGATAATTCCATGATAAAAAAGACTGACCTTGCCATCAAGAAATTTAAAAATTTATTCTTCTCCTTCTCCTCCTTCTTTTTTAAAAATTTCAGATTGAGCTGGGTGCAGTGGCTCACACCTGTAATCCCAGCACTCTGGGAGGCTGAGGCAAGTGGATCACCTGAGCTCAGGAGTTCCAGACCAGCCTGAGAAAGAGTGAGACCCTGTCTGTAAAAAATAGCTGGGCATTGTGGTGAGCACCTGTAGTCTCAGCTACTGGGGAGGCTGAGGCAAGAGGATGACTTGAGCCCAGGAGTTTGAGGTTGCTGTGAGCTATAACGCCATGACACTCTACCAAGGGCAAGAAGGTGAGACTCTGTCTCAATTAAAAAAAAAAAAATCAGATTGATACAGGGTACAAACGATTAGGTTCAGCATTGTTTGCTTAACTACTGAGTAGTTATTATATGGGGAAAAAAGCAAAACTATAGTGTAAATGTTTTTATGGTAAAATGATTTTCTTTTTCTTTTTTTGGAGATTGCATTTCTTGTTTGTATTTCTTAGGTAAAGTCCAAGTTGTAGGTGAGTCTTTCACCCAGCAGGTGTGCCATATACACCTACAATGCACCTGTCAGGTAAGAGCTTTCCACACCCCTACCCTGCTCCCTTTTCTCTCCTCTCCCTCCCCTCCTTGAATTTATTTGTGTTTTTTTTTTTTTTCTTGTGTAGGTGTGTACTTGTTCATCTCCTAGCTTCACATTACTATTGAGTACATTGGACTGTTTCTTTTCCACTCTTGTAATCCTTTAATTAGGATGATGTTCTCCAGTTCCATTCAGGTAAATACAAAAGATGTAAAGTCTCCATCTTCCTTCATGGGTGAATAATATTCCATGGCATACATATACTGTAGATTTTCCATTGGTGAATTGATGGGCACTTGGGTTCTAAGGACAAAATGACTGAAGCGTACAACATTCAGAACAGAAGATATTTGCATGCTACAAGTCTGACAAAGGCTTAAAAGTCAGAATCCATAGAGAACTCAAACTAATCAATAATAAAAGAGCAAACAACCCCATTTATCACTGGGCAAGAGATATAAACAGAACCTTCTCCCAAGACGTACGAAGGACCAAAAGACACATGAAAAAATGCTCATTGTCCCTAATCATTAGAGAAATGCAAATCAAAGCCACCTTGAGATATCAGCTATCCCTGGTGAGAATAGCCCACATCACAAAGTCCCAAAGTTGTGGACACTAATATGGGTGGAGAAAAAGAAACACTTATATCCTGTTGTTGGGATAGCATACTAATAAGCTCTTTTGGAAATGAGTATGGAAATCATCAAAGCTAAAAAAAAATCTTCCATTTGATCCTACCTAGGTATCTACCTTCCTAGGTATCTACCTGGAAGAAAAAAATCATTTCACCATTTAAGGACATTTGCACTAGATGTTTATGCTGTTCAATTCACAATCACCAGGATGTGACAACTCACACTTTTTCTTCATCTCCAGACTCCTGTATTACCACCTTGTGTCACCACTTGCATATCACATAAAAAGTTTAAAAATAACATGTCCAAAATTGTACTTTGGGTCTTTGCCACCCAAGGGTATCTCTTTCTATTGCTGTCCATCTCATTAAGAAACGTCCCCATTCAGGCAGTTATTAAAGACCAACTTTCCTAAAGTCATCTTTGCTTTCACACATCTCATACTCCTCACCTAAGATTTCAGCAAATTTTAAGAGCCTGACATGCAACTGAATTTGACTTCTTCTCATTACCTTCACCATTAAAGAAGTCATAGTCCAGCATACCGTCCTGTCTTATCTCAATTTATGCAACAGCTGTTTGGCTTATATTTTGCAGTTTTCTTCCAACTTCACAATGAATGCATTATGCACATGGGACAAATTTCTGAGTAGAAATTATATAGTATACACCCAACTTAGAGTCAATCGTTTAGCCTTTTGTCAGTTAGTTACTGAGTAGTTACTATATGGGGGGAAAAAAAAACTATGCTGTAAATGTTCTTATGGCAAAATGATTTTATTTTTCTTTGGGGGAGATACTAGTAATCCAAATGCAGAATCAAATGGAAGGTCTACTTTTAGCTCTTTGCAGATTCTCCAATGTCTTTCCAAAAAGGCTGTCTTAGTTTGCAAACCCATTACCAGTGTATAAGTGTTCCCTTTTCTTCACACCCAAACTAGCATCTGCAGCTTTATAACACAATTAAATTCAAGTGGGGAGGGAGGAGAGGACAGGGAGAGAGTAGGAGAGAGGGGAATTGGTGTGCTCTCACCTAGTGGGTACAATGTTGGAGTATATGGCACACATGAAGGGCTCAACTACAAATTGGACTTTACCTAACGAATGCAAACAATGTAACCTAAATGTTTGTGCCCATATATTAATATGAAAAAAAATTAGTAGAAATGAAGGTAGTACACTCTGTGCCCTTAAAGGCTGAATACATGGTCTTAATTATTTTTAATATGAGACTCCTTCTTCATGCTCATGTTTTTAAAAATGTGTTTCCGTTCTCTTTAGGAGAGATTGTCATACACGGTTATTCTGATTATTGTGTAATAACCTAGATAAAATTTTCTGTGAATCAATAAATCTGATTCCAAACTTTTTTCTTACATAAGACTCTAATTTTGATTAAAAACTATCACCATACTGAACAGAATAAAGCTCTCCATCAGTAAATCTTTCCAAATGAAGATTCCAACATTTCTAGAGTCAACATAGGTTTTTAAATTCTTCTGATAAAATTAATTCCAGCACATAATTGATAGTTCTTTTTTTAATAGTTATAAACACAGTGTCTCCTATGGGTATGGTTTCTGAAGAAACCCACTGAAATTTATTAGTTTTTATTGCAATATTTTATGTGAATGAAAATAAAACCATATACAGAAGTGCATCAAAGAAGACTCATAGTACAATATCACTTAAGTGAATAATTTTCCTAACAGTGGTAAATTAAGAATAGTTTAAAAAGTTTTATACTTTTCTAAAATTATTTAGATATTTTCTAAATATTTCTAAAATTATTCAAAAATAAAGTTGCTTCATTTCAAGAATCATCTTTCTTTATATCTTAGTACGTTTTTTGTAGCCCCCCAAACCAAGATACTTTGGGAGAATGGTTTAATATAAGGAACTCTTATTTCAACACTAAATTGTTTAACCTCTTCAAAATTTTATATGTGTTTCAATCCCAGTGCCAAAAGTATTGATTCTATGTTCATGGAGTTCCTTTGAATTCTTTGTACATTTCTAAAATGATTTCTTTGAAGAAAAATGTGAACTCTAGGTCTGGGCCTCATGATAGTTTCCACAGGCTTAATAGCTGACAGCTCTCTCTTGATGTACAGCCTGTTGGTTCTTGGACTCTGGAGAGTAAAAGTGTTTTTAAGGTAGCTCCATACATTTCCATCTCTTCACAATTAAAAAGGAAAAAAAGCTTCACACTACTTTCTTGTCCTGATGACACACTTTTTGCCTTGTGTCTTCCTAAGAGAGCTGTAGCAATTGCACATACAAGATATTGTAATGTTCTGATAATTTTTGACACTTAAAGGAAATTTCAGTGCATAACAATGAAGAGAGTAAACACAGTTAACAAAAATATATTAAATGTATTAATTATAAATAATCAATTATAATTTAATATATGTAATTATTTTTTCGACTTGTCAGGTGCCAAAATGATGCAAATAAAGAAGTAAATAAAACTCTTATTCTAATTTACATACTGAGCCATCAATGATAATTTTTTTGATATCTCTTGAAATATACTGTCTTCCCTGGTTACAAATAAAAAGTGTGCCTTTGTTAATTAAAGAATCACTAAAAATTTCAAAGGTGAGAAGTACATAGAATACTTGGTGTTATCATTCAAAATAAAATATTTTCTCATTAAGTTTTTTAGCAAAACTTTTGACCTACAAATAAGCTTAATATTTGGGGTGTCACCCTCAGATTTTTTAAAATGATTTCCAGCATGCATCTACTTTATTTTTATATCCTATGAAACATATTGGAAAATGTTATAGAGAAAAATAACACACCTTAACCAAATAAAACATTTTTGGAAAGTAAATGGCTTATTCTTTTTAGGTATTAAAAAATCTGTTTAGCGTTCTATAATAGACATACTCTTATTTGACAATGTGAATGTTACTTTCTTTGCATTATTATTATTATTGCTTAATATTTTGAGGCAGCAATCATCTGATTTCTGTTCTGAATGTATTTATGTTCATTCGTTCTTTACGAGGTTTTTGTTTCTGGTCCTTATCTTAAACATTGTTATTGTTATTAAATTTTAAGCTTTTTTAATTTTGTGAAGGCAAAAATTGGAAACCTAATAAACACATGTATATGTAAAAAAATAAAAAAATAAAATAAAATAAAACTCTGTGAGCCAATTACTTCTAGTAAAAAAATAATATTAAATAGATTAAACTTTAAGCCCTCCTGTCACAAAAATATCTCTGCCAAGAAGAAAATTATTCTCAAGGCTGAGAAATATGTCTTGTAGGAGGAACATACAGTGTAATTTGCCTCCATTTCTAAAACATGCATTTCTAATATGCAGCTGAAGGGTAAAATATATCTCTCAGTGGAATGTGGCACCGTTCTCCTTACTCTATTTTATGCCTCGAATCTATTACTCCATAGGTTTTTCAGAATGAAACCATTTTAAAATTTATGATTTCACTAACCTATAATTTGAATAAACTAGAAATGTGCTGTGACTTATCAGAGCATGAATGAATATAAATATAAGCGATTCTCCACTAGCACGTAAGAAATAAACATAAAAATGATAACTTAGGAACATTATTGGAAGCTACCAACAATTAAATTTTTCATTTTTCAATAAAGTGAAATTCAATCTTTAAAATGTTGTTATCAGAAGATTATAACTGATTTTTGTTAAATAGAATATATGCTCATAAAAGTCACAATTCACTGATAAAAACATTTATAGACTGCAAGTGGAGGTATTAAAAAGTATCATTGTGACTTCACATTCCTGATCCAGCACGAAAAGAGTTTGGATGTATTCGCTTTTATTACGGTAATAAGAAAATCCTAAACAAACTGAAATTCAATTACTTTTCTTGAACTAATCAGAAAACTCAGATTAAGGTAAATTGCCACATCAAAATGTGGAAAGACGGATGAATCTGCAGAGCCAAAGAAAGATGTGCTTACCTAGAGCAGAAGCTACTGGAGCTATAAACTGAGAAATTAGATTTCAGTAGCAAAGGAAAAATAATTTTCTAGGCCCTAAAAGGAAGATAAAAATAAGTTTTTCAGGGATAAGAAAGATGATACAAGTAAGACATTCAGCTCTTTATTAAAAAAATAAAAAATAAAAACAAGGAAGAGCATTGGAGAAGAAAATGAAGTTAAAATAAAACTATTAAATTTTCTATTCCTAATTGAGCTAAACGACAACAGTTGGTTCAAATTAATAATAGTGTAAGCTAAACATCCCCAGTCCAACAATCTGAAATGCAATGCTCCAAAATCCAAAACTTTTTGAATTTTTGAAAGTAAAAAATTTCACATTCGTATACATGTAGAGAGTTACAGCCAAAATGCAATCAAAACTTTGTTTCATGCACCAAATTACATAAAATATTGTATAAAATTGCCTTTAGGCCAAGTTTGTAGTTACATATGAAACATAAATGAGTTTTATGTTTAAACTTGGGTCCTATCTGCAAGATATCTAATTATGAATATGCAAATGTTCTGAAATCTGAATAATTCTGAAATATGAAACATGTCTGTTCTCAGGTACTTCAGATGAGGAATACCCAACCTGTAACAAATGTATTGGGTGATCATAGTACCTAATATAGAGGAAATGAGTGACAACCATAGTATGAGTAACTATAGGAAGAAATTGGAATACTCTAGTAAGAAGTGACTATGCTGTGTGTGAAATGTGATAGTATTATTTGAAATTGAATTTAGATTAATCTTAAATGTATATTAAAATCTAGGACAACTAAAATATTTAAGAAGTAGGATCAATATTGTAAATGAGAGATAAAATAAAATCATGGAAATAAAAACCAAAGAAAGGGGAAAATGAGGGAACAAAAGAAAAAGACACAAATAGACACTGGTTAAAATATGAAAGTTAGTAATCTAACTGTGTCAATAATCATTTCTTTTATAATGGTCTAAATATATCAGTTAAAACACAATTATTGTCAGAGTGGATTCAAAAATAGACCCAAATATATTTTGTCTATAAGAAAGTAACTGTAAATATAAAACAATTTTTATGAATTTTAAAAATGGTGAGAAAAATGTATCTTGCTGAGTAATCAAAAACGTGAACCATGTTTATTAATTTCTGCTTTCTACAAGGTAGTTTATTATGCATACAGATGAGTATTGTGTAATAATTAAGGACTCAGGTCTCCAATCCTAATTTTGTATGCACTTAACATCAGAGTGTCAAAAATTTATAAGTTAAAAAGTGACAGAATTAAAGGAAAAATACATGTATTCAGTACTTTAGTTGGAGATTTCAACACCCCTCTGTCAGTAATTGCTGGTAAGCATGCAGGAAGGTATAAGGATACAGAGAATCTGAATAGAACTGTCTGTCAGGGACCAGCCTCAACTAAGCTATCGGTTCTCTCCTAGTGGCTTGGCAGAAACTAGAGGACAAAGGAAAAATGAAAAGGCAAGAGACAAGAGAAAGTTTAAGAAGTAGCTGGGCCAGGAGACAGCATGTCGTTCATGAGACTTCAGCACACGGCATCTTGTTCCATTTTTATTTCATACACCATTGTTTTAATTATACATCTCACAAGGAACAAGCTAATGATTACATTATGCTTCTTGTTATGTTTATATTTTTCTAACTAAACTATTTCTTTAACTATGTTAATTGGATGGATTTACTTTGTATTTTTATTATTCTATTTAACTATGTTAATTGGATGGATTTACTTTGTATTTTTATTATTCTAAGGTATTTATGATCTTAATATAAACGGAACAGGGAAGGTGAACAAAGTCCAAGAAGAAGGATGTTACAGAAGGCCCTAATTAGGCCACAAATCACAGGAGTGATAATTAATATTTAAGAAGCCTTGTTTCTCAGACAGACTAACTTCTAGTCATACTAAGGTGACAAAAGAAAAGAGATATTTTTCTCTTCTTATTTGGTCTGGACTAACTCTAGCCAGCTGTGTTGATATCTAAACATTTTTTATTCCTTAAACACTTTTTTATTCCCCCAAAACACTTTTTCTTGAGAGCATAGTCCCACTAATCAAGCCTGTCTGCTTAATGAGCTCTGCAGCAAGTCTTACCGGGGGAAGGGTGCATTTTCAGTAAGACATTTTTTAAACTTCCTAAAGAGCCCATAATGCCTTTTGTCCTGGGCTAAGGGTCTCTTGAATCTACTTCTCTCCTGACTCTGTTTCCTTTGGTTCATCATCTGTAATCATTTGTTTAAATTTAATTCCTAACTTACAACTAATACTTGAATATTGGTTTTAAGCTTATTAAATCATTATTGTTAATAATGCAAGTAATCAAGATATTACTCTTCCCTTAGGTATTCCCACGTGTGCCTTATAGAACTATTAAGTGTCTTGACCTACTTTACATGTAAAAAATATAGCATCCCAACGACAGCAAAATATACAACATAATCAAGATCAAGCAAAAATTCACCAAATAGGGCACATTCTGAGCGATAATACATACTTTAACTAATTTAGAAAAAACATATGTAATATAAATTTTGTTAACTATAATTAAATTAAAACTAGACCTCAATGACACAGTTAAAAATTTCCAAATATTTTAATATTAAACAATACATCTCAAGTGAAAGAAGTTACCTTAAGAAAAATTCTAAAAAATATTTTAAACTAAATGAAAAGTAAAATACAACTTATCTCATACTGGGGAAATGCAATGAAAGCAATTCACAGAAGGAAATTTTTAGTATTGAATGCATAATCAGAAAAGAAGAAAAATCTAAAATTAATAATCTTTGGTTGTGCCTTATAAAAATTTAAGAATAAATCAAGCAAAATAAAACAAAAAAAATAAAGAAGTAATCAATTAATTTAGAATCTGGTTCTGTAGAAGTAAAATATATTGATAAACTTCTGGTGGGGCTAAGTATAAAAAAGGGGGGTCAGCACATTGGCACATACCTAGCACTTTAGGAGGCTAAGGCAGGAGGGTTGTTGGAAGACAAGAGTTTAAGACCAACCTGGGCAACATAGCAAGATCCTGTCTTTACAAAAAAACTACAGTTATTAGCTAGATTTGGTGGAATGCACCTCTAGTCCCAGCTACTTGGAAGACAAAGCCCAAAAGTTCAAGGCTACAGTATCCTATAATGATGCCACTGGATGACAGGGTGAGACTGTTTCCAAGAAAAAAAATTGAAGATATAGTGGAAGATCATAAAAACTGATCATGTGGCTATCAAAAGGAAAATAAAAGAATTCAGATGATTCCAGAATTATGATAGTTCAGAATTATTTTTCAACTTTATAGGTGTGAAAGTGAAATGTGTTCAGTAGAAAGCAGCATGATACTTTATGGAGATGCCAGGCAGTAGCAGTGAGCCACAGTTCCAGTCAGCCATGCCATCACTAGATGTATTAAGTTGCCATATGATTTTGCTCAAATGCAAGCTAAGGTGTTATAAGGATGTTTAAGGAAGACTAGGCTAAGCTATTATGTTTGATAGGGTAGGATATTTAATGCATTTTGACTTAGGATATTTTTAGTTTATCATGAGTTTATATGGATGTAATTCTATCACACACTGAGAAACATCTGTACTACAATAACTCTGCCCACAATTTTAATAATTTACATGTAATGGTCCAATTATTGTAAGATACAAACTGCAAAACTTAGGAGATACAACCAATCTAAATAGTCACATGTTCTAAATTATCTACTAACAAAATTGAATCAATAGATTTTTATGTCCTGATGAGTTCATTGGTGAATTCTACCAACATTTAAGAATGCAATGATGTCAGTTCTCCCCAGTATTTCCAGGAAATAGGAACAAAGAAAATATTTTCTAATCCATTTTTAAGGCTAGAATTACCCAAATATATAATCCAAAGTTCTTGCAAAGAAAGAAAAGAAAAGATATGAATATAGATGCAAAATGCTCAACAAAATATTATCAAATCCAATAATGTATAAAACAAATTATTTATAACAGTTGAAAGGATAACATTCATAATAAATTATCTAATAGATAAATATAAGCTATCTAACACAGTGGTTCTCAACCTTCCTAATGCCACCCATGACCCTTTAATACAATTCGTCATGTTGTGGTGACCTCTAACCATAAAACTGTTTTTGTTGCTAGCAATAAACAAATGTGAGTAATTCTAGGTATGTAAGTTTTTTCAACAATTGAAAATCAATTGTAATTCATCACATCAACATGCTAAAGAAGTAAAATTATATGATCATATAAATTGATAAGTTAAAAGCATTTTTACAAACTCTAAAATTTATTCATAATTAAAATATCTCAGCCAAAGGAATAGAGACCAATATCATCAAGTGAACAAAAACATCTATTAAAAAACCTACAACTAACATTATAGTCATTAGTAGTCAAAGTACATTATAGTCATATGTAGATAATTCTCCCTAAAACTGGGAGCAAGAAAAGGATAATATCATCAATTCGAAATGACAAAGGCAAAATAACGACAGACACCTCAGAAATTCAAAGAATCCCTAATGAATACTACAAAAAAACTTTATTCTCAGAAATACTAAAATCTGAAAGAAATTGACCAATATGTGAAAGCATACCAACTTTCTAGACTTAATCAGAAATAAGTGGAAATGCTGAACAGACCTATATCAAGGACTGAAATAGAATCAACTATACAAAATCTCCCAAAAAGGAAGAGTCTGGAACCAGATGGCATCACATCAGGATTCTACCAAACCTTTAAAGAGGAACTAGTACCTATATTAATTAACCTTTTCCAAAACATTGATAAAGAAAGACTTCCCAACACAGTCTATGAAGCAAATATCACCCGATCCCCAAACCAGGAAAAGACTCAACAAGAAAAGAAAACTATAGACCAATATCTTTAATGAACATAGATGCAAAAATATTCAATAAGATCCTAGCAAACAGAATCCAATAGCACATCAAACAAATTATACACCATGACCAACCCAGTGTCTAAAAGTTGGTTCAATATACATAAATCTATAAATATAATACATCACATAAACAAACTGAAAAAAAAAAGACCATATGATTCTCTCAATAGATGCAGAAAAAGCTTTTGACAATATCCAGCATCCTTTCATGACCAGAACACTTAGGAAAATAGGTATAGAAGGGACTTTCTTGAAGTGATAGAGGCCATCTACAGCAAACCCACAGCCAATATCACATTGAGTGGAGTAAAATTGAAAACTTTTCCACTCAGATCAGGAACCAGGCAAGGTTGCCGAATGTCTCCACTGCTTTTTAATATTATAATGGAAGACTTAGCCATGGCAATCAGGCAAGAGAAAGTGATCAAGGGGATATAAATAGGGTCAGAAGAGATCAAATTTTCACTCTTTGCAGATGATACGATTTTATACCTGGAAAATCCCAGGGACTCAACGACAAATCTCTTAGAAGTGATCAAGGAATACAGTAATGTCTCAGGATACAAAATCAACACTCACAAATCAATAGCTTTTATGTATACCAATAATAGTCAAGCTGAGAAAACAGTCAAGGACTCTATTCCCTTACAATTGTGCCAAAGAAGATGAAATATTTGGGAATTTACCTAACAAAGGACGTGAAAGATCTCTATAAAGAGAATTATGAAATTCTGAGAAAAGAAATAGCTGAAGATGTTAACAAATGGAAAAACATACCATGCACATGGCTATGAAGAATGAACATTCTTAAAATGTCCATATTACCCAAAGCAATTTACAAATTTAATGCAATCTCTATGAAAGCACCACTGTCACATTTAAAAATCTGGAAAAAATAGTTTTTCATTTCATATGGAATCAGAAAAAACCTTGAATAGCCAAGATGTTACTCAGAAATAAAAACAAATTAGGAGGAATCATGCTACTAGACTTCAAACTATACTATAAATCTATAGTGATCAAAACAGCACGATATTAGCACAAAAATAGAGAGATAAATGTATGGAACAGAATTGAGAACCAAGAGATGAACCCAGCTACTTACCAACATTTCATCTTTGATAAGTCCATCAAAAATATAAATTGGGGGAAAGATTCTTTATTTAACAAATGTTGCTGGGAGAACTGGCTGACAACTTGTAGAAGACTGAAACTGGACCCCCGCCTTTCACAATTAACAAAAATTGACTCTCACTGGACAAGAGTTTTAAACTTATGACATGAAAGTATAAAGATTCTTGGAGGGAGCGCAGGAGAAACACTTGAAGAAATTGGCCTGGGAGGAGAATACTTTATGAGGAGGACCTTCCGGGCAATTGAAGCAACATCAAAAATACATTACTGGGATCTGATCAACCTAAAAATTTCTGCACGGCCAAGAACACGGTAAGTAAAGCAAGCAGATAGCCCTCAAAATGGAAGAGAATATTTGCAGGTTATGCTTCTGACAAAGGTTTGATAACCAGAATCCACAGAGAAGTTAAATTTATTAATAAGAAAAGAACAAGTAATCCCATTTCATTGTGGGCAAGGGACTTGAACAGAAGCTTCTCTGAAGAAGATAGGCACATGGCCTACAGACACATGAAAAAATGCTCATCATCTTTAATCATCAGAGAAATGCAAATCAAAACCACTTTGAGATATCA
>NW_003852430.1:10396971-10409089 GCF_000181295.1 Otolemur garnettii | reverse complement strand
AATACTGGCTCACATAACAAAATTCCAAAACTATAGATGTTGGAGTGGATGTGGAGAAAGGGAACACTTCTGCACTGCTGGTGGGAGTGCAAGCTAATACGTCCCTTTTGGAAAGAAGTATGGAGAATACTCAGGGATCTAAAAGTAGACCTGCCATTTGATCCTGCAATTCCTCTGATAGGTGTATATCCAAAAGAGCAAAAATTACTTCATTACAAAGATATTTGCACCAGCTTGTTCATTGCAGCTCAATTCATAATAGCCAAGTCATGGAAGAAACCCAAGTGCCTATCAACCCATGAATGAATTAATAAATTGTGGTATATGTATACCATGGAATATTATGCAGCCTTAAAAAATATGGAGACTTTACCTCTTTTATGTTTACCTGGATGAAGCTGGAAAATATCTTATTTAGTAAAGTATCTCAAGAATGGAAGAAAAAATATCCAATGTACTCAGTACTATTATGAAACCAATTTACAATCACTCACACTTTCATATGAAGAATGGATCACAACTATGGTCCAGGATGAAGGAGGGAAGAAGTGGGGATGAGAGGGAAGGAGGGAGGTCAGATCGAGGGAGGGTGAATGGTGGGATCACACCTATGGTGCATAAATGCAGGGGTACATGTCAGATCTATTAGTATAGAGTATAAATAATGTCTTAACACAGTAATTAAGTAAATGAGATGAGGTATATAGTAACCAGTATGATATAAGTATTCCTAAGTCTATATGAAATCAGCACAATGTATCCCATAAATGCATTAATTTATATATGATCTATGTGTTTATAATTTAATAATAAAATAAAATAAAGTATTTGCTCCATCTTAAAAAAAAAAAAAGAACAGGAGGGGAAGAACAAAACTGCATTTGGCTTAATTGTCTATGTAGAATATCATCAATAATGGACCAAACAAATAATCAAAAGAGTGGCAAATTAGTGAGTATAGCAAGCTCTAAGGATATCAGCTTTAATATACAAAAGTCAAATACTTTCCTATATAGCAACATGAATACTTGGGGTTTGAAATTATAGAAAGTACTGAAAATAACATGAAAACTTAAATATTCAGATACAAATTTAATGAAGTGTATAGTCTACACATAAAAATTAAAAAATTGTTGAAAGGAATCAAACCTAGTGGGCCCCATCATTTTGGCATTGGGAACAATTTTACAGAGCACAATTTTTCCACAGCTTGGAAGTGGGGGGATGGTTTCAGAATGATTCAAGTGCATCACATTGATGGCATTCTTTATCTCTATTATTATTACATTGTAACACATAATGAAATAATTCTACAACTCACCATAATGCAGAATCAGTGGAAGCTCTGAGCTTGTTTTTCTCAAATGAGACAGTCCCAGTTCTAGCATCATCAGGCATTAAATTCTCATAAAGAGATAAAACTTTCATCCTTCACAAGTGCAGTTTACAATAGGATTTGTGCTCCTATGAGAATGTGATGTGTTGCAGCTGATCTGATAGGAAGAACAGCTCAGGAGGTACTGTGAGCAATAGTTAGTGGCTGTAAATACAGATGAAGCTCACTCACTGCTGCTTACCTTCTGCTGTGTGGCCTGGTTCCTGACAGGCCACAGACAGATCTCAGTTTGCAACTAGGTTATTCAGGACCACAGTCAAAGACAATCTAAGTAATTGAAGAGATATCTTATGTTCATAAAGTGAAAGTGAATATTGTTAAAATACTAATTCTACTCAACTTGACCTATAGGTTCAATACAGTCCTAATCAAAATTCCAGCAAAACAACAAATGCTAGCTTGGATACAAAGAGAAAAGAAGGACTGCTCCTGCACTTTGGGGAGATGCAAACTTGGGCAACTGCTTGGACAGTAGTGTGGAGCCACCTCAAAGAACTTAAAGTAGACTTTAAGTTACTTTTAAGTAGACTACTCTTTTAAGTAGACTTAAAAGTAGACTTACCATTGAATCCAGCAATCCCACTAATGAGTATTTCCCTAAAGGGAAAAAAAGGCTTTTAAAAAGGACACCTGCACTTGAATGTTTATAGTACCACAGTTCACAATGGCAAACATGTGGAAACAACCCAAGTGTTCATCAATACGTAAGAGGATTAACAAAATCTAGTATGTATACTATGGAATACTACTGAGCCATAAAAAATGGTGTACTAATCTCTTTTATTAATCTGGCTCAAACTTGAGACTATTCTTCTAAGTGAAGTACCACAAGAATGGGGAAAAAAACCCACTTTCACTGTTAAATTGGAATGAATGATCAACAATCATCTGCACATGTTGGAAATTACGCTCATCAGAAAGCAAATGTGGTAGGGGGAGGAGAGGATGGGTGATTTCAGCTTATGGGCACAATGCACACTATATGGGTGATGGGAACACTAATAAATCCTCTTCAAATGGTAAAAAAAAGCAATCTATGCAACCAAAGTTTTTGTTCACCCATGATATTTTGAAATTGAAGGAAAATCCAGCAAGTTATCTTTTAGATACAGGCAAATCAATTCGAATGTAGGAAAAGCAAAAGATCCAGAAGGGCTAACAAAATGCTGCAGAAAATAAAAGCAGGAGGACTAGCACTACCCAATGTTAACACTTAAAATAAAGCTACACTTGTCAAGACAGCATAGTGGTGATGGACTGGTACACACATACTCAGAGGAGCAGAATAGACAGCTAGAGACAGAGCCACACAAACATTTTCAGCTGAGCTTTGACAAAAGCACATAGGTAATTCAACACTATAAAAACAATTTTTCAGTAATTGGTGTACAAAGGGAACAATTAAGCAGACAGACATCTTAGAATTTCTACAAATATTAATTCAAAATGGATTCCAGACTTTATTGCAAAATTCAAAACTTAAAACTTGTAAGGGAAACAATAAAAGAAAATCTATGTGACTTTAAATTTGGTGATGAGATTTTAGAGACAACAGCAAACTCACGGCCAATAAAAGAAAAAAGATAAATTGGAATTTGTTGAGATGTAAAATTTTTTCTCTTTAGATGTTGTGAAATGAATCAGAAGACAACATCGAAAATAAAGAAGAAACAAGATGCTAATTTAGTCAGCATATATATCCCTAAGTTTACTAAATAGAAACATTCACTTTTAAAATTTATATTCAGATAGAGGAATGTCATATTATTTTACTACTGCTTTAAGTACAAGTAAAAATAATAAAATTCAATCTAGTTTTCATCTTGGCTCCTATTTAACCCTATCCTAGCCAAGGGAAAAAAGGTCTTTTTTTCTTTCTGCCCCTAATTATATATATTTATAAAAAAATGATTTTTCTCTCTCTGAAATCCTTAAATACTTCACTAAGAAATTTTAAAAATTATGTATTGACATCTAATGGACTCCTTTATATGCAGAAAAGAGTAAATTGGAGTATAAAAGTTGTTTGATGAAAAAACAATAACTGCCTTTTAAGATTAAAATCCATTTACAAAGCAAATGAGTTGTGTTTCTTGATTTAAAAACTGAGCAGATTGGATAATGAGTTGAACTATCAATATCATTAAGTATAAAAACTCAATAAATGAAATGTGGGGTATTAATATATGTAAAGTGTCAATGATTTTCAAAACAAAAACAATGGATTTGAGTACCAGATGCTGAGTGATTAGCTACTCTCTGATGTACTTGACAGCTCTGATTTTTTTTTTATATAAAAATATCTCTAAGCTGTTCTTCTGTAACAGAAAGTTAATTACATTTTCCTCTCGAGAATGACGTTAACCATCTATCTGAATTGTGATACTTATAAAGGAAAGTATGAATCAAATCTTGCAGCACATCAATTCATAACAATAGGACTCCTGATTTTCTTCCCCTCCCACTCCCACCAATTCATTGCTTGCCCAAGATGTTAATAACAGAGTTTAGAATAGATATTGTGAACACATTTTTAAGATGTGTCCTCATAGAGTTTGGAAGGTTACTAAGAGATAAAATCAAACGGTGTGAAGAAATGCTTAGAGATTTTTCATTTTCACATAACAATTTGTGGGTTATATTGAGAGCATGGCAGACTACTTTATACGTACCAGGGTATTTTTACTGGTAGAGATTTTCAGATATGTAAGGAAAATGTAATCTACTTTATTTGCCTGATCTAAAAAGTTAAAAGTTAAAATCTGTTTTCTTTTTTAGATTGAAATACAATAACTTACAGGGTTTTGCCTTATATGTTTATTTATAAAACTATGACTTTATTTATAAAACTATGACTTCATCACAATTTTGTCAACAGTTATGTTAACAGACATGGGGTCAGGAAATAATGAAATCAAATTATCATTATAGGAACTTGATTTAAAAAAGACTGGTTGTTGACTGCTTTAGAAACAGAAAAGGGAGAGGAAAGCAACAGAATATGGGATTCTTGAGCTCAAGTGAATAAAGCATTTTCAAGTAGAAAGAATAATTTTTCTGCATCACATTAATCAGTTATAAATGATAAGGTAACAAATAGTTCAGCTTTGACCACCAGAGGTTAGAGGCCAAATTTCTAGAATCCTCTACAGAATAGTGAAGGCAGAAGTCTGATTGGAGTGCATTTAGGAGAGAAAGGCATTGAACAAAAGGAGACAGAAGTATATTCCGTACGAGCTCTTGGGAAGTGTTGCTGGAAGCTGGGGTGGAGGACAACCAGCCACTGGCAAAAGATAGAATTGCGGTGAGTGTGGTAGGATGGGAATAATACAGAATGTTTATATGCTCGTAAAAATGATCCAGGCAATAAGGAAAAATTGATGATATACAAAGAAGATGGTAAAATTGCTGGAGTGATAGGTTTTTTTTTTTTTTTTTTTTACGAGAAACAGAGTCTCACTTTGTAGTCCTGGATAGAGTGCCATGGTGTCATAGCTCACAGCAACCTCCAAATCCTGGGCTTAGGCAATTCTCTTGCCTCAGCCTCCTGAGTAGGACTACAGGCACCTGCTACAATGCCCAGCTATTCTTTGTTTTTGTTGCAGTCAGGGCCAGGCTTGAACCTGCCATCCTCGGTATGTGTGGCCTGTACCCTACCCACTGAGCAACAAGTACCGCCCACAGTGATAGCTTCAAAAGAGTTAACAAGGATGAGATTTAGTACAGTTAGTTAAAGAAACAGGACAGAAGCAGGATATGTGAGTATAGAGGTTGATGGGTGTTAGATATGGTAAGTGTAATTTGTAATGTTCTCTTATAATCACTGTAGGTTCTTAGTGTGGTAGTGAGAATACACTTGGAGTGAATGTTGAAGAGGAATTATTGGGCAATTGAGGAGAGAGGGGAAGCCACATGGTCATGTTTTAGAAAAGTTTTAGGATAATGGGCTAAGGAAATACAGCATGATTGGCAGGCAGTGTGGGTCAGCACTTAATTTAACGACTCTATATGATTTATGATATTCTTAGGGATATTTACACTCTTAGTTTTTTCCATGAGAAAATTATAACTAAGCTGGTACAGTGACAAAAAAAAAAAAAAAGCATCATTTAGTTTCTTGTAAACAGATCTTTCCATGTTTTCAATAATAGACTGTGTTTGACTTTAAGAAGTCGTCTGACGAGAAATGTAAATCACTGATGTGGAATCCAGATACTTTATTAAAAGGAAGTAAGATCTCATTGGAATTTTATGGGTCTGTCTGCATAGAGCCAATCTACACAATTCAAGCAGTAGAACTCATTTATATAGGAGGGCTGGCTTATAAACAATGGTTTTTAAAATGTCTGCATAAACTTCACAGATAATTTGGGAATGTTTTACTATTAAATTTTTTCTCTGACAGACTTAATAGAGAGTGCATATAAATGGGTCCTTATAAAAGAATGCCATAAAATGTATGTGTGACCTACTTGTTGCACAGATTAATTGCGTCACACTAGAGATACTGTGATGCATTCATATTCCCCTTAATATGTTCTTGAAAGCACTTTACATTTTGTATAATGACAGTGTCTACCACAGACAGGGGGTATGGTCTTTTCACAATCACTTTATGTTTTAAAAAGTATATTTTATTAGGCTCCTGGGGAGAAAATTAATTTGAATATTTCTTTTGTAATGTGTCTCTGCATTGAACTATCTGAGTGTTTTATTTTGCTCGCTTTAATGTTACCTATTTATATATTGGCCATTTTGTGGTGTTCAATTGCTTTTTTGGTAATACGGATTCACAGCAGTATTTTTATTTTTGATAATAGAAAGTCAAGTTGAAATTAGAGGCAACCGTGAATTAGAACTGAGAAAGTTAGTCTCCCTCCTATGGAGATAAGTATTAAAGTTAATTTTTGGATCTCAAAAGGTAATCATGCAATCTTCCCTAAACTAATTCTTTTCTGAATAATGGAATCACAAAATTTATACCAGAGAGTTGTAAACAATTTACCAATTTATCTTTATTTCGTGATGAAATATCTATTTTCAAAATTTGTTTTTAGAAGAATAAATTGAGAACTTTTAAGATTG
Organism: Otolemur garnettii; assembly: GCF_000181295.1. NCBI lineage: Eukaryota > Metazoa > Chordata > Mammalia > Primates > Galagidae > Otolemur > Otolemur garnettii. The sequence continues at coordinate 10,402,608 of NW_003852430.1, read as the reverse complement.
TACTTTTACTTCAAATCAAAGCAGAGAGATGCAGTCAAGCTAAGTGGAAGAAACAGTGCACATGAACAGAAGGAAAATTCTAGACTTAAGGAGAGCAGCTTTGCTGGGTAGACTTCCTGGCCCTCAATATTCTCAATCAACAAACATCCACAGAAGTAACCGTGCAAGAGGAATCCAAAACACTTCTGCTAAGCAGCCTCTGTGAACAAATCATCAAGCCATGCAATTTCCCACTGTTTCTGATAAGGATTTTATGTTGGACTTGTGTATTTTAACTCAGTTATTACTCACGTATCATTATAAGAAATTTTCTGCTTTTTCCAGCATTTTCTTCTCTGTATGATTCTGGATGACAGTATCTGATGATGACAATGTGTAGGAGGTATTTGGCAGTTGAAAAAGAAGGACATGCCATTATTTTCTGGAGACAGCTGCAGGCAGACATACGAATGAGTATGGAGTTTACTAGAGCTTCAGGGGGACTCCAAACCAGTGGCTTCATTTTTGCACTTTCAGAAAGAACCTTGCACAATCTTTGGAAGGGATAGGGGAGGGAAGGGTAGAGAAACTGTCATCGATGTTTACATTTGCAGAACCAATGGGATTCACGTGAATCTCCAGAATCCCTGCAGATTTTCTCCAACGTTTTTTGCTTATACGCAGTTCTCTCTGAGCCTGAATTCTGCTCATGGTCCCCAAGAAAGTACCATGACAGTTTGACTCACCCTCATGGACTGCTTCCACCACTGGGGTATGGAGTTGCAAATACTAGAGGAGGATCTAACTTCTTCCTTAATTTGGTATGTGAGGCAGCCAGAGTTGTTGCCTTTTTCTGAGCTATAATAATTATCTGCTTGTAAACCTTGAGAGACAAAGATACCGCAGACCAACTCAGCTAGAAATGGAAGGGACTGGTAGTCACCATTTCCCTTCTCATATTCAATTTTCATTGAATGATATCTATTAAATGATTAAAATGATATCTATTAAAGCAGCTATCTCTAGTCTTGGGTAGCCTTGGGTATGCTTTAATGGCATTGAAGAAATACATCTTTTTTTTTTGAGACAGAGTCTCACTATGTCACCCTGGGTAGAGTGCCATTCTGTCACAGCTCACAGGAACCTCAAACTCTTAGCTTAAGTGATTCTCTCGCCTCAGCTTCCCAAGTAGGTGGGACAACAGGTGCCCGCCACAATGCAGGGCTATTTTTTGTTGTAGTTTCCATTGTTGTTTAGTTGGCCCGGTCAGGGTTCGAACCCACCAGCCTCAGTGTATGTGGCTGGCACTGAAACCACTGTGCTACGGGCACCTAGCTGAAGAAATAAATCTAAATCATTTTAAATTTTATGTTTGTCTATTTTTTATAATTAACATAATATCTGAGTTCTAATCATACATAACTTACACAATACAATATAAACGTGTATATATTGTAGTTATTAGCTAAAAATTTTTTTGCTATTAGTTACAATCAACAGTTTTGAGGGGATAATGGACTTAAACTACACCGTGTATTATCCGTTGGAAAAAGAAAGCTATTGGTATTTAAGTATTTTCTTTTTGATGTTCTTATTTTGCTTCTGTGATTCATAAATAAATTATAATATATATTCTTTCATAATCAAAAAAATTGTTGCACAGTCACTACGCAACATCTTTTACAGGTGGTACATCTCTGACAGTCTGAAGCCTCTCAGAAGGGTACACGATCTCCTAGCTTTCTCATCTTCTGTAAGCAGCTGAAAAAGACCTTGCATGGCTTTGGAAACCAAAGTAAAAGTGACAAAACATGAAATGAGACTCTTAAAAATTAATTTTTTAAACTTTAAATTGATACACAAAGTCATATTTATTTATAATGTACACCATGTTTTGAAATACATATACACCACGAAATAGATAAATCAAGCTAATTAACAAGTACGTTATCTTACTTGGCTATCATTTTGTGGTTAGAATAAAGTCTACTCTCTGAACATTTTTCAATAATATAATATATTATTTTTAAATGTAGTCACATGTATGAGAGATACCATGAATATTTTCGTTCAGATAGTTGTATCATCTGGCCAATATCTCCCTGAGTCCCTCTCCCACCACTGCCCCAGGCCCTGGTAACCACTACTCTACTCTCTACTTCCCTGAGAGCTGCTATTTTAAATTGCACACGTAAGTGAGATGAGGCAATATTTATCCTTCTATGCCTGGCAAATTTCATTAAGCAAGGTCCTCTAGATTCATCCATGTCGTTATAAATAACAGGATTTCTTCCTTTTTTGTGGCTGAATAGCATTCCATTGGGTATTCATGTGGCATTTTCATTATCAACATATCTGCAGATGGACAATTAGTGTGGGTTAAAGTCTATTTATTAAGGCACTGCTACTTCAAGAACTTTTTATGACCACAACGTAGCATCATCCAAATTGACAAAGACAAATGTGGCTTACATTTAAAATCTTGAAAAATTGTGAATGCATATGTTATAGATCTTCAAATCAGGAGAGACATTCTAAGCATGATTGTTATGGACTTAATTGACCCCCCCATTCACATGTTGAACCCCTACCCACCAAGGATATGGCATTTGGAGATAGAGACCTTTAGGGCATAATTAAGAGTAAATGAGGCCAATAGAGTGAAGTCCTAATCTCAGAGGAGCGGTGTGCTTAGGAGAAGAGGAGAGGGCCTCAGGACACTTGTGCTCTCAGGCTCTCTCTAGTCTGTCTCATGGGAGGACAAAGTGAGAAGGTGCCATCTGCAACCAAAAGAGAAAAACATCACCAGAAACCAACCAGGATGGGCTTGTTTTGGACTTGTCTTGGTCTTTAGCACTACAGAACCGTGAGAAAATACATTTCTTTTGACCAGTTCATGTTATCATCTTTACGATAGTTGATACAGAAAAGACATTTTTTTTTTTTTTACAATGTCACACAGCTAATAAGTTTCAAACCTACAACTCGGATCTAGGTAATATTAACTCAAAGCCAATGGTCTTAACTCCTACATGTTTTCAATGATACCCCAAAATAATGCTCAAGAATGTTTACCAAAACATTTTTGTTACTATTCCGTGATATTTGGAGGATTCAAATAACTGCCCAACATAGGATAACAGGCAAATCTACTGGCCTGTCATCATGTGATGAAAGAAAAATATCCATAAGTAAAACAAAACCATGTATTTGAGGGTCATTTAATAATTTGGAAAATACTTAAAAATAATAGAACATATAAGAATGCAACATGCAAATGCAATACACTTTTTATCATTTTAGTCATTTAATCATTTATCAATTCGGTCATGGACAAATATTTATTAATTGTGCAAATATGATTTGTCAGACACTTTACCTTGATATTAAGGATACAGAAGTGAACAGAAAGGGAAAAATGAGGAACACAGGGCACAGGGCAAAAGGAAGGTTGGGGCTGAAGGGGTTTTTTTTTACATATACATGTGTTTATTAGGTTTTCATTTTTTGCCTTCACAAAATTAAAAAGACTTAAAATTTGATAACAATAACAATGTTTAAGATAAGGACTAGAAACAAAAACCTCGTAAAGAATAAACAAACATAAATACATTCAGAACAGAAATCAGATGATTGCTGCCTCAAAATCTTAAGCAATAATAATAATAACGCAAAGAAAGTAACATTCACATTGTCAAATAAGAATATGTCTATTATAGAATGCTTTGACTCTGAGATTCATTATGGAGTCATCAGTTAGCTGCTGCTGCTTATTTTTTTTAAGTCTCAAGGAGGTGATTTTTTATATGGTAATTAGTGAAGGCTACTCTGAGATGTCAATATTTTTGACACTTCAATGACCTACAGATCCTAGCATATAAGAGTAAAGAAAATAACATTCCGGACAACAGAAGAACCAGTCAGTGTCGTTGGTAGAAAAACAATTTATCTGTTTCAAAGACGTAATTGGAAGTGGTTTGAGAAGGAGTAAATAGTAGGAGATGAAGTTAGAGAATAAAAAAGACCCAGATCATTCAGGGACATGTAGACCAGGGCAAGTCATCTGAAATTTATTCCTTGACATTTTTCAACAGGGTAAGAGAAAGAGAGAGGATATGATTGGTCAGTAGTTCAGCTGAGCAGAGAGAGCTTAGTTGCTGGGGGTCAGAGTAGCCTTAAGATATCAAGCTGAAATGGAAGGAACAGTGAAGCCATCAATTTACTGTGATGTTATAAACAAGAGGCTAAACAGAAAGTGCTTCCCTTTCTCCCATCTCCAATTCTCCCCAGTGACACTGCACACAGCAGAGGAAGACCTATCTCAGCACACAAGTGCAGAACTCTCACTGCCGAGGAAGCCCCAGACGAAAGGCTTTTGAACTGTGTGGCCAAAGAGAAGAAAAGGGAAAGGACTCAGAGTAGAGAAGTACTGAGCAGTGAGAGTGGAGAAAGTGTCTTTGAGGTTTTCCTGACTTTTCCTAATGAAAAAGTTCAGGCATTGGCACCTGGAGAAAGGCTCAGCTTAAGGCCTTCAATCAAACAATCATTGAATGGGTGCCCTGAGCTGGAAATAGAGACACGCTCTCCAAGAGCATAAGTTCCTGACTGCATCTCCCTTCAGACACAGCGATGCCTTTGCTGTGCACCAAGCCTGGCGTGGGGAGGACAGTTTCCCCATGACACCCACTGGGTAAAGTATTTATTTGCATATGGTCAGGTCCCCCCCAAATCATGCAACTTTGGAGCCATGAGCTGAACTCCTCAGATTTATGTTCTTAAAACTTATCTATATGAGAAAGAGTACCTATACATGTAGGTTTATATAATATTTTCATAGATAAATTACGAGAATAAACATACAGATAATTGATCATGATCATTTTTAATTAATAAATAAAATTATGATCAATTTTGCTTTACTTGTTGAATTGTTCATAGTACGATGAAGATGTGAATTTACGTATATAAAGAGCACAGACTGGAGGTAAATTAGTGAGAAGTAAGACTTGAGTTTGGTTTTGCATTGTGAAAGGAAATTCTGGATGCTAGAGAAGGAAGGACTTTATGATGAAACTGAACAACAAGCTAAAGCTTCGATACTGAAAAGCTTCGTATATGTCTTAAGAAAACCTAATAGCATATTTAATCCAAACTGAAAAATTATATAGCACATTGCTGAATAGTATAATGGCAGGCATCATTGTTTACAAGCAATGCTATAACTCAGGCGTCCTCAAACTATGGCCTGTGGGCCACATGCGGCCCACCTAGGACATTTATCTGGCCCACCAGGTGTTTTTGCCACTGCTGCCTGCCCTGCTTAGCAGCCGACTAGTCCTGGGCCCCACAGTCCAGCCCTCCAATGGTCTGAGGGACAGTGAACTGGCCTCCTGTTTAAAAAGTTTGAGGACCCCTGCTATAACCATGGAGAATAAACTGGAGAATGTTTGTATCCACTGTGGGATGAACTCTGAGCTCATCACATATATTTAGGTTCCCAGGGTCAAAGTGCTCAGGAATAAGTGATAGCAGAGTGAATGTGTATGTGTTTATGTCATCAACCAAGAGCTCTTCAGTCAAAACATACGCTTCCGGCTTGGCGCCTATAGCTCAACGGGCAAAGGCGCGAGCCACGTACACCTAAGGTGGCGGGTTCGA
>NW_003852430.1:10310834-10396718 GCF_000181295.1 Otolemur garnettii | reverse complement strand
ATAACGTTACCTTCCTCTTTTCACGGGCACAATATTTGTGTACCTCTGAGTATTTATCTAATTAATGTATTTTTATATTGTAAATGAATAAAGGATTCAGGGTCCAAAATGTGAGTTTGCATTCAAATAGAAAAACAAACAAACAAACTCTGAGTTAATGTCAGCTTCCTAATGTCAAGTTCACAGGTAAACAGCCCCTTCCTTCTCTGTCACAGATGTGTCCTTTTACTGTATTGGGGGGCAACTTTTAGCGTATCATGACTATTAGCTGTAAATAAAGGAAGCTCATTATTTTCTCATTTTTAAATAATCCTTGTTTAGAAAATCAAATTGGGAGCTAAGTGGAAACATATACCCAGTTTTTCAAAGAGAGAAATTTAAGAATAAGTACAAGATTTACAAACCAAACTCTTAGTTGTCTAAAAATATAGACTGTATTATCCTAACTATATAAGTACTATGTCAATTAGAAAGACGCAGTGGTATTAATGATGATCTGTAGAAAGAGTTGGAATTTTAAAAAATGGAGTAGAGGCACTAAGCTGGGCTGTGAAAGAGTTAATAGAGATCCGCACCAGGAGGATAGAATTGGAAATCAAAGAGCAGCAACAGATGGGGACGAGTTTACAGAATGAAAATCTGTGGGGTTTAGGAATTAATTGGTTGTGGAGAAGAGGGAGTGGTAAACATCACTCTGAGGTTTCAAATCGAGATGACTGAGCAAATTGGTGTTATCTCTCTATGTAAAGTACTTAGCCACGTTGCTCTGAGACTCAGCTGGTCATGATTTTTATTATGATTTTTTTTTTCTGATTCAGCTGAGTGAGATTTGCACTCAATCAACCCAATCAATAAACATAGCAACCAGCAATGACACAGAAATAATATTCATCTGAACACTGGGAAAATACATCCAAACAATCTAAATATGTATAAGTGTGTGTGTGTAAGAGAGAGAGAGAGAACAATGGTGGCCTCTATCCAACCATTTATCTCTGCTAAGCACTATTTTAATGTGACTCCATAGGCATCAACTCACGAACTCACTCAAATTCACACAAAAATTATTAGGTGCTATTATTATCTCAGATTTGCAGGTGACAAAACTGAGATTTTAAAAGGTTAAATGACTTTACTAGGGACACAGAGCCAGTAACTGCGAGCACAGAGACTCAGGTCAGTGTGATTCTGATCCTTGCAGTAATTTCTCAGGGTGTCTTTCACTATTCAAACCAAGAGTGATGGGGGAAAATGGCTGGCCCAGGGCATAGAATCTGGGATCCTTTGGGAAAAAAGAAGGGGTCGTTGAGGAGGTTGAAAGCATAGGGACATATGTCTGACCTTTAAACCTTCCTTCAGAATCCACTCAGAATACTTCGTCTATGTTCAAGAATGTAGGAGGGAAATGTAGTCCCTGACAGACAAACCAAACTGGACTTAATGGTGAACTGGACAGACTGACCACTTGCCACAGACTGACGTGCTTGAGATACTGACCACTGCAGACCTCTGGAGAGCTGGAGCAAAAGTAACTCCTATGACCATCGTTTTACCGAGTGACAGTCATTAGTCTTGTCTTCCGTCAGACTCCAAGCTTCTTTTTAGGCAACCTGTGTGATTCCAGGAAAACTAACCCAATCCGAGCTCCAGAGTTGAACCCGAGTTCCAATCATAGCAATTCCATACACTTTCTTGGTGACAGGTTTGCAAGTGGACGAGCAAAGAGCTGCATTAAACAAAATATTTTCTAAAGAAGTTTCTAATATTTTTTTCCCTTCCCCAGTGGTAATATTCCGTATCTCTGTGAGTCTTAGACCCCTTGAACACAATGATGGGCCATAGGAAGAAAGTAATATTCCTGTATGGTAGTGTGGAGTGAAGCAGGACAGAAACTTTTAGAATATTATTCAATGGCTGGAGCTGCCAATCCCGATGTCTGTCCTAAGTTTGGATTCATACTTACATACGTGCATGGTTTTCATCATTAAAGACAGTTTTTTTCTTATTTAAGCACACATGAAACCAAGTTTCTCCTTCTTGCAAACAAGTATCTTCTATTAATAAGCTGACAATATGATTAAACCAGGCAGTTCAGACATATGGACATGAACAGGCATGATTACCAAACTGATTTTACAGACTATTGGAGATGTTGACTACTCCAGAAGTAATAATACTCTGAATATACCGACTGCTGTACCCAGACTCACACTTTGATTGTTTAGGTATTCTGACTTATCCGAAGAGACACACAAAAGTGTCTTGTCTGTCTGCCCAGCTCACATCTCAGAAACCTTCAGTCATGTACTTGCGAAGTGGTGGTTCATTCACCCTCCCTCGGCTCCCTAACACAATTGCATTTAGGTTCTAGGTGAGCTGAAGACCTGGTGACCTGGCTCAACTAGGACAGCTGGCTAGGCTGTCTTTTTAAATAGTCAATTATTCTAATCTTTTGCAAGTTGAGGTCACCAGAAATGGTGTAAGAATAATTATACAGAAGCTGTAAGCTCTCTTCAGGAATAATATTTCATATCTCACACCATCATGCCTCTTTCATTCTATTGGTGAATGAAGTCACTGGCTAGTCCAAATTTAAGCAGTGTTTTAATGTGACTCCATATGCTATAAACCTAGAATAGAAATAAACCTAGATTTGGTTATTTTCCACTAAAATTGTGCTATAAATTGTGTATCAAGGACTCTCACAATGAATACTTGAATAAAGAGGATTGCTCGTATGAGTTACGACATGAAATTATTACATGATGCTATTTCTGTAACTCCAATGCATTGTAACTTAGAAAAAGTTATTACAACAATTTTTAGGTTCTTTTTCAGAAGTTCCTTGATTTAAAAGAGGGAGGGAGAGCTCGGGGATAAGCAGACGAAGCTAACCGTCCCTCCTGCACCCAACCCTTACACTTGCCACTCCAACCACAGGACCACAACTTTATCTGTTTTAAATAGTGAGCATCTGAATATTTCATTTGGAAAAAAAATAATTCTATTTCAAAAAAAGATATTTTAAAGAATTTTCTGCATTTCTACGTGATTTTACAGGGTTTATAACATTTTAACTCGGGATTAGAATCCTCAAATAAAAAGCAAACCTATTGTTCAAATGTCTCAGCATCAACTATAGTTCCTGTTGTGAGGGTGACATTTTCTACAAAGGTGTAAATTTTCCTAAATCCTCATAGGAATATGTAGGATTATGTAGTTGATTATATCAAGACCTGAATATTCACTTGTTGTATGACCAATACTAAGATTACTATTTGATATTGTTTTGGGGTTTGAAAAAGAGAAAAAATTTTCAATGAAATAGAAAACTTTTAAATTTTTTTGGCATTCTAAACTAATGATAGTTTTCACATTGATAAATCTAAAGTTCTTTAAATCACCAAATTATGTGACAAGATAATTAATTATGTTCAGATGGGGACTTAAGTGAATAAGATGCTATTCTTTTAAAAATTATTTGCCGCATCTTTTAAAAAATTCTATGGTCTCTCCATGTTCATCCTAGGAAGGCCTAAACAAAGTAAATTTGTTTTATTAAAAGAATAACTAATGTGTTAATAAAATGATTATTTTTGCTTTAACTTCAGCTGTGAAATGTAAATTGAAAGAAAAATAGACATAAACAGACATATTTAGAAGTTTGTGTGAGATTATACTCCTCCACTAGATTCACTCTCTTTCTTTAATTTTTTTGCAGTTTTTGGTCAGGGCTGGGTTTGAACCTGCCACCTCCGGCATATGGGGCCGGCGCCCTACTCCTCTGAGCCACAGGCACCTCCCTATCCTCTTTCTTTTTAAGAGTTGGACTTGAAATAATGCACTTGTATGTTCCATATAAGTCATTTCTACTGGAAGTAGAAAAAGAATAACCCTTGTCTTTTATTACGACCCATCATATTATACCTTGTACATTGAATAGACAGATGAGGTGAAATTTCTACTTTTTCTTCTTATCACAATGAGTCAACTTTAAGATTGCCTGTATTTTTAGACAAAGGTTTAGTAATTTCCAGTGCTGAAACCTTTAATCATTCATTGTGCCTATAACAAAAAAGATAGAACTTATTTCAAAAATAGCAGCCATGTCATTTGTACTGAAGAAGGAGATCCACAATGTTAATAGATCACTGTGACAGTTTTTGTGGTCAGAAGTAGGACAGGAGCAAAAAAGAGAAAGTAATGTTTCCATTTATCTTTCTTAGTAGTATGGACAGGGAGAGAGAGGCTGAGAGAGAGGGAAAGAGAGGGAGAGAGAGAGAAGAGATGGACAGTGAATCTGAGCATGGAGATATTTTACTCTCTTAGGAAAAAGGGGGAAAAAAAGTGATTTTATCCAGTGGTTTAAGCCTTAAGTTGACAAATAATGAAATTATTCTTTTTTTTTTTGTCAGCTCTAAAGAAAATTTATTTATCTAGGTAATCATTTTATAATTTGCTTGTTTTTTCAATAAGTATTTTTTGAATAACACAACTTGAAATAATACTATGTTTTATTATTGTTCTAGGAGTGAAAAACGTGACACTAGCTATCAAAATATCATACCACCATGAATGATAAAACATTAAAGATAAAATTCAATCTTGGTTTTAGCCCAAATTTGCCTCATGTATGATGATCATTTCTGATGAAGTCCCCATGTATATTTTGAGAAACTAATGGAGCTTTCTACATACACGTTGCACTGATTTAAAACAGACTATTGAATATTTTAAAGCAGAAACATTTGTAAAAACAAATTCTTAGGACATAGACAAGAAACATACTCAAAGAAAAATAGTGTTTTATTATAGACTCTATTAAGGGTGGTTTAAAGAAAACCGATGGTGGAGTTTATTTGAGCAAAGAATTACTCATAAATCAGGCAGCCCTCAGAAACAGGATAGATTCAGAAGCTCCACCCAGCCATATGGGCAATAAGTAATATTTATAGACAGACAAATAAAGTAACCTGCAGAAACACCTTGATTAATTACAGCTTGTCTTTTGCCTTTTATGGACATAGTGTGATCAGTAAGAAGCCTGTGATTGGCTGAAACTCAGCTACTTGCTATAAGAATGTACTCTTAGGTTGTAGGGCTTTTTTAATATACTAATTAAATTGCAGCTATCTGTACAAAGGCAGCTTTAGGCCAAATTTAATTGATAGTATAAGGAAATATAAGTAGTTGGGGTTTTTTTTGTAAAAGTTAAAAATATAGGGTGTTATATTTTTATAGCTATAAAAGGAGATCCACAATGTTAATTGTGGAAATTAACTTGTTAATTTTAGAAATTTTAGAAATTTTAGCCAGTGAAATTTTCTAAGGCCATTGAATGTTGAAGGTCTTTTAAATTCCAGATAACTGTATGGAAATAAAATTTCTACTACCACTTATAAATGAACATGTTAAACCAACACTTATTATGAATTTTGAATAAAACATACCATATCTTCTTGAAATATGCATTACTTCTTATATTACATACATTAGTATAAAGGGCAGATGGCTGGCTTATCACTAAATTCCATTTTAAAAACTTTTCCTTTTGAGAAGCAGAGATGTACCCTTTAAAGCTGATCTTTCTTCAAGGAAACAATAATAAAATTTACATTGCTTAATTCCTCTAATCTCTTGAAGAAAGAAAACAGAAGAAAATTAAATTTTGGCATGAAAATTCACTGAGTGTTCTCTAGATGACATCAAATTATAGTAACAAATGAAGTGAGTTTGTAATTTTCACGTTTTTCAGGGTGAAGTTTTGAAGATTAAGATGCCTCTTAAACCATTGAGAATGCTGTAGCCAAATATCTTAGAGTGAGTACTTTATAAACAACAGAAATTTATTGCTTGCAGTTCTGGAGGCTGGTGGTCAAGATCAAGGTGTTAGCACGGTCAGTGTCTGGTGAGGGCCCATTCCTTAGATGGGTGGCACATTCTTACCACATCCTCACCTGGACAAAAGAGGAAAGGAAGTTCCCTTCAAACTCTTCTCTAAGGTTGCTAATTCCATTTATTAGGCTAGAGCCCTTGCACTTAATTACTCCCTCAAATGCTCCACCATTTGATACTATCACATTGAGTATTAGGTTCTAGCATACGAATTTTGGAAAGACATCATCATTGAGGTCATAACAAGACCCCTGCATCTTGTGATGCCATTTGACCCCAAGCCACACTTTTTTAGATTTTAGAACATGTGTAATTTGTAATATCCCGCTATCTCATTGACACTGAGGCTAATGCTGAGAAATCTCCACAAGGCAAACCCATGCAAATGACAGAGAAAGGATTAAAGCCCAGGTCCTCTACTTCAAGCCCAATATACTTCACTATAATTTATTGCCCTGGTTAATAGGACCTATATTAAAATCTATATGCACACACATAATATCACACTATATCATCTCAGATTCTTTTATCAGCCTTGTAAATTTCAGATATCTGTTTAAGAAACTCTTGAACTTGAACAAATTAAACCTGTTTACTAAATTAGTTCCTAAATACCTCACTAGTCATTAAGAGAATACATATTCCATGCAGGATAGTAAAAGTATTAAGCAGATTCTCTCAAAATCTATCTCAGGATGAGATGAGCAATTTATACATCATTTTTTCTTCATCAGATTTCGGAATAAATAGAATGGTGAACATAGAGGAGAGAGAAGATAGAATAGGAAATCTCTCCTCTCCTTTTGCTATAAAAAATTACAAAGATTAAATCTCTACTTGTGCTTTTACTCAGTGGTACCTGAGGATATCTTTGTATTATTTCTTATAACTGGACATGAATCTATAATTGAAAAATCACGTTATTGTGGAATGAAAAAATAAAAAAAAAAATCATGGAGACTGTATATATTTTAGATTTACAGCCAAGCAGAAGTTTTATAAGAATTTAAACTACCATCTTGAAATTACCTAGTGCAATCAAAGATTAATCCAAATGAGTAATTTTATTTAAAATTTATCTGAAATAAATCAGTGAAATTTCCTTAAATAATTATCTATTGAAAATTATATAAAAGAGTAGCTAATAAATTATAGGGATAAAATACTTTCCAGAAAATAATGGAAAATATTTGTGTGCATTTGCATGAATAATTTACATTTATAAATTTCAAAAATAGTAGTATCAAAATTAATTTGACTTCAAATTAATTTAAAAATTTGATTTCAGAATTAAATTGGTTTATTTTATGTTTTAATTTAAATTCAGTTTACATTTTCTTTCTAGGTGTCTTTCAATTTAGGCAAAACAATATATTTAATAAATATTCTCTTTGTAATTTTAACACAACAGATTTAAAATACATAATACAATTTCACAATATATTTTATTGCTCATCAAATTAGAAAACTAAGCAAGGTATCACTTTTCAAGAGGTTTTCCTGTGGTTGGACCTTTGGGGTGACTAATAAAATATACCAAAAGTTAAGTTGGAGCCCTTAAGAAACACCAAAGCCTTATCTTCTAATCCTTTTAACCTAAAGTCTTCAACAAAATGAACTTTGTTGCAGAAAATTCATACCGATTACTACCACTTATTTCTGTCTTATTTGCTAGGCTGTGGGACAGAGGACAAAAGTAAAACATGAAGATGTGGCCTTTTATATTAAGTAGTTGAAAGTATACTAATTTTTCAATTTATGTTGTATTTTGTTATTCTGGGTCAGCAATTTAAAAATATTAGTGTGTGCAGAGATTCTTTGGAAATCTTGTCAAAAATACATTTAACAGATCATTAAGTAAGAACCCTTGTGTAAAACTGTAATTTATTAAGTTTTTTTTTTACTTACTCTAAACAATATTCATCTTATACCTAATTTTATATTAAGCATTTTGAAACCTTTTCCTTAAAAAGGATTCTCAAAATTTCATTAACTTCAAACACCCAAAAGTAATTTGAGATCCACACGGCCTGTCTGAACCACCATCACACGGGTCCTCCACTGCCAAGTTGTAACCACAGGCTCCGTCACAGCTTCTTTGCAGGGTACTCAGAGGTAAGTGTCTCTTACCCAGGTGAGCAATGCATTTCTGCCATCTGGCTGCTTAAGGTCTCACCCTCAGCCTCTGTCTTTCCAGTGTTCTCCTTTCTTTTGGGTTCTTACCCCTTTGAGATGACCCAACTTTGGGTTCTTATCTAATTCCCATATCATATGTTTTTGTCCATCAGTAGAAGCACAGCTGCTTCAGAATGTAGCCTTGTCTATCTCTGCCTGACTGCACAAGTCCTAGCACGCTCTAAGTTCCTTCAGGTGGGTGCAACTCATTTTATCTTCATGGTGGGGGGGAAACACGAATGGTTTCAATGGAGCCCCCTCACTCATATAAAGATAGAAAAATATTTTTTTGCCTTTCCTGAGTTGAGACCACACTCTCCACAATAGTTTTCTCTGCAGTTCTGGCAACCCTTTTGTCACAGAGCCTTATCTGTAGGAAAAGGTCGTCTCTGGTAACCCCTTTCCCCATATCCTCCTGGGTGTTGTATACCGTGAACTAATAATCTTACAAACTTTACAGGGTATTAGCCAGCATTTGAGAGCTCGGACAAAATCTATACAAAAAGATTCCTATATAGCCACTTGTTTTTAGCAAGATGTTCCCAGTATATTTTTATATATGATGCAATTTTAAAATTAACTGACTTAAAATAGCAGAACACACATTTTAAACTGAAAAATTCACTATTCTTTCAACTTCTCATCGAAAAGATCACAACCTTTTAGCTTTTTGTTTTCACCATTGGTCACAAGATCTATAAGTGCTATTTTTTTAATTATACTGTGTCTCATACTCCATTATTTTTTTTTCCCAAATAGTTCAGGTAAGAAACATTTGACTCCAAAAGTCAGAACCTCAGTGAATTTTAGGTGAGTAGTTTAGTCTTAAACCGATGTTTCTTTTTTTGTTTGTATTATTATTATTATTTTTTGGATGAGTAACCCAAAGGTATTAGCGAAGCTATGAGAACTGCCTGCTATTTCATACAGTTGCAAAGAGAAATAACTGTATAGAACGAGTTGAGAGGTGATGCACAAAAAGAATTATTTTCAGCTGACCTCTAAACTCTCCCACTCGGCGGGACTGAGATGATTACATTAGCGATTCTGTCAGGAGGTTTGGAGAGTAGGGACATGTTAGATCATCTTTGAAATCCTTTCCTATCTCTGACAATATTTTAAATTTTAAAATAAAGTGTACCTGGACCCTAGCTTTTGTGAAGTTCCATTGATCTGTCTGAAAGTAACATTTATGAGTCATATCCTATATATTTTGTAAAGAGACATAAATCCCATATAAATGCACTTACAAAAATAAACAGATTAAATCAGAGAAAAAAATAAATGTTCTGTTTCAGAAACCTGAAATAAATGCATCCTACAGTATTTTCATTTATCATGAAACTAAGTATTAAACGTTGGTAATTTGTAATTACTCTGTTTCAAACTGCACGTGAAAATAATTTAATAAAAGAAAATAGCTTATTTCTTAATGTTTTAATTAATAAAGAAGTTGTATTTCTAGATTATATATTATTGAAGCAGATTTGTCCAAGCTCATCAAGTTGAACTTGGTTAGTTTATTGGCTCTGAGATATCATTAAATAGAATATTCAAACTCCCCCTCTATAAATAAACACAGCAATAGTGCCCTTTTTGTTGCTTGTATTAAACGAGGTGATCCACATCCAAGCCCAAAATGGTGACCACAAATAGTGTTCAATAAAGTAAGGTGAGGGTAGTGATGAACATAATTCCTTCAAGATTTTAATACCAGTCTTGAATTTATCTAAAAATAAAACAGTAAATTATCACTAAAAATGAGATGAAATGTGGATCGTTTCCCTGAAGCAAAGGCTCTGTTTGAACAAACGGCATTCTTTCTGCAGAATAACGTATTAGTTCGGTAATGTTCTATCCAAATCTAAGTGTTGTGAAGTAAAATTGGTTGCTTCTACTATTATTGCTGAATCAATATATTTTGAGCTTTTAAGGCAGCTAAGTGGGTATTTGGAGGACTATAGACTAAGAGATAAAGGAGCAATTTCTCACTAAAGGCCATTTTCTACACTCCACTGAATAAAAAAATCAAAAAGAATATTACACGTTAAGACTGGAAGGTTGAATATTTCATTTTGAAGGAAGTACTGAAGGATTCTGAAATGACTCTCCTTTTCCTTTATTTGCTTATTTATTTATATTTTAAATTTACAAATAAATGGCATATGTTCATGGTGTACTAGGTAATTTTTCATACATGTTTTACACTGTGAAATGATCCGATCAGGCTAATGAGCATATCCACCACCACCAATATTTGTCATTTTTTTGTGATGTATTCTCGAGCCTTCAGTTCATTTGAATACAATTTATTATTGTTAACTATAGCTATCATGCTGTACAATAGAACATCAGAATTTCATCCTTTTATCCTACTGAAAATTTATACCTCTTAAGCAATACCTTCCCTTTCCTTCATCCGAACCCTGCCCCTCAGCTTTTGGTAACCACCCTTTCACTCTTTACTTGTATGACCTCAACTTTTTAGGATTCATATATAAGGGAGGTCATACAGTGTCTCATTTGGCTTCAATAAAGTATTATTTATACTGAGCCTCAGAGTCAAAGCGTTCTATAATAGACATACTCTTCTTATTTGACAATGTGAATGCTACTTTTTTTGCATTATTATTATTATTATTGCTCAATATTTCCTTGCAGCAATTGGCTGATTTCTTTTCTGAATGTATTTATCTTTGTTCATTCTTTACAAGGTTTTTGTTTCTAGTCCTATCTTAAACATTGTTATTGTTATTAAATTTTAAGCCTTTTTGATTTTGTGAAGGCAAAAAGTGGAAACCAAATAAACACATGTATATGTAAAAAATATATATATATATATTCCCCATATGCTGGAGGTGGCAGGTTTAAACCCAGCCCCAGCTAAAAACTGCAAAAAAAAAAAGTATTATTTATTGTTCTGGTGAAGTATTTTGACTTTAAAATATCTATAATAATTAGCTCTGTTTAGTGAAATTAAAGAAAATGATCAAAAGTTAGAAAAAATCTTATATATTCGAACAATTCAAGGAATCTTAATATATTATCTTAAATATTAAAGTCAGAAATTTAATACTGGCTATTACAGAAATACGATTCATTGACAAGATATTCCAGGGAGATTATTTGAAATCATTGGTTTCATAACATCATGCAAATTAAATATGTATATATTTTATAATTGAATTCTTCATTTCCAAAAACTCACGTGACCACTCTTGTGCCTTCTTAGCAGATTTCAGCAATGAGGGAAGGTAAGCTTTTATTTCCTGCATAGTTTTACTTAGAGTTTGTGAAGAAGATATAAATGGAGTGGCAGTGACTGGATGACAGAGGGTAGTCCAACTATTTTTCTGTCACCCTATCAATACTAGGGGTCAGTATTCTCTGAGCTGTTTTCTGCAAAGCGATCCTATATGGCCTGGCATTGAAAACAAGTACTTCTATTCATATAGCAACGTCCTTTCATGTATACATAGTACCCAGAAGTGGGGGTCCCTCAATACATCCCAAAGCATCTTTTCAGTCTATTTGATATAAACTAAAATAATTTAATTAATTTGATGTGTTAATTTTCTGTGCTAAGGAAAAGAAAACACAATCTTAACCTTCATACATTTGACATACTTATTCTGTGTTGTAATTTATAATTTTTAAACACTGGTTCCATTGGTGTAACTGATATTACCTGATTTTCTGTTGGTTATACCTCATGTAATTTTTTGCTAAGCATAGTAACACTCCTTTGTATTTCAAAATGTTTGTTAATTCCTTTCTGTTTTGTTTTGTTATATTATTGTATAGTGGTAAAGTCTGGACTTTAGTGTATCCATCCCCCAACTAATACACTTTGTCTACCTGTTACGTAATTTTGCATCACCCAAAATCTTCCCATCCTCCCACCCTTCCGAGTTTTCAATGTCTATCATTCCACACTCTTTGTGTCCATCTGTACAAATATTTAGCTCCTAATTAAAAGTGAGAACATGTGATATTTCACTTTATGTTTCTGAGTTTCATGTAAGATGGTGGCTGCAAAAGACGTCATTTCATTCTTCCTGTGCCTGAGCAGTGTTTCATTTGTGTATTTGTACCGCTCTATCCAGTCATCCATTGATGTACACTTAGGTTGAAACCATATGTTTGCCATTGTGCATAGTGCTGTAAAAAACATATAAGTTAATGTATATTTTTGATTGCAGCTGTCATTGTTGTTTGGTGAGCATGAGCTGGATTGAAACCCACCAGCTCAGGTGTATGTGGCTGGAGCCAATGTATATTTTTGAAATAATTTTTTCTTTTTCTTTAGGTAGGTATTCAGTAGTGGAACTGCTGGATTAAAGTGGTAGTTCTATGTTTAGTTCTTTGTGTAAATCTCCATGCTGTTTTCCACAGGAGCTGTACTAACTTACATCCCCTCCAGCCGTATATAAGCATTCCTTTTTCTCCACATCTTTACCATAATGTGTTTTCTAGATATAAAACTACATCATCAGCAGAGATAATTTCACTTCCTCTTTTCTAATCTGACTAAATTTTCTTTCTTTTTTTAAATCTTCTTCTTTCTGATTGCTCTGGAAAGAATTTTCAGTAGGATGTTGAATAAAAATGGTAAAGGTGGGCATCTTTGTCTCCTTCCGGGATTTACCAGGAATGCATGCTTTCAACTTGTCCTTGTTAACTATGATGTTGGATACGGGTTTGTCACCTGAGACCAATGCTATTTTGAGATTTGATACCCCCACGCATAGTTTGTTGAGTAATTAATTTTATAATGAGGTGAAGCTGGTTTTTATTGAATGCTTTGTCTGTGTATATTGAGATAATGATATGGTTTTTGGTCTTAACTATGTTTATGTGGTGAGTCACATTTATTGATCTGCATATATTGAACCATCCTTGCTTGCCTGGAATAAAACCATTCTATGATGGTGTATAATCTTTTCTGATGTACTCTGGAATTCAATTTACTAATTCTTTGTGACAGAAACGTTGATGTTTGTGTTCCCTGTCATTGCTAACAGAGCTACCAGTAAGGATGACCGTATCTTTAAAAAAAAAATCTAGTTTCCATATGCTCATAATTTATATATACATTTTTTTCCTAGCTACATCTTCAAAATTATCACACTTATAAATCCCCTTTAAGGTACATAGATGTAAGAATATTTATTCATATACATAATTGCATGTTTTGCTTATTTAGATATTATTCTCAATTAAAATGTTTATAATAATTTTTATTTTGAGTGCACAATGGTAAAATAGTGTGCAAAATTTTAAAATTAAACTGTAATAATAAGCAACAAAGTATCCACATGACATAGAAATACATTGATTATTATGCAATGTTACATTATTAAAACAAAGAACAATTGATGAACATCTCTTTTTAATATAGAGTTACCAAATGTAGGAAGAAGCCAGGGATATCCTATAAAAAATAGGTAAGAATAGAGACAGATAGAACGTTTAAAAAACAACAGTACAGTGGGAAAACAAATATGCAAAGATGTATATTATCTCTCATAAAACTTATGTGAAAATTAAAATAGAAAAATAAATACTTATCAATACTTAACATCGAATTTTTAAAAAAATTATCATTCATATTATAGCATTTCTATAAGTGAAAAATGACACAAACATTTGAAGAGCTATAGGGCTGTGTTACCAAAAGCTTCATATTTGTGTTTTGTGCTGCCCACTGAAAAATATATTCTAGGATTTTAACCTAAAAAAAAAAATCTAAGACAGACACAATGATTTATGTATAGTAATCCTGATAGTACATACAATAGAGCCATTAATGTCCAATTAGGGTATCTTAAGTATAATTTATACAAAAACAAGTAATAGGTATTATCAGACAAGTAATCTTGGAAATACATAATGATAACAAGATTATGTGAATCATACTAACTATAAAAATGTGAAAAAAAAAACATTATCATATCTAAGAAAATAAAATTACCGGTGGCCAAATTTTACAGCTAAGCAAATGACTGTATTTCAATCTCTGCATCAACTTTTTATTAAAGATAACTTATTGCAAAATAAATATGTAACAAAATCTTTGCTGTGCTCATCTCTGGGAATTAGATAATTGATAGATTGTGCATGAAATCATAGTATCTCATAACATGTCTTTGCTTAACTGGTACTCTTCCAATTAAAATAAATATTGATAAATGCAATATTTGTTTTGTCTTTACCAAAACATATGCTGAAATTCTTTATATTGACATGTTATAGTAACGCACACATTATCTCATTCCAATTATACTTAGAGAAGAAATATTTACTTAATTTTTACCTGGAAAATAGCAGAAAATACAAGCATCAACCTTGTAAATAGGTTATGCTATGATAGGTTATGCCTATGATAGCCATAAGCTAATAGGTTATGCCTATGATATTAAACTTCATAGGCAAGGTGAAATTAGGGGACAAGTAAAGTAACTTAGAGTGTGTCAATTATTTATTTTTTTTTTGCTCATAATTGAAATTTATTCTAAACCACAAATATTTTAAAATTCTATAACATGTTGGAATTTATATAGATATAATGTGTAATGAACATTATAATAAACACAGTTTATTGTTTTGTTTTTTAAATTTGCAGCAAGAAGAATGCATCATAATAATAGCCTAAGGAAAAAAGTGATTTAACTGATTTTTACGAAGCCATTCTGGTGTCTTCCACAAAAATTGCATGTTACTCTGGGCAACTGAACATTCGAATGCTTCTTTCGTTTATTTTTGAGGAACTTCACATTTAAAGAACAGAGCAAATTAATTTGACTATTGCAAATGGTATAACATTAAAGACTCATTCAATCTGTATAACAGAAATGAAATCTGCAATTACCTTAGTAATGAGAAACTCTGGGCAGTTTATAGTTCATGTTAAATTAAATATTGTATAAATTTAGGAATTCATAATTAAATGATTACTATGATAGCATCTGTGATGATGAATTTTTCATCTAATCAGAAATTGACCAAGATGAAGAGTTATTTGAGCTGGGAATAAAGGTAATATAGAGAGTTAGGGTAAAATAGTAGGATCAAGGATGTCTCAGTGGTGTTATTTGGTGCAGGCACAAAATAGCACCCTATTTACAGGAAGGTAACATCTGTTAACTGTCTCATTCTCTATGTAACTTCAACCTATAGGGAAGCAAATCAAAAGTATCTAAATCTATAACTATACTGAGTTAGGAGAATTCTATCTAGAACTGAAACATTCTACCCTAAATTCAATCACGGACTATTGGTTCAGAATGAGGAAACACATTAAGAGTTTAGGAGACACACGTACATTAATTAATCTTTGAGTTTTAATTTCCTTACATATAAAAATATTCAGTTTTGACTAATGAACATTAATAATTTTAACAATTGGTTCCTTTCATGCCATCATCATCTGTAAAAGCCAGAGTTAACCATAATAAATCTTATTTAGAAAGATGATTCCTAGAGAGAAATATGTGAACTTGACAGATTGCTTAGGTCAGCAAAAGGAGGTTTCATTTTACTAACAGTAGAGCTGATTTGTAAACGTGCAGTCAGCCAAGATAGTGTATAATATAATATTTTGGGAAGTGGTCGATCAAAGGGAAAATAAATGACTTCTTTGGACCAAAACACTACCAATAGTAGAGTTTGCTACAAAAATCTCCAGAAAAAAAACGTTTATCACCTAAAGCTGAGTTTATTAAACTTACTAGAAAAAGGGAGAACAACAGCTTGACAGAATCTTAGTAGTGTTTGAAAAACAAGAAATTAAGAAGAGGAATTTACAGCGTGGAGTCTTGGCTTAAAACGTAAGGTCAGTCTTTCAAGGTGGTAAGTGGTGGGATGTAGAATATTTCTAAGATCGTATCTTAGAATTTGTGATTACCCAGAGGTAAGAAATCTGATGAACTTAGGTGGCCCAGTTTAGTTGGTTAATAATCTTATTTCTCTGGTAAAAATTATGTGGAACAAACAGTTAAATCTTCTGACATAGCAGCTGGTCTCACAGCTCAGTCCCAATAGTGAGTTATGTTGACCTGGGTCATCTCTATTCCAAGGACATCAGTTTCAAGTGCTGATAAAATGCCCTCCTCCCCCTGGTGCACTTTTATTTTAGCACACTTTTTGAAGTAGAATAGATAAAATAGTCTTTCTACTACCAGATTTTAGTAAAAATCTACAGATTATATAAGTGGTATTTATAAATTATTTTCTTCACTGGTTTCCTATTGAGGGACGTGGTCACCTACTTTCTTAACATTTTCATGTTTTAATTTGGAAGGAACTTAAAGGGGGTAACACCCAGGATTCATGACCACATGTTCACTCATTCTACACATGTAAAAGGAGAAATAAGTGATAAACTTTCTCATTTTGCTGAGTTAAAAATTAAAATAATTGGAAAATAACCAGTAAAATGAGTAGAATTGAGTAGAGGTTTAATATGTAAAAGAAATACATTATATGTTATATATACACACACATACATATATATGTATATATATGAAGGTTAAATTCCCCCAAATTTAATTTTAAGTGTCTCATTAGTTATGAATTTATAATTCTTCAATATTATTTCCTTTCACTTTTCCCCTTTAAAAGCCTGACAATATTTCTTCGCTTATTCAAAAACTACAGAATTAGCAATTCATATAGTTTCAAACTGTTACAATTTAAACCTATTTACTATTATCGTTTAAATTAATTTAAATTAAATTAACTAATTTTCATTTAAGTTCTCAAGATAAAATATTTCAGGCTGAACTTCGTATATGCATGGTCAAAGATGAGGTTCAGTCAAGCTGTCTATGCATATAAATATTTTAATACTTGATGTTAAAACATACAGAAGGAAAGAGTTTATGGTACAATTCAAATCGTCAAACTATAACTACAGCTCTTGGAACTTTATTCTCAAGAGAAGTTGTAAGAATTTTCTGGGCATAACAGAAAAGATATTTACACTTTATATAGCTCTAAAACGCTATCAGCATGCCTCTCTTTGAAATATATTTCAATTCCAGAACTTGAAAATACAGGACTGATGTAATTATAATAAAAGTGTTAACCATTTGTGAAAAATACCACTTGTACACATGGATTCAAATCTGGAGAACTGAATGTTCTGATTATTTGGAATTAAAGTTTAACGGATAAACTCCTGGTTTCCAGTCTAGCAAGACTGAAAAATCAGAGACTCTTTTTAGATCTGTCAAAGAAATGAGATCACACAGCCAACTGCTGCCCCCAAATCAGAGAAACAGTCAGACAATTACAGAAAATCACCACTGTCTGGAGCAGAAACCCCACAAACCTCCACAGGAACCAGCACAAGAGTAAAACACCAAAACTGTAGTGGACAAATCGCTAGAGACCCAGTGAGGATAAATAATTCTGAGAGTTAAAAATTCAAGACAAACCTAGAAATACTGACAGCCCCAATACTTCAGTGAGTTTGACCGCCTTTGAGCTCTCCCAGGTCCTCAAAGGGATATCTATGGAGAATCCTCTCTGCTCCTGGCGGGAGAAGAAAGTCACCATTCTGAAATATGTTTAAACATCCTTCATCAGAGGTTAGGAGGGATGAATATAAAAGAGTACAGAATATTTTTAGGGCTGCAAAACTATTCTGTCTGATACGACAATGGAGGATACATGCCATTGTACACTTATCAAAAGCCACATAAGGCTCAGCACCTCAAGTGCGCTCTAATGTAAATTGTGGACTTTCGGTGATAATGAAGTGTCGGTGCAGATTCACTGATTATAACAAATGTACCACCGAGGTGTAGAGCTTGTGCATGTGTGGGGACAGGAGCTGATGTGGGAACTGCCTGGACATTCTACTCAATTTTGCTGAGAACCTAAAACTTCTTTAAAAATAAAGTTTATTAATTAAAAATATCAAAAAGGGGGAATGAAGTTAAACAGATCTACCACCCAATTTTTACTTGTATTCCTTTCCATGTACAGACAAGTTCATGCTGCATAACACTAAAATTAAATTGGTAAATCAAGGCATGATAAATGTTTATAAGGTGTTTGACACATGGTTATGTTAAATATAAAACAAAAATATTTAAATGTAAATGCCAAGGTCCATTGTATAATAATGTAAAGAAGTAAGCTTAGACCTTAAAGAATCATAGATCTGAAATTTTGGGCTATTTATTACCAGTGTGGAATAGGGAAAATATTGAAATATCAATGTGATTTACCATCTGAAAAAATGGACATGATAATTATTTCTGATTTTCACAGTCACTATGAAAAAAATAGTATATACAACATACAATGTGATTTATATTGAGTGCTATCAAACGCTACACAAGGAGCTCAGTAAATGGTAGAAATAATGAATAATGAATTTAGGATTGTTCAGTCTTCTTGGTGAATGTTTGCCATCATCATTATATATAGTGGTCAACTCTTATGTTTACTTTGGGGGATTTAATGTCAATGTCATCTGACATGAGAATGGCTATACTGACTTTCCTTTGGTTTCTATTTGCATGGAATATTGTTTTCCGTCCCTTCACCTTCAGTATAAGTGAGTCCTTGTGGGTTGCTTGTGTTTCTGAAGACAGCAGATATTCAGTATGTGTGTGTGTGTGTGTGTGGTGTGTATATATTTTACCCATTTAGACAGACTATTTCTCTTCACTAGAAAGTTCAAATTATTCACATTTGTTGAAAGTATTGATATGTGTGGTGGATTTCTGTTCATCTTGTTGTATAGATCTTTATCATTTTGTTTTCAGTCTTGAGCCATTCTGGTATCTGGACTTTGAACTTTAATTTTTCAATGGTGTCTGGACTTCAAACTTTAGTTTTACCTGGATGGGTGTCTCTGACGGTGATCACTGTCTAATATAGGTCTGAATACCATCTGAAAAAGTGGGTACAATAATTATTGTGAGTTATTGTGAATACCAGGTCAGGTCTGGTCTTCACAAATTCCCTCAGAGATCACTTGTCTGAGGAAATCTTCATTTTTTCCTTGTGCAAGAAACTTAGTTTTGCAGGATATAAGATTCTAGGCTGACCATTATCCCGTTTTAGAAGGCTCGGGATGGGTCCCCATTGTCTTTTGGTTTGGAGGGTTTCAGTGTGGATGTCTGCAGTTAGTCTGATTAGTTTTCCTTTGTAAATTGCCTCCTGATTTTGCCTTACTTTTTCAGGAGGGTCTTTCATGCTTAATTGGTTTATTGCAGGCTTTGTTCATTCCTCTTATTTCTCGTTCTTTCCTTTTGGCTGACTTGTTTAGCCCAAAGACATTACATTCAAGTTCTAAGATGCTTTCTTCTGACTGATTGAGTCTTTGCTCAGTATTTCCTTGAATGTATTTTTTCATTTTCAGATGTTCTGTTTGGTTTTTCTTTAATCCTTCCATTTCTTTAGTCATTTTCTGCATTGTCTTTGTAGCTTCCTCAGGTTGGGTTTCCTTTTGTTCTTGCATTTCTTTGAGCTTACTGATAACCCATATTCATGATTCATCTATGGTGCACAATGCAAGGGTACATGTCGGATCTATTGGTATAGAGTATAAATGTCTGAACACAATAGCTAAGTAACGAGATGAGGTATATATTAACCATTGTGACGTAAGCATTTCTAATTCTACATGAAATCAGCACATTGCACCCCATAAATGCATTAATGTATACATGATCTATGTGTTCACAATTTCATAAAAAATAAAAATTCACCTGTCACTTTAATCTTTTCATTTAGGTTTGTATCCACTGGGACAGAGTGATTGTGCTCTTTAGGGGGTGACTTTTCATTTTTATTTGTTATATTTTCTGAGTTTTTCTGTTGATTCTTTCTCCCCTGGCTTCTCTGTCAAGAGCCAAGAGTTTGGGGCTGGCCTATGGGCTTGTCGCTGAGACCCTGAAGATTGGTCCCTGACTGTGTCATGGAAACCAGTCCTGGTCCTGACTTGCATACGGGTTGCTCCAACAGGTTTAGTGAACCTCTCAGGTTACCTCTGACTTGCTAGCTTCACCTCTTCCCCAAATAGTGAATGAGTCAGGTCCCCAGCTTCCTCTCACTGATGGTGGGTAGGACTTGTGATTGCAAATCAGCCATACACTGTTTGCTTGAGTTGGAAGATGATTTCAAGTCTGTATCACTATTCTTCCAGTTATTTTTTGATGTTGGTGTTATTGAGCCAGCTGTCAAGATGTTCTTGTGTATCCCTCACAGACTCTGTTCCTACAGGTGGTGTGCTTGAGGGCCCCAAGCTTTAGGAGGGACCCTGCACCCCCAGGGGAAATCTGGATCTCCACCACCACCAAAGCAGGGAGAGAGGCAGGGCAGTTTGTGTGAACATCCTCATCAGTAGGTGGTTCCTGTGGGAGGAAGCAACCTGCACTGCTGTTTCCAGGTCCTGGACTGACTCTAGACGATCAGAAGAAGCACTTGAAATACCCCAGGTGATGGGCAGGGTGCTTCCAGTTGAGGCACTAATCTCTGCTACAGCCCAGGAGGATGGGGGAGTGCAGCTGCGTGAGGATTAGTGAGCTTGTCTTCAGGTTCCACAGAAGCTGACTGGTTACCTCCTGTGGTGGAGGTTAAGGGTCTGCTCTCAGTTTCCCTTCCGGGGAGAGCAGAAGGAATCCTAACCAGCCAGAAAAATCTGTTGATGGAGGTAGGTCTGTCAGAGAATCACAAACTTGCAGCCCTCAGTGGGCCTCACTTTTCTCCCCACTCTCTGCTCTAGTCCCACCCTCATGACCTGTGGCAGGCTGGACCCCAGGCCAGCTGAGGTCCCCAGCTACTGTGCTGTGGGCCAAAAGATTTCTTGCCCAGAATCCTGGGCTGAGCCAAGAGTGCTGCCCTGTGGTGGGAGAACGGTGCCGGCTCCCGACCGGCGGGCGTCGGCAGTTTGGGGAGTCGGCGTATGAAAGGAAAAGACAAACAAGACAAAGACAGACACACTGGGGAAGGGACTGAGCCGAAGCTGTTTATTTTAGGGAAAAATATAAATTATATAGGGTTAGTTGATGGGGAGGGGCGATATATTACAGTATAACTAAATAAGGTAAGGAATGTGGCTTTAAGTACAGGATAGGTTGAAATACATAGGAGGGCAGGGGGCTATGCGGATGTAGGAATAATGATAAAAGACTAGTTTTTACTGTCTCTGGTCTTATTTATGGTTTCCTTGAAGCACTTCCTCTTGCAGGAGATTAGAATTCTCATTAGAATTCTTGTTAACCCTTACAGAACGGTTTCCAGATGAGCATGTCACAGCTAGGGCCCACCCCACACTGTCCCCACTGATCTGCTCACATGGGCTCCCACAACTTGTAGACCAAGTAGATCAACCCCAGACCATGCAGAGAGAAGCCTGTCCCACGTCCCCTGCAGGGTGCCCCAGAATGCTCAAAGTTTCACTGCTTTAGGGCATGCCCGGCTCTGAGGCAGCTGCTGGGCATGTGGCACCAGGGCAGTTCAGGGAGCAGGGAGGTCACAGCCTAAGCATACTTTAGTCCACACAAGACCCGAAGAGGAGAGGTCTGAGGCCACACTCCATGGAAACCTTGCTGTTGTGCCTAAATTGTCTCTCTCAGCAGCCATGGACGGGGGAGAGGATTGGCAAGAAAGATTCTTAGAGCAATGCTAGCAGGCTGGTCAAAAAGGCATCTGCCCTGAATGCCTACACTCCAGAGTTACAGGAATCACCTGGACCCACTGACCCCTGTGGATTGTGCAGCCTGGGCTGGAAGTGAGAATTGCCAGAATGAGTAGGGCAAAACCTGAGGAGTTGAAGTCCCATGGAGAGGACAAAGGCTCATGGTGATGGAGAAGCAGTCTGCTGCCTGCCGTTCCAGCTTGGGTGTGGAGTCCAGACGGGCGGGGAGCCCTGTGCCCCTCCATAAGCAGTTCCCAGCTAACTGATGGAAGCAGCCTCTCAGCTCATAGAGGCAGAAAGTCTCTGCAGTGCTTTTGAAGTGGAGAAGGAAACGGCTCCACCCACCTTCCTCCTGGGCTGCAGGTCTCTCTGGGGTTATCCTCTGCCAACATCTTGCTCCTTCTTGCTCTGCTCTGCTACTTCCTCCCATGAAATCCTTGTAGGTTCTGGCAATTTTCCTTCAGAATTACATCCATTCTATGATTGTTTGTTTGTTAGGGTTTTTTTTTTTTTTCTTTTTCACCTAAAACTTTTCCTTCTTTGTAAGGCAGTCTGGCAGCTGCTGTCTCTGGCCAGTCATCTTGTCCTCTATTTCTGTTATTATTATGCCATTTAAGCAAATTACTCTAAAAGTAATTTGGAATAGCTAAAATTCATCTGATACTATTTGAATACAGAAAATTCTTCAGCATATATTACTAAAGGTTCTGAACATTTTCACACACATTATAAATGAGTACAATATCATACAAATAGAATATGTAATTTAGAAAGGTAAGAAAATGTCATAGACTTCTACAGACAGTGGAGAAAACTAAAGGTCATCTGGCCCATAGTCTCCTTCATTTAGAAAAAACACAGCTGAATCTTTACATATGTCTCTCACTGCCAAAAACACTGTGTGGTTCTACAACTTCATTATAAATATTACGTATATATCCAGTTTTCAACATTGTGAGAAACGCCTTCTTCATATGTACTCAAATTATCATATGCCTATTTGAATATTGTAAGACCTTGATCTGAACTTGAAGTAAGTTAATCATGTGCTTATGTTCTTCAACAAGAATGCTATATGCTGATTCATATGTTAAACGCATACAGGTATAACTGTGCACTAAATCCCTTCATATTTTTGGTGTTGTAAGGGTGATAGGGAAACTGCGGTATCTACAAGAAGACTATCTGGATGTTCACCAATCCTGATTCCTCTTGCTCTGGCTGTAATTCTCAGCCTCATCTGAAGTCAGACTGGGACTTCATAACTCAACAGTGGTTAATGAAATGTGTGTAGAGGAGATGCTCTCTCTTAGCTTCCAGGCCTAGCCAGACAGGAGCAACAACAAAATTAGGCTAAATTAGACAACTAGACCAACCTCTCATGCTCTTTCTTCCTTTTCCACATGGCCTGAAACAAAAACTTTCAAAATACTGAAGAAATTTCATGGAAAGATTCCACCTCCCTAAGTCACTGATTAGAAAGATGAGCCTGACCTTAATTGATCTTTGACATGAACAAGAAAAAAATTGGCATTTGGCCACTGATACTTTGAGATTTGGGGGTTAAACATATTTACTCTATCCTAATAGTATAGGTTTTTATTGTTAAAAATTGATAGTACTGGATATATAGTTAATTCCAAATTCTCAGATTTGAGCATTTGTAAAATTGATTTAAAGATTGGATCATTCACTTACTCATTAATTCAGTTATTCAATCAAATATTGATCAATTTAATCATCATTTGTCCAACATATTTTTGTTGACTGTCATATGAAAAGTGTTATGCTTCAAGTTTTGAAGAAAGATGGAAACTACTTAATTACTACCCTCTGGACTACTTTTTTTTTTCTTTTTGCTTCAGTAACAAAGAGTATATTCTAAATAATATGTTTTAAACAATTGTATAAATGCATGGAGATTGAGTACAAGAAAATCTTACAAAATAGGTAAATAGAATCATCTACCAATGAATTTCTCTTTGAATTTTCTTTTCTTTCTTTCTTTCTTTCTTTATTTATTTTTGGCTGGGGCTGGGTTTGAGCCCACCACCTCCATCATATGGGGCCGGTGCCCTACCCTTTGGAGCCACAGGCACCACACTTAATTTTCTTGTTAAAGCTCATCCTATCCCTCTTATGTCAGTTAATTCCAGAAATCAAAACTTTTAAAAAATATATATTTCTTAAATATGCTGTTTTATGGATGGACTTCCCATATAATAAATATTCTCATAAAAAAGATTGCTGGGTAACCTGTGTATTTAATATCAAGAATAAGATATTCTTATGGCAACTAATCAAATAATGTAAAAATATATGAAGAAAAGTTATTACACTCCTATTGCCTCTTTTCCAACTAACAGGATAAAGACTTTTAGTATTTTATTTTACTTATTTATTTTGAGACAGAGTCTCACTTTGTTGCCCCCGGTAGAGTGCCTGGCATGATAGCTCACAGCAACCTCTAAATCTTGGGCTCAACAAATTCTCTTATCTCAGCCTCCCAAGTAGCTGGGATTATAGGCACCTGCCGCAACACCTGGCCATTTTTAGAGATGGGGGTCTCATAACAGCTCAGGCTGGTCTTGAACTCTTGAGCTCAGGTGATCTGCTCACCTCAGCTTCCCAAAGTGCTGGGATTACAGGCATGAGCTGTCCCGCCTGGCCAGGATATAGATTTTAAATGTATACTTCCACGTGTCTCCTTGCTCAAAAAACAACTTCAAACCCACTTCTTCATGTGTTTTAATTTCTCCATTCTTCCCCACAGCAGATGCTCTTGATGTCCTACAGTTCCTGTAGTCATCAGGCAACCTGTGTTTGTTGGCGCTTAGTACAGTGCATGGATAAATTCTTAGTTCAATGATTTGAGCCGCTCTTCCTTGGGGCTTGATGGCTTGAGTAAGTATCATTGAAGTCTGTGTAGCCAAGACAGTCAGAAGTACAGGGAGGAAAGGAGAGAGTAAGGATTCACACATCACTGAGGGTGAGACTCTAGGGATAAGTGCCTACTTCTTCCTCTCTGTCCTACTGTGGAATCTTACAAGACATGTTTCAGACCATTTCAGAGGAAGCTCCAACAGAAGTTTCCTAGGAATCACCTCTCACATAATTTACCTGAAGTCAGCTCTTTATTCCTGGGTTTGCTTTGAAAAATCTAAATAAAGATTCCACTAAATATTATCACACTATTTATGTTATTCTGAGAATATACTCTTTTTATCCCTACAAGCAATTACGGATACAGGTGTGTATATATATATGTACATACACCTGTATGTACATAAACCTCAATTTGCAGCCTGAAATGTGCATTAAATGTCCTATATGTATACAATTTCTATATGAAAAATATAATGCATATAACATATAATATGTTTATATAAAGTAAAATTTATCTTATCTATGCAGGTAAATAGATACATGTGTAATTATAAACTTTCAGATTTCAAGATTAACATGAGTTGTTTTTAAAATCTTTCTGATATTTAGGGCTTATTCCTTTCTTATGTTAAGCTCATGTCCCATTATAAGGGTCCTGCATATTAGGAGACATCTAGATCATCTGTACAGATTAGCAGTAAGACATTCATTATCCACTATTTCTTTGTATTGCACAGTCATGTTCTGCTTTCAGGTCCTATGTGTATGTGTCTGTCCGTCTCTTTCTCTCTGCAGTGAGAGAAAGAACGATGCTATCTAATATTCCATAGACACATGAACTAGTTATTTTATCCTCCACATCTGGTGAAACTCTGTAAAGAAACTTTCCAGAAGCAGACATAGTCCCTTTACCTTTGGAATCCATACAACTCTTTCTTTTAATCTTCCTCTTTGTATAGAAAGGGAGAAGTTCAATCTCTCTCCTCTTTCAGTAAACAGTCTCGTGTATCACCTTAATTTTTTATTTTGTATTGCCATTTATTCAAAAAATTTGCAGCTTCATTGAAGAACATTCAGGTTGATTCAGTTTGGGCTGTGTTCATTGTGCTGCATGTACATCAGCATGTATTCTTATGTCAGAATATTACAAGGGTGTACGTGTTTTGTTTACATAGTTTGTTTTGTACATTTCAGGTCAAAGTTAGGAGTCTGTCCTTCACCCAGAATATGTGCATCATCCCCCTTAGATGTGAATTAACCCAACCCCCGCTTCCTCCCTTCCACCTACTTGATTCCTAGTTCTGTATAATATCGAGTCCATGTAGTGTTTGTTTTTCAGTTCTTGCAATACTTCACCTAGAAGAATGGTCTCCAGGTCCATCTGGCTTGTTACATAAGATGCTAGATTACCATTTCTTTTATGGCTGAGCAATATCCCATGACATACACAGACCACGTGTTATTAACCCACTCAGTACAGATGGGCATTGGGGTTGTTTCCACATCCTTGCAATTGCAATTGAATTGTGCTGCTATGAACTTTCAAGGGAAAATGTCTTTATGATAAAAATGTACCCCCCTTTTTTTTCTTCTTGGATAAATACCCAGTAGTGGAATTGCTGGACCTTTGCTAGCTCCTTGCAGTGTCTCCATATGACTTTCCTTAGGGGTTGGGCTGGTTTGCAGTCCCACCACCACGTGTATAAGCTTTTCTTTCTCTTTCCAGTCATTCCAGCACTTGTTGTTTGGGTACTTTTTGATAAGAGCCATTCTCAATGGAGTTAGGTGATGTCTCATTTACCCTAGTGATTAGAGACATCGAGCATTTTTCCATGCATTTATTTTATTTATTTTTTTTTTTGACTGCTAGACTATCTTCTTTTGAAAAGTTTCTATTCATTCCTTTTGCCCATTTTCAACAGGGTAGTTTGTTTTTTCCTCCTTGCCTATTTGCTTGAATTCTTTGTACATTCTTGTTATCAGTCCCTTATAAGATGCATAGCATGCACATATTTTCTCCCATTCTTACCTCAAACTTATAAAGACCACACACGACAAACCAACAGCCAACATCATATTGAACAGAGGAAAATCAAAAGCATTCCTGGTTAGAAGTGGAACCAGCTAAGTTTGCTCACTGCCACTACTTCTGTTCAACATAGTGCTAGGAGTCTCAGCCACAGCAATCAGGCAAGAGAAGGCAAGGACGTCCAAATGGGCAAAGAAGAGGTCAAATTATCACTCCTTGCTGATGACATGATTTTATATCTAGAAGACCCCAAAGTTTC
Organism: Otolemur garnettii; assembly: GCF_000181295.1. NCBI lineage: Eukaryota > Metazoa > Chordata > Mammalia > Primates > Galagidae > Otolemur > Otolemur garnettii. The sequence goes on along the minus strand of NW_003852430.1, from coordinate 10,369,814 downwards.
AACAAAGTGACTCCTGGAATTGATAAATAAATTTGGTAAAATTTCAGGCTACAAATTAAAGGTACACAAATCTGTAGCTTTCATGTATACAAACAACTGTCAAGCTTAGAATCAAATAAAGGATATAATCCCTTTTTCAGTAGCAATAAAGAAAATAAAATACCTAGGAATATGTTTAAGTAGGGTAGTGAAAGACCTCTCTAAGGAAAATTATAAATCATTGAAGAAAGAAATTACAAAGGGTGTAAACAGATGGAAAAACATACCATGCTCATGGATTGGCAGAATCCATATTGTTAAAAGGGCTATCCAAAGTGATTTACAGATTCAACGCAATGCCCATTAAAATACCAGTGCCATTTTTTGCAGATCTAGAAAAAATGTTTCTATGCTTCATATAGATACTTTATAGATTAATCGGCGCTTTCAGCCCTCTTACCTACTTGTGTGATTTTACAGAAGTAAACACACATGAAATACATTAAAATAAGTTATTTTAATCTGAAAGTCTGACATACTTATAAAAGCTATACTGTGATGATGAATTTTTAAGGGATATTTTCTTTCTCCATTATTCTTCATGGAATATAGCATTACTTCATTCTCTAGTTGAGAAATGTTCAATTTGGGAGCCGGTATCCGTTTTCCAGAAAGTTGCTGAACTTTCTCCCACCTTTCAAGACCCGTATCTTTTATATTTTGTATTCTCCCCAGTAACGAAAAGAAAATTTCATGTGGATAGTTGTAGCATCTTTGTTTTTAATTGCCAAAACTTGCAAGCAGCTGAGGTTGCTTTCAGTAGTGAATGGATACACAGGTACGTTCAGACTATGCAATATTATTCAGCACTAAAAGAAATGAGCTACCATGACTTTAAAGGATATGATGCAATCATAAATATCTATCACTAAGCGAACACAGCCAATCTTAAAAGCTACATACTTTATGACTTCAACAATGTGACATCCTGGAGAAAGCAAAATTATGGAGGCAGTAAAAAGGTCAATGGTTGTCTGGGTTTGGGACAGAGTTAGGGAGAGGGTTAAATAAAGCTCAAAGATTTGAATGATACAATAATGATAGACACATATCATTATCCATTTATCCAGACTCATAGAATATACAACACCAAGAGTGAGCCCTAATGGAAACTTTCAATTTTATGGAGTTTGGGGATTATAATGTGTCACTGTACTTTCATGAATTATAACTTGGGGGATATTGCTTATGTGGAGGAAAAAGGCATTTAGGAATCTCTATACATTCCTCTTGATTTTTCAGTGAACCAAAAACTGCTCTTAAAAAAATGTCTTTAAAATAAAATTACATTTTATCAGGGATAAGCATTTCCTTGGGGCACGCTCTAGTTTTAGAGCACGCTTCTCTTTCAGGATTCAGTTTTGGTCTTTGAAAATTTTCTTTTATTTTATCAGATAAGCCATAGGTTTTTAAAAATGAATATTTCATTGACCTTATAACTAAAGGGTTTTTAAGATATCAGAATGTCCCTGTTGCTAGCCAGCAGAAGCACCACGTTTGAACTCTGTGTTATTGAATAGACTTGTAGATGTTCATCTGGGACCGTGGCACGGTACTTGGCTTCTTAGAAGAGCAATGACAATCAATTTCAATCCCAGAGCCAACGGAAAGAAATGTAAATAATATAGATAGTAAATGATAATATGGGAATTCATGGGAGAATATAATAGTCTGGAGCTAATAAGATTTTGGATGTCTCTTTTCAAGGAGTTATATTCTCACTGACAAGCTTAAAAGTTTGAAGGGTCAGTCACAGTGAATATGTGGAGTGAGAGAGGTGTCAGGCTTGATATAAAGCTTTTTGACCTAAAAAATAAAGCCAAAAATGTAAGTAATTTTTTTTTTTTTTGAGACGAGAGTTTTACTCTGTGATCCTTGATGGAGTACTATGACATCACAGCTCACAGCAACATCAAACTCTTGGGCTCAAGTGATCTTCTTTGCCTCAGCATCCCAGGTAGCTCGGACTACAGGCACCCGCCACAACACCTGGCCAATTTTACTCTTGCTCAGGCTGGTCTCAAAGTCCTCAGCTCAGGCAATCCACCCTCCTCGGCCTCCCAGAGTGCTGGGATTACAGATGGGAGCCACTGCTCCAGGTTTGACAATGTAAGCAATTTTTTTTGAGAGAAGTATGAGGATAGGGAGATAGAACGCAAGATTATTTTTTATACAAGGAGTTTGAGATGCCTACTAGACTTTCAGATAATGATGATAAGAAGGCATCTGGCCATCTGAATTTGGAGATATCTAGGATTAAGCAAACAGTTCAGAGTTTATTCATGTGTAGATAGATTGAAAATCCAGGACACTGATAAAAAATGACAAGGAAACAAAGAGAAGAATGAAGGCAGAACCTGCTCCAAGGCTTTGCTTTGAGGCAAACCACCATTTTAGAAAATCAGAGTCCTGTTACTCACAATCTGTGTGTCGACCTTGGTGCATTTGTAGGCAGGCTACAAATATTGAGGTTTTCCAGTGACTTTCATTACGTATACTCATACATTTAGAAACGTATCTTTCCTCCCATTTTTTAAAGTTATTTTCACAGTATGTATCTATAATGAGACAGCAATACCCTGGTGTTTATTTCACTCTCAACATGTTAAAACTGCGGTTAACTTCAAAGGCCCTTCAGAGCAAAAGGAAAGAGCTCCAGCGTTTTCACTGGTTTTTCTTTACAAACAGTTTTAACTATAATTTATTCAGCTTATAAATAGATTACTTTCAAAGACAATCCATACATTTTTGTTTGCTTGTTTTGCTTTGAGGTTTCCTCTACTTTTGAAGCTGTTAAATCCTCAGCTATTTGAATATTTTAAAATTAAGGCTTTTGTGCCTTTTTAACAATTGTCAGGTTATGATGGACCTAATATGTTTTGGTATATAAACTTCGGGGGTGGGGGGAGAATTCATTTGTTACACAGATTTTATTTCTCTCAAAAGTTTCTATCGTTTTGTGCTTCTCTTTTATTGATGCTTTTTTGTGTTCAGAGTTGTTTTTGCAATCCTGTCCTTGAAACTAGTGCTTAAGTTTAATCTAAAATACCTGATAATACAGAAAAACATTGTTGAATGCTGGTAAAAAAAAATACAGTGTTATTAGAAAAACTAACGTCTAGTCCCAGCTACATTTATCAAGGAAGAACATACTACCCACACCCCAAAAGACCTATTCCTATCCCTTTCTAGCCACAACCTCCACACAATTAACTACTATCTTGACTTGGAAAGCATATACCAATTTTTGCATTTTATATTCTTGACAGCATAGGGCTGGTGTATCTTTTTTAGATCTGGCTTCTTTCAATCAACATTGTGCTTGTGAAATTCACTCAGATTGTCCCATGCAGGTATAGTTACCATGTAGTAATCTCACTTGAGGATATTTTACAGCCTAATTATGCCTTCTTTTTTTGGTGTACATTTGAGATTTTTCCATTTTGGAGCGATTTCAAGGGTTTAAATATGCATTTCAACACTTTCTTGTGATATGACATACTTGTGTTGGAAATATGCTTTAGTAGAATTTCTAGGTTAGAAGGTAGCATAGAGTCCTCTTTTGTAGTTATTGATGAATAGTCTCCAAATATAGTTGTACCAATTTAAACTCCTCCCAGCCATGTAGGAGAGTACCAAATGCTCTGCTTCCTTACCACCATTTGGCATTTTCCATCTTTTCTATTTTAGCTGTTCAGATAGATTTGCATAAGTTTACCAAATGTGGTTTCAATTTGCATGTTCTTGGACAAAAACAATTTGAATTTTTTTTTTTTTTTTTTTTTGAGACAGAGTCTCACTATGTTGCCCTTGGGTGGGTGCCGTGGAGTCACAGATCACAGCAATCTCAAACTCTTGGGCTTAAGTGATTCTCTTGCCTCAGCCTCTCGAGAAGCTGGGACTAACAGTGCCTACCACAGCACCCGGCTATTTTTTGGTTGTAGTTGTCATTACTGTTTGGTAGGCCCGGTCTGGATTTGAACTCACCAGCTCCGGTGTATGTGGCTGGCGCCCTAGACACTGAGCTGAAGGTGTCGAGCCACCATATGAATATTTTAACAAATTGATTTGCCTTTATTATGATATAGATATTTAAATGTTTTGTACATTCCCTCAGGTGTTGCTGTCTTTTATTTTGTGAGTTTCACAAAGAAGTTCATTTTTTAAACACATTCACTTTGCAGAATTGTGGGTCACTATTATTATAATAGAAGATGTTGGGTCAAAATTAATAGACAATTTAAAGGTAAAGGGTTAAGATTTTAAGTGGTGACAGATGAGACCATAAAAATAAATATGGTCTCATAAAGACAATATGAAAAATTATGACACAAAAACAAACAAACAAACAACAACAAACATAACCCAGAACTTTAAAAACAGCTGGGACCAGAAAAAGAAAAATACAAAAACAGCCTATTAAATTAACCGCGTAGGAATTTCCAGGTTGGGGAGGCTCAGAGAGCCCTAGACTAGCTTCTTCACCAGTCTTGAGATTGCTATTGGAGCAACTAAGCTGCTTCTTGGGGCCTGACATTAAAGCGCCGCTGGAGAGACCCACCAAAGCCCTCAAGTTGGGGCGAGGTGGACTTACTGGTGACCTCATATGGCCTTCAAAAAACTCTCAGAGGAGTTCAAGGAACTCTGTGCTCCTGGAAAGACCCCTTCTTATCCCTGCTGCCCCTCTACTACTCACAATGTGTCCAGAATCACAGTTTGCATTCGATGTCAAGGACACTAACTCCCTCAGTCACACCCCTCTGCTTGCAGCCATCACCAGAGAAATAGAAGCATTTCAAGGTTATTTCTCATCATCTGGACTCTTGTCCCCCCAAATGGCTCATTCTTTGGACTTTTCATTTAGGGATCTCCTCACAGCTGTGACTCTAAATACATACTCTAAGTATTATTTTAAGTATTCTAAGACATACCTACAATACTTCTGCAAAAACTTCTCCCACAAAAGAATTAGTAACATAATTTTTGGAACGTCAACACACAGATGCTCTTTTCCCACCAAAAACATTGAGAAGGAGAAAGAGAATTACAACATTCCTCATAATTTCCTTTCATACAATCTTCCTTTTTCCACTCACATCTACTCTCATAAGAGCTACAGCAATTATATTATAATGTAACTTACATTATGTCATTTAGTACCTAAATGTTTAATATGGCTTCCCATGTCACTTAATGTAAAGACATTACATTTGAGATTTGTGTACATTTGAGATTTTTTCCATTTTGGAGCGATTTCAAGGCTTTAAATATGCAACCAAGTTTAATGTAAACTTCAAACTCTTACCATCTCCTTCAGTGCATCAGTGATTTTCCATCCCTGCCCAACTCCCTGAATTCCATTTCCTAATACTCTTGTCTTTATTCTTCCTATTCTAGTCACACTGCCCACCTTGATTTCCTCAAGTGCCCAGTGAGTCTCTAATGCTTTTATCGAAGCCTAAAACCTAGTCTTACAATATGCTTTTCTTAGGACTTCGTAAATTTCATTTTCTTCTTTGATCAAGTATCCTCTCCTCAGAGAGAACTCTTTCCTGATTTTTCTTATCTAAATTATCACCTCCATTTTACTATCTGCTCACATAGCTTTATCTTAACTCTGGAAATTATAGAATTATGAGCTGAAATATCTAATGACAGGAAATCAAAGTAAAATTTTGTTAAGTTTATCAAGGTAAGACACAAGGAGATTATGACCTGAGGCACTGTGAGGAGTATAAGAGATGAGGGTTTAGATGTAGACAAAACTTTGATGTGAACTCATAGACATGATATGAAGGCTGGTAGCAAGGCAAGGAACTCAGGATAATTGGAATGATTTATGTGAGTGCATTTTAGAGAATGCATCAATGCTGATTTCAGAAACCAGCAAATAAGAATAGAAGAAAAGCCTGTTAGAGATGATGTGGAAATAGATCATTTAAACTATTTAATATCACTAAATTAAATTCTTTTTTGCCAGAGAACTGTTAAATGTTCAAGGAAGAAGGACAATAATCTCATATAAATTGAAATATCTCCGACTTCCAGCATCTCAGTGTATCCTGATATGAAAACAATATAAAAAAATAAAATAGGAAAATGACTGGTATACTATCTAAAAACAGATGAAATATGTTTTTTCCCATAGCATAGAAAAATCATTTTCTTACTTATTAGGATGTTTGAAGTTGAGTAAAATATACTGTTCAAGTAGATAGGATTGTCAAGTACCATGGAACTAACATAAAATTCAAGTTGGCCTAGAGGATATTTAGTTCATAAATTCAGACTGTAAAATTTGACTAGAGCTTCATAAAAGCTAAAAGGAACTTGAAATTCCTGATACATCTAAACACAATAGGGAATCCTGGAATATCCTGGTACAGAAAAGTAACATTAAGGTAAAAACTTGTAAAATCTGGATAGTCTCTAGTTCAGTTAATTATATGACGCTAATGGTAATTTCTCAATTTTGGTCAGTGAATCAGGAAATGTAAGATGTTAACATTAGGGGAAACTGGTGAAAGAGTATCCAGGAACCTTTGTGTTATATTTGTAACTCCTTTGATAATATAAAATTATTCAAAAATTATTTAAATTACTGATGTACGAACTATTTCCTCAATTCTAAATGTACAGTATTGAAATATTTTTATGAAATATGTTTGGATCATAGCCTAACTTGTAGTATAACTATTAAGAATATGATCAAGATTTTACTTTTAATATTTTGATTCATACAAATAGCAAGATTATTTTATGACAAATTGCCTGTAAAGGAAATTCATTGGGGGAAGGTTCTTTTTTTTGGTTGTAGTCTCTATAGTGGACACCAATGAACAATTTGAGTATAGCAGTGCATCACAAAGGTTCAAAAAACAAGAAATGGACTTTCTAAAAGTTTTAAGCTCAAGATAACTTTTCGCAATAAGGAAACTAACAAGCTGTGTGTACAAATAACTATTTACATAATAGGTACATAAATAAAGTTCTTGAATTTTCATGCTTTATTTGAATCCTTTGCTCCTATTCTTTAGGCAAGAGGTGTGATGTGATTTAGATGTCTGTCCTCTCCAAATCTCATGTTGAAATTTGTCTCCTAGAGTTGAATGTAGGTCTTCTGGGAACTGTTTGGGACAGCAGGGTGGATCACTCGTGAATGGCTTGGTGATCTTCCCATAATGAATGAGTTCTCATCTAAACAGAAATTTTGGCCTAAGCCTCAAAATATTACTACACGTCATATTTTGTTAACTACACATTCCATACATAATTGCTCCTCATGGTAATCCTAATGCTAATATTGCATCCCAACATTGCTTTTTCTGGTCATGTGAGGAAATATTGGAGATGGTTGTTGCACAGGATCTTAGACAACTGTAGGTTTCGGTTTTCCTCATTCCAGACTACTGAAAAGCAAGTCTGGGAAGTTACTAATCAATGGGTATAAAGTACACAAGATGACTAGGCTCCAGAGATCATCTGTACCACATTAAGCCTATAACTAACAATTAATTCTGTGTTGCACTTAAAAATTTAAAAGTAGACCTCATGACAAATGTTCTTATAATAAAACAGAGGGAAAAATGCTGGTGCTCATACCTGATAAATATGGCGCTGTGCTGTGGCTTAGTCATGTCATTTTATTAAAAATAATCAGCTAGAGAATGCATTTTTTCCTAAAATTATAATTCATGTTTTTTTTTAAAGTGAATAAAAATAGTTGTTCCTATATGACCCACTAGACACAAATTCCAAGAAAAGGAACCGGAATAACAGCATAGTCTCTTATCTTGAACACCTAATCTAGGTGAGAATAGGGAGGTGCCAAAAGTGAATTAAGGGAGGGTTTAAGGAAACATGCTCATCCCTGGGACTTGCACCTCCGGGGAGAAGCTCCTCCACGCAAGGAAACAGTAAGAGAGAGGCCCCCAGGGCTCCACTCCTCAAGATAAGCTTTTGTAATCTTGGCTATAAGAAAATCTCCAGGCTACACAGGTCTGGATCCTAAGGTAGGAAGATGCTGGGAGACTGAAGTGTTGTAGTGTAAAGGGAAGTCCTGAGGAATCTCACAGGAATCTGAGCACAGAGAAGCTGGCTTGACTCAGGCATGATTCTGAGAGCCTAAATACCAGGGAAGTAGGAGTCTCCTGCAGCCAGTGTGTACCCCCAAAGTAGAATAGAGAAGCCAGGAGCTCCCACACACCCCTGGGAGGTCACATCGGCCTGCTGTGGGCGCTGCCCAGAACAAAACATGAACAAAGAACATTTTCAGTTTCTCGCCCTCCCTACCTGCCTGGATGGGGCCCCAGCCCGTCTGGCAACAGAATCAAGATGCCACTCTGAGAGTCTGACACTTGGTTTTCCCTGCTCGTGGGCTGAGTTTAGGCTTGTCGTGGTTACAGCCCCTGCCCACCAGGGGAGGAGCAGCAAAAACAGGTTTTCCTGCATTTACCTGAGACTGTGCCCAACATTTTGTAGCCCACTGATGTGAGACCAAGACTTGGTACTTCCCAGGTTTTCCTCCTGAACTCAGGTTGACAAAACCTTCAGTGTTGACCAGCTGAGGAGGGACAGGGAAGCCCAAGTTCTGCTATTTACACCCTTACACAACCTGCTACGGGCTGCTGTGACATTAATATGTAAGTGGAAGGCACCCCTTCCGCCATCTTGCTCATGCAGTTTTCCTGGAAGGGATCCCACCCTCTCTAGTCATAGATTCAAGGTGCCAGTTAGGGAGCACCATGACATTTCAGAGCAATTAAAGTCAGGTAGCACCATGGCCCTAGGCAGAATTCTGGCTGACTACTATAGCCCTGCTCACTGAGGAGGAACAGGGATTCCCAAGTGCTCCTACCCACACCTCCTACCTACCCTAGGCCATTTCCCACTGCCCTGCTATGGACTCATCTGAGACTGAGACATGAGCAGACAGCACTCCCTACAGTCTGTTGTACACATCACTTGCCTAAAGGAGTTTTGTGCTCTTTGATTGTAAACCTATACCCTACCCAGCACAATTTTGAGAGTTAAATATTGTACCACACCCCACCCTCAGCCAGTGTTCAAGATGATGAAACTAAGCTTCCACTTGGCCAGGAAGGGACAGGGGAAACTATGCTCTCATGAGCCCAATTAGGACAATACCTACTGCCCTGTCACAGGGAGCTATGGGACTGAGTACCAGCTTGGCCTCACCATTGTGACAATGGGTAACATCAATCAGGAGCACTTGGGTCCCAATAGATGGCTCCTCCAACCACAACCACTACTGCCACACTGCTCCTAACACATCAGTCTCATAGCCTGACAAGCTGCCCACAAACCTGGTCCTCTGCTCCAACTCCCACCTTCTCATCAAGTTATCTGATGGCCAAGAATTTGACCCTTTAGGACACACTAACACCACTACCAGTGTAAGTTATTCTGGGGGCTAAAATCAGGAAGACTCAGACTACTTCCTTCAAATTTTGAGAATATATTTATTTTCAATAACTCTGTTAACTTTATTGAGATCATAAGTATTTCTAGAAACATTTACTAGTTCTGACAATTATCTGTTTGAATATCAAAGCAAAAATTAACAACTTAACTTGGATGATCTGCTGTGCCTACAAGAAATCTAAAGTTAAAACTCAACCAAATGTTGACATAATCTAATCAATCACCAAAGCCCTAAGTTACTAAAGGGTGGATAATGAACCAATGTTTTGACGACATACAGAAGTAAATAAGCAGACATTGTTATTGCTGCATTTGCTGAAGATCATAGTAAGTGAACTTATAACAAAATAATTTAATAAAAATAACTAAATATGAATTAGTTATTTTCATATAAAAATGAATTCCTAGCTATGGAGAGAAGCAAGCTGAATATAATGGAATGGCCTGCATCCCTATATATATTTCAGCATCCTTTCCCAATTTTTAACTTGTCACTTTAGCCTTTTATAAACTCAGCTTTCCTTAGTAATCCTTTTAATCCTCTTCATATTTTCTGCTTCCTTGCTTGTCATATGCCTTCTTTTCTTCACTGATAACTTTTTTTGTATCTCTTTTAAACTCATCCATGTCATTCTTATTTCTGTTCTTTATGCTTACTTCAGATGGACTTGGTTTTCTGGCTAGAAATGTTTTCCCCCTAATATATAGGGAACTATGAATTTGGTAAAAAAATCATGTACTAAGTCCCCAGAGAATGAAGACCTCTGCTATTATGCTAGGGATTTGAAAGGAGCACAATACTCTCTTTCAAAAATGTACTACTTCTAAAGTCTAATAATTAAATTTGTGCAGCAAAGAAATGTAATTGCTTTGGGAAGTGGTGAGATTCATTACAAAATTTCCTGGAAAGTTACTGGATAACTAATTGGCACATCTGCGACTTTATGTGTGGTATGTGAAGTCAATACTCAATGCAGGATTTAGGTAGATTAATATTAAAATTTCTCCCTTTCCTGCAACAATAATATACTATGTAATTTTGCAACAGAATATGTGAGTCCTCTGGTTTTTAATACCTGAAACTATTCATTTTATCTGTTTTCCTGATAGAGTAGTAAAATATTTTATAGGTCAGATATTCACAGGACTAACCTAACAATTATAACAATCCCCTTTGACACTGTACAAAATCATGGTAGAGGAAGCTAATGTTGCTTGGAGTTTGGGAATCTTTAAAGAGTAAAGGAAATTCATCTGCTCCCTGGCAGAATTCAACAGTCATCTTCCCAGTCTGACACTCACTAGGAAGAAAATGCATTTCTAAGTTATGTGAAGGTACTGTCTGCCTCAGACCCTGAATTTGTTGCTTAATTCTGGTCTTAATAAGTGATTTTATTAACGACTATCCATCTGGAAACAGCCAATTCATCCCAGATCTGAGCAACTGTTTTAAAGTTATATAAAAAGCAAATGTAAGCCCTTTTCAATAAGAAAATTAGTCTAATGAAAGACTTCAAACAACCATTCAGAGATTGTTTCATCTATAGATATTTTAGAGACAATAATTAGATCTAAAGGGCATAAATGCTATAGCATTTAGTGTAAATTATATTAACAAGGTGTGCCAACTAGATTACTAGAATGTGCTAAATATAGACAGTACATATTCATATGCAAATTAAGGAGAAAATGTGTCAACATCGACTTTTGTTTCTTGACAAAATACAATTATATATTTTTAAACTTAATCAAGCAATAGTTGCCTGTTTCAAATTTCTGACTATACATTTCAATTGAGTTTTGATAAATTAATTGTACTTTCAGCTTTGTTTGTACTGATAGTACTCACATCAGCAAAATACAAAAGGAAAAGAGAGTACCAAAAGAGAGTGTCCAAAAGAAAATCATTGGGACAATTAAAATTTCATGCAATTATCTAATTTATTGATAGTAAGATTTTTCATCATCTTATAAGCCTAACAGATAATTATTTTTATTAAATATTTTATCTGCTTTGTCTTTGAAAATTCTATTGTATTTTTTATTCGAACTTGCCACCCTTGGTATATGGGTCCAGCGCCCTACTTACTGAGCCACAGGAGCCACTCCTGAAAATTTCAGTGTATTAAAAAATATGTAGCTTAACACTATGGGTTGAAACATTCCAAATAATGATTATTCATTACTGCTCCAAACAAGCACATTACCCTTTATCCACATAACAATGTAAAATTGCATGATATTATTGATTCCCAGAATGTTAGAATCTTTTAACAGGTCTTAATGCAAACATATTAAGTAGGTACCTTAGATTGTGAATTTTGTGAGAAAACAATACAATTTTAACAACTGTACATGACCAAAAAGGAAATTCTAAGTAGAGGGGGAATATTTAAAGAGACATAGTGATGGGCAAATATACACTGAGTTTCAGGTCTTGAACGTACCACTTTGGCCTGAGTACAATCTGTGTGCAAAGATATAGGATAAAGGTTCAAAATGTAAGTTTGCATCAGAAAGGCATGATAAGGTGTCATAATTATCCAGTACACCTGAGGAGTAGAGAGTGAGAGAGTGACATTTTATTTCCTTCTGAATTCCTGGTTGTCACCAAGAAAAGTTTTTAAAAGTTTGTTTCAGTAAAATGTTGTTGGACTGACTTTCATAAGCAAAGGTATAAGGAAGGGAAGTGAAAGAAATAAAAGTAAAAATAGGACAATAACTAACAAACCAACTCCTGTCAAACATAACCAAAGGACATAATATGAGATATTTTCCAGTAAGCATCCTAATTTTATAATAACTGAGATAACAAAGAAATGCCAGTGTTCCTGCAGAAGCAGAAGCAGAAACAGAAGGTAAATTCTTGTAGGTTCTGGAACAATATTTCTCAGAAGCATAATTCAAAGCCAAAACTTAATATTTTTAAGAAGAAATGACAATAGGCATCAGTATATATCACAAAAAGAAAAATAACATTAATTTAGTTTGGAAAGTAGGAAAGAACAAGAACGAGATGCCATCAGAACTCATCTAAGGTACGTGGCATGAATAAACATAAACAATATACTGAATAAACATTACTTCTTCTAAATATTATAGCTACATAGCACAAGAAAAAAGATGAAATGTAGATATTTATATCAAATTCTGTCTATATTTCAGACACAATATGAGATTCTCATTTCTGCCACACAACAACATTCAATGTAGATTTCATAATCTCCTTTATTAAATCTGTGAATTTGATTGCCCGGGATACTACAGCTTGCATTGCAGGTACAAGAAATGAACAGAAGTCTGCTTTATTTTGCTCTAAAGTAAATTCCACAATGATGATGTGTTGTATAATAGTTTTACTTGATATTAATGGCTAAATTCATCCAATGATTATAATCATAGCTATTATATCTCTAGAGCTTAGAATTTATAAATTGTTTTTAAAAATAACATTTGACCTTAACAATCATAACAAATTATTAAGGAAAATGCGACAATGACAATGGATAAAAAATTACAAAAGACATTTTTGAATGATATTTATTAAAATAAAATATGTCCAGATATAAACCATCAATGTTTTTGACAACACTAATACCTCTGGTCCGTTTAATGCACACCACATTAATTTATTCCTCTAAAGTAATAAAGAGTTAATATACCACTTTTTGTCTGTTAAATATAATGTCTATAGCTACTATTTAATGGCTTAAATGGGCTTTAAAATCAATGTCCTCCAGCCATTGACCTTAAATATTTGCCTTTTAATTCATTTACAAAGGCTGTTAACTTTTTAAGTTGTAGTATTTAATTTTAGATATTCTTTAAGAATTACACAATAGAATTTTCAAAAAACAGAAAAGGACTATATCCCTATTGTTTCATTTCCTCAACAGATTTGACATGACTATTTTATTTTGAAATTCCAGATATGAATACACATTGAGATATTTATATGCAGTGTTTTTACTTCTTTGCCTCATAATAAAGTAAGCATTCAAGTACTTGGACATCTTCGAATGTGAAATCAACTAAAACATTTACTAATTTCTTTTATTTCTGATGTAATCTTTACTTTGCCAGTTGGATAGACCCATGGCTGTTTACTGTATTGTATCCTTAAGGCTTAGTGGAGTGTCCAATTTAAAGAATTCAGTTACATGAAAGAACGAATGACCAGCTTATTCTAGTAATGACCCTTATTATTTTACATGAGTGCAATCTGGTCTTCATCAAGTATATTTATATATAAGATATGCATTCTTCAGACATACACATATCTTAGTGTACTAACATTGCAATGCAGATATCAATGTTATTATTTCAATTATTTAAGAGAGGAACATTATTGGTGGGAGGAATTGAGAATTTGCTCAGAGTCAAACCAGCAAATAGTAAAGGGTAGAGTGTGTGTCCCTTAATGTTCATATTATCATACTGATAAATATAGAATGGTCCAATAAAATTGAAGAATAATGCTACATTGCTTTTGTTAATCCATAGCAATTAGTATATCATAGAAAGTGAATAAAATTTCACAAGAAAATAACAGCACAAGTAGATCTTGCCACCATCATCTCACAGTTTACATTCTGTCTTGTTTTACAAAGTGTAACACAGACTCCTAGAATATAAGGTAAATAATTACTGAAAAGAGACTCAGAAGAACCCATAGCATAGTTAATTTTTATGGCATGCGGTTGGTCCTTTCTATCCATGGATTCAGCCAAACAATAGATGAAATTTGTTGTGGTAAAAAGCAATAAAAGTAATAGAAATCATATAATTTTTAAAATTCAACTATTTGCAGGCACTTACATTATATTAGGTATTACAAGTAATATAAAAATGATTTAAAATGTATGGAAGGATGTATATAGGTTCCATGGAATTATAGTGCCATTTTATATAAAGGACTTGAGTATGCAGACTTTGGTATACTCTGTGGTTGAGGTGTAGGGGGGTTCTGGAATCCAACTTCAATGGATACCGAGGAATGACTGTATATCTTTAATGTGTGCAACAGAATGTTATTGTATACTTCCAGCAAGATGATTACTGTATATGAGCATATTAACCTACTCATCATCTTCAATAGTACTGGGTGTGTGTGTGGGGGGGGTGGGGGTGTATGTGTTAAGAGCACCTAAAATGTACTCTCTCATCTAATTTTCAGGATACAATTCAATATTAACTATCATCCTCATGATGTTGTTGGATCTCTACACTTATTTTTTCTACATAACCATAAGTTTGTACACACATCTTATTTATATACTTAGTTTTTTATGCTTTTTTTTTACAAATTGTGTCAGTGTTGTCAGTGTACCTCCCAGTCAGTGTGCAACATACCCAATAGGAGTGAATCTACCTGTCTGTCCTTTCTCCTCTCTCAGATTTATTTTTATTTATTTACTACCTTATGTGTTCTTTGATGGATCAGATCCAACCTGATATTGAATACATGTGTTTGGTTTGTTTTCCATTGTTGCAATGTTGCACTTCAAAGAACAGTCCTCAGATCTATCCAGGTTGTCACAAAAGATACTAGATCACCGTGTCCCTTAATGGCTGAATAGTACTCCATAGTACGTATGTACCACATTTATTAATCAATTCATAGGTAGGTGGGCACTCAGGTTGTTTCCATGTCTTTGTTGAGTGTAAATTGTGCTGCTAAAAGCATTTGTGTTTGGCTGTTCTTTTTATAAAATGAGCTTTTTCCTTTAGGTATATATTTAGCAGGGATTGCTGAATCAAATGTTAGGTCTACTTTTAGTTCTTTGAGATATCTTCTTATGATTTTCCACAGAGGTTGTACTAGTTTGCAGTCCCACCAACAGTTTACAAGAGTTCCTTTCTCTCTGCTTCCATGACAATTTTTGTTGTTTTGGGACTTATTAATACAAGGTGTTCTCATTGGAGTTAAGTGATGTCTCACTGCAGTTTTGATTTACATTTCCCTAATGATCAGAGACTATCAAGACTACCGCGTAGTGTAGGCTGGCATTCCAGAGGGCTCCAGCAGGAAAAGCCCCCCAGACCTCAGCACCCCTCCCTGCATTACTCTGCACCCTTACAGGGGCCAGGATGGGTCAGAATGTCCAGGAGAGAAGAGAAACTACTCTGGGAAATGTCTTCATAGAAATCAGCAGCTTAGAGACAGGATATAAATGAAGGTAAAAAGCAACTGTCAATTGCCCTAAAGTCTTAGCTGTCTAACCTGTGGGCTGTAACTTTCTCTCATAGAGTCCTTTGATTTATAGTTTAGTGCCCTACTGTCCTTCACCCTGATAGTTCTCTTCCTTGAATGAAAGACTGCTTATTTCATTGAAACACAAGACTAACACTTTCTTACTTTTTTACTTTGTACATGCATGCCCCCAAAACCCCAATAAAAAAGGCCTTGAGAATTCTGCTCCAGGTAGCACCTATGTGCCTTGCTAAGTCTGATACAGTCTTATTTCTCCCAGTCACAAAAAAAGAGACTGTGTGTTTGTGAATATATCATATATCGAGCCTTCCCTCCCTTTGTCGGCTGGACTGGGGGATTGGGTTAAGTCCCTGTTTGGGGTAAACCCAGTCTGTCAAACAGCAGCTCCTTCCCAGGTCACTATGAGTTGTTGAACATTTTTTCATAGATTTGTTGGCCATTAGTATATGTTTCTTTGAAACTTTCTATTCATGTCTTTGACCACTTTTTAATGTGGTCGTTTGGTGTTTCTTATTGGTTTGCTAGAGTTCTTTGTAGATTCTGGCTATGAACAGCTAATAGACATCACACAGAGTGGGAAAAATATTTGCACGTTTGTACCCTTGACCAACATCTCCCCACTCCTTGCAGTTTTAATAGCAGTTTTCAGTTTAAATGAGATTAGAAATATTTTAAAGCTGATGATTCTTATTGTGAAATATGGATTAATAAATAACAGGTTAACAAGAATCCTTACAGAAAGTGTGGTTAAAAAAAATACTTAACACTTGCAATGATGCTTTCCTAACTCAGTAATGTATTCCATAGAATACATTTTCTACATAACCGTTGGCATTGAGAATCTTTTACTTTAAAGAACATATTAGGAAAATTACAGTTAACAAAATAATACATCATTTGCTGATTGTTCAAAAGCATAATGAGTACAATGGAAAATTGGAGGAGGACTTTCATTACTCCCTACATTGGAAATAAAAATGACTTTCAATTTAGCTTTAAACAGATAGCAATACTCATTTAGAGTATCATCATGTCTTCAGGGCATATAATAATAGAATACATGAGCTGAAGAAAACTATACTATTTTTATTTGGGAATATAAATGAAGAAAGAAATATATCCTGTCAGTGAGGCAATAAATGTCACCCAGAGGACACAGCATTTTGTAAGTAACTCAATTTTTTTTTTTTAGAGACCACTATTCTCTCAATTTTTGATCAGCTAATTAACTCAAGGGACTTATTGAGAATTACTGAGAAAAAATATAACATTTGTGTTTTTACTATGAACCCAGTGTTTATTTATTCCGAATTCAAAATACATAATGGATTTTTACTTTCATATAATTCATTTGCAAAGGTTTCTGGACATTGAGTTACTCCATAACAGTAAATATTTTTTACATGAAATTTTCTACCAGATACAATAGAATTTTGACAGTTTAAATAATGTTCTAAATTAAAATGTTAACATAACTTCTAAAGTATTGCATAAAATCACCTTGTAAAAATAGAGCTTTGTCTGAAATATGAAATATGGAAGATCACTGATATTTTTACTAAAATAGTTTAATTAAGACCTCAGAACTATGTCTTTGATAAGAACTTTAACACTGGTGAGATTTTCAGTATCAAAAAGACCAATTAGATTGACTTAACCAATAAAAATGGAAACTAGTTGCACTGGGGCTAAAGAGATCACAATGTACTTAGAATATGGCAGACCACTGAACAAATGTGAACATGAGGGATTAAAATCCAGGTCCTCATTTTCTCTGAAGGGTTATAGAAGGAATTTAAGTGTGCCCAACAGCTGACTGAAGCATTACATGTGATGGTAGAAGCCTGATATTGTCAATTAACACGAATATAAACACTTGCCAAAAAGAGTCAAGAAAAGTGTCAGATAACAAGACATTGACCTTTGTAATTTAAAACCTCCATTTTCAGTATCAACCTCCCTGCTAGCGTTCCTCAAGACAATAAGTTCTCCACTTCTCAAAAGCATGTATCACATAAGGCGATCTCATAAATAACATCTCCTCTGTTGATTAGCACATTGCTTTAATGAGATTACGGTGCTGATAGCAATGGAGGAAGTTTGTTGCTGCCTCTGTTTGTTTGTTTTTTTCCCAGTTGTTTAAAATTTTCTCTAATCTTTTTTATTTTTATTGTTGGGGAGTCATCAAGGGTACAAAGAACCAGGTTACATTGATTGCATTTGTTAGGTAAAGTCCTGCCTCTAAAAGGTGTGTCACACTGTGACCCCCAAACCCCCTCCCTCCTACCATCTCTTTAGTCTCCCATTCTTCCACCCCCCAACCTGTACTAGGTCATCTGTCCTTATATGAGAATTGAGCACATAGGATTCTTGCTTCTCCATTCTTGTGATGCTGTACAAGAATAATGTGTTCCACTTCCATCCAGGTTAATACAAAGGATGTAAACTCTTCATCTTTCTTAATGGCTGAATAGTATTTCATGGTATACACATACCACAGCTTGTTAATCCATTCCTGGGTTGGTGGGCATTTAGACTGTTTCTACATTTGGGCAATTGCAAACTAAGGTGTGATAAACAGTCTAGTGCAAGTGTCCTTATGGTAAAAGGATTTTTTTTTTTCTTCTGGGTAGATGCCCAGCAATGGATTGCAGGATCAAATGGGAGGTCTAGCTTGAGTTCTTTGAGGGTTCTCCATACTTTCTTCCCAAAAGGTTGTTGTAGTTTGCAGTCCCACCAGCAGTGTAAATGTGTTCCCTCCTCTCCACATCCACTCCAGCATCTGCAGTTTTGAGATTTTGTGATGTGGGCCATCTCACTGAGATTAGATTATATCTCAGGATGGTTTTGATTTGCATTTCTCTACTAATTAGGGGCAATGAGTATTTTCTCATATGTCTGTTAGCCATTCATCTGTCTTCTTTGGAGAAGGTTCTATTCATCTGGGACTTAATTAAACTGAAAATTTTCTGTACAGCTAAGGAGACAACAACCAAAGCAAATAGACAACCTACACAGTGGGAAAGGATATTTGCATATCTTGAATCAGACAGAAGCTTGATAACTACAATCTACAGAGAACTCAAATTAATCCAGGAAAATAGTGAACAATCCCCATATATCAATGGGCAAGAGAGATGTTGCTGCCTCTTTTAAAGAATAAGCAAAAAATAAATAAATAAATAACAAAAAGAATAGATAATATATAGCTAAATTTATAAGCACTTGAGGTGAGGAACTATATTTAATGCAGAAAATATATATATAATCATTAAAGAGTGGTCAAGAATATAGTAAGAATAAGAAAGATTATAATGAAGAACAGAGTAATTAGCTTTAGATGTAAAGAGCTACATCTTAGAACAGAGGAATTAGCTTACATGTAAAGAGTCCTTAGGTGGACAATATTCTTCTACCATAGATATGCTTTTTGGAAATTTAGGAAATCTCTTAATAATTTCTGATCTGTCTATAGTAGTAAATAACAAAAGAAGAGATTTAGTGAAAAGGAGAAATATTGCAATAGCTTTGACAACATGTGTAAAACAGAGTCAAGTGCATCAGGTAAATGAATACAGAGGCGATTACAGGAGCAAATCATAAAAAAGGGCCAGCAAACACATTTAGAATGGGACAAAGGAATTTCTAGATAAAAAGATATAGGAGAATAAAAGCAGGAAGCTGTTATGCATTGAATTGTTTCCTCAAAATTCGTATGCTAACGTCCCAACCCTCTAGTCCCTCAGAATGTCACCATATTTGGAGTTAGGGTCTTTGCAGAGGTCATAAAGGTAAAGTCAAGTCATTAAGGTGCACCTAATCTATTATGATCAGTGTCCATATGAGGGACATCTAGGAACAGACATAAATGCAGGAATAATGCCAAGTGAAGGTAACAGCAGAGTTGAGGGTGATGCTGCTAAAATCCACGGAATGCCAAGGTTTGCCTGAAACCACAGAAGCTAATGAAGAAGCATACAGTAGATTCCTGCCCACAGAGATGGGAAGGAACCAACCCTACCAGTGTCTGGACCTGGATGTCCAGCCTCCAGAATTGTGAAATGACATTTATCTGTGGTGTAATCACTCAGTTTATGCCACTTTGTTCCGGCAGCACTAGCAGACTGATACTAAAGCTGTACACAGTGCACAGGAAGGCGGACACGGCTCAAATTTCATTAGTGAATAAACTTTCACAACAAATCAGCATTTTAAATCATCTAAGGGTAAGTATGATGTGATATTAGGAAGGTAAGATTTTTTTTGATATTTTTATTCATATAACATTAAACTATCTTATCATTTATTCTTCAAAGTAAGTGTCTTTGTATCTATGAACATATTTTACGGTCAATTTTGGTTTTAGGGTTTGTCTGCTTGGAGAAATGGATATATTTTAAGTTTACATGTTTTCTTTACTGTGTCGGAAAACATATGTAGAAAAGTACACAAAATGTGAAAGTAAAGTTTAACAGTTATTTATAAGCAAACAGCCACATAATAAGCAAAGTTTTGACAAAGCGAATGGCCAGAACCTAGTGTCTCCTGCTGCACACGTCTGTAGTTAGTCACAGTCTGCACGCTTCCTCCAGAATGGGCATTATTTCAATATTGTGACAAGTTCTTCACTTTTTTTTAATTATTGTACCTCCACATGTAGATTCCTAAGTATTGTCATTTAGTAATATTTGCTTTTGACTTTTATGTAAATATATGTACTATGTTGTATATTTTTTTGACTCCATATTTTGGTCATAAGTATAGTTCATTAATTGTCAGTATTCCATACCACTAATTATTTATTAATTTTATTTCACATGAATATTGGTGTATCCACTTGAGGCTATTAAGAATGATGATGCCGTGATCATTGTTTACACATCTCCTTATGCACCTGCGCACGAGATTTTCACGAGAATGTGCCTATGAGTAGAATTTCTGGGTGACAGCATATTCTTTTCTACCTCTACCTTGGGAAAGATTAGAAACACTCTTGTTTTCTTTTTAAAATGGTCTCAGACTCAACTTCAATGTTACCTGAATCTGGGAATAAAATCAGACACCTATCAGGAATCCTTTGTAAGATGGAAGAATATAAAACACTGAAATTGGATAGTAAAGGCTACACGTCACTTTAATCCTGAAAGCCACAGACTGGTAGGGTGGTGGGAAAGATGAGGAGCTTCCCATTATTGTAGGGACAGAGCACAGAAAGTTCCTTTTCTAAGAAAACAAAGATCATAGCTTTATTTTGACATTTTTTTAAATTAATATTTTTAATATAGATATATAATTTTTTTTGCAGTTTTTTTTGGCCGGGGCCGGTTTTGAACCCACCACCCACCACCAGTATATAGGGCCAGCACCCTACTCCTTGAGCCACATGCTGCCCTATTTTGACATATTTAGTGTATTTCTAATTTACTCACTCTCTCTTACTTGCTCTAATAGGAGAGTTTCTAGTCCAATATTTGAAAGCATGAATTGTAGAGCCTGATGTCTGTTTTAATCTCGGCTCTACCATGTGACTATATTTTTTTAAATCATGAAGTTTTATGGGTTAGAAATATTTTTGGTTACATGAATTACTTTTATAATGCTTGAGTCATGGTTATAAGTGTGCCAATCACCCAGATAATGTTCATTGCACCTGTTAGGTAGATGTCTCTGTCCTCATCCCCCCCTTACCCCTGTCTGATTTTATTTAGTGTTACTTCCCTCTATGCACATAGTGGGTGTTCATTAGTTAGATTCCATTTAATAGTGAGTACATGTGGCATTTGTTCTTCCATTCTCCAGGTATGTCCCTTAGGATAATGATCTCTAGTCCCATCTAAACTGTTGCAAAGAGCATTAAGCCATTCTCATTCATGGCTGAGTGATAGTCCATCGTAGACATATACTGTATTTTCTTTTTTTTTTTATTGAATGGTAACTGTGTACATTAATGCACTTCTGGGGTGCAGTGTGTTGTTTTCACACACAATCCTAAACACTTCCATCAAACTGGTTTATACTGTATTTTCTTAATCCACTTATTAACTGATGGGTATTAAAGTTGCTGCCTTTGCTATTATGAGTTGCACTGAAATAAAAATTCAACTACAGGTGTCTTCTTGATAAAATTATTTATTTGTCTTCAGGTTAATACCTAGAAGCAGGATTGCTGGATCACATTTTAGGCTGAGTTGTAGTCCTGGAGGGGATGTCCATGCTGTTACCATAGTCGTGTACTGATCTGTAGTCTCATCCACAGTACAGAGTGTTCCTTTCTTTCTACATCCATGCCAACATCTATTGTTTTTGGACTTTTTAATAAATGACGTTCTGACTGGGTGAAGGTGTTATTGTAGTTTTAATTTTTGTTTTCCTGATAATTAGTGATGATGAGCATTTTTTCACATGTGTATTAGACATTGGTCTATCTTTTCGTGCTGTTTGCCCACATTGTAAGGGGGCAGTTTGAGATTTTTCTTGCTGATTTGCTTCACTGTTTGTAGATCCTGATTGTTAGTATTTTATCTTTTTTATCAGATGTACATCTTGTGAAAATTTTCTTCCATCCTGTAAGTTGTTTATTTGTTCTGTTATATGTTCTGTTGGCTGTGTAGAAGCTTTTTAAAGTAATCACATGAAATTTGTTTATTTTTGTTGTTGCTGTGATTATAATTAGGGTCTACTTCATAAATTCTTTGCATAGGCAGATATATAGAGGAGTTTTTTCAACATTTTCTTCTAGAATTCTTATGGTTTCATGTCATAATTTAAGTCTGTAAAATCTATTCTGGGCTGATTTTTGCAAGTAATGAAGATTACAGATCTTGGCGCATTCTTCTGTATGTGGCTATGCAATTTTTCCAGTGCCATTTATTCAATAGAACTTTTCCCCTGTGTAAATTGTTTGTCCACTCTTTCAAAGATCTAATGGCTACATGTGGATTATTTTTTATTTGGGCTTTTTGTTCTACTCTTCTGGTCTATGTTTCTATTTTTGTGTCAACGCTATGCTGTAAGTTACTAAATCTGTGTCATGTACCCTGAAGTCTACTAATGTGTTGCCTCCTGATTTGTCCCTTCTGCTTAAGGTTACTATGACTATTTTGGCTATTTTCTGGTTCCACACAAATAGAATTATTTTTTCTAGACCTGTAAAATATGGTATAGGTATTTTGATGGGGATTGCTTTGAATTTGTAAATCACTTTGGGCAGTATGGACGTTTTAACAATGTTGATTATATCACTCTACAAGCATGATCTGTTTTTTACTTGTTTGTATTATCTGTGGTTTCTCTCCTCACTGGTTTGTGGATCTCTACAAATAAATCACATTTATCCACTTACACACATTGAACCATCCTTGCATCCCTGTGATAAGGTCCACTTGGTCATGACTATTATATTTTTTATGTGCTGTTTACTTTGGTGTATTTTACTGAGTATTTCTGCCTATCTGTCTGTAGGACATTTTGTTGTTCTGTTGTATCTTTTCATGGCTTCTGTAGTATCAAGTGATACTAGCTTCATAGTTGAGTTGAGGAGGATTCTTCCTTCTTGATGTTATGTAATAATTTCTATAGTATTTAAGTATGAACTCTTCTTTAAGGTCTGGTAAAATTTGGTTGTGAGTCCATCTGAGTTTGGGAATTTTTTTTTTTGAAACAATTTTGTTTCTGCTTTAATCTCACTGCTCATCATTGGTCTGTTCAGAGTTCTGTTTCTTCCTGATTAAGTCTAGGGAGGTTGTGTGTTTCCAGAAACTTGTCCATTTCCTCTATGTTTTTCAGTTTATTTGCATAAAGATTTTCATAGAATTCACAGAGACATTTTTTATTTCGAAAATGTCATTATTTATTTACTCCTGTACTGGAATGTCTAAGTGTCTAGCAAGACCAAGGATTTTTTCCTTTATTAATCTCTCAAGTAGGTTCTCTAACTCTTGTGCATTTTCTTTTTTTCCTTCTGGGATGTTATATAATTCCATATTTCTCATAGGCTTTGTTCATTCTTCTTACTTCCTTGTCCATTATTTTTATTCACTGATTTGATTTGAAATGGTTGCCTTCAGGCCCTGAGATTCTTTCTTCTGCCTGGTCTAGTATACTCTTAACAACTTCCACTGTGTTTTATGTTTCTTTAATTTTTTTTCTTTTTTATTTCCAGAACTTCTATCTGTTTTTTCTTTAAGATGTCAATCTCCCTAGTGAATTTTTCATTCATTTTCTGAATTATTTTTCTGGTTTCTTCAAGCTGGTTTTCCATTTTCCACTTGGATTTTGTTGACATTTCTTATAATCCATGTGTGGAATTCTTTATCTGTCATTTCAATATTTGTATTTTGGTTAATATTCATTGCTAGAAAGATGGTGTTCCTTTTCAGAGGTGACATTTTCCTCCGATTTTGCATACTTCCAGAGTTTTTAAGCTGATATCTTTCTTATCTGAAACAGTTGCTGCTTCTTATTTTTTGGATTTTGCTTAGCTGGGTTTTTCAATGCCTCACTCATACCGGAGTGCTTGTAGCATATGTTGGGCAAGAACTTTTGGCTTTGTTTGTGAATGCTTGGCTGGTGATTTAGGTTCCATCCAGCAGATGCCTTGTTTGTGCAAATCCGTATCTATCATGCAGGTTCTCTCAGTTGCCCAGTTTTCTGATGCTGTAGCGGTGGTGATCTATGTGTGTGGGCAGATTTTCTGTCTTTCTCTGAGGTGGTAGGATAGAGGCCTTTGAAATCTTTCCTTTCCCCAGCTCTGTGGCCTTCTTAGCTTTGTGAATTGCAGTGGTCTGCCCAATTCAATCCCTAAGGCAATAAGTGGCACTTGTGGGTGAGAAATTATCTCACCCTGCATGATTGAGCTGATAAATGTTATAAAGAATGGTGCCGATTGACCTCCTGGTCAAGTAGACAGCATCTGGCAGAAATTACAGGCTGTGGTATTGTTCCTGTGGCAGGTGCTATCCAGGTGAATTCCCCCCAGGGTAAGGGTAGCCCTGGGATGTCTGGATGACTCCTTATTCTCTGCCTCAGTAGGGGCAAGCAGGGGAGTGAGGTAGATGGTGCTGGGTGGGGTGAGCTTGTCCTCAGGCTCCACAAATTATTTTGGCAGGGTTCAAATATCTGCTTCAGCCTTATGGGGAAGCCATCAGGGAAGGCTAGAGTGTTCTCACCCAGCCAGAAAGTCTATTTTTAGAGATGGGGGCATCTGAGATTCACAACCTGACTGTCCAGGTATTAACCCCTGCCTCCAGCCTTCTTGTCTGACTTGCTGGCATGCCACTTTCAAAATGCCATCAGGGAGGAAGTTCTTGAATCAGGCAGGCCCCTTCTAATGGTAAAGCCATGGCTCCCACCAGCTCCCTGGTGACATCTGGCCATTTGCCTACTTGTCTCCTGGAAAAAAATGCTCTCTTGGTTGGTGTGGTTGGGGGAGGCACCTTTGCACCCACTATGGTGAATGACTGAACGAACCTCACCTATGGCACCCTGGCCTGTTCATCTCCGAGTGGTAAAACCTTAAATAAAACCCATCTAAATCAAGTAAGGTGGTTTTCTTTTCTTTCTTTCTTTTTTTATTTTATTTTATTTTTTTTTTTGAAACAAAATCTCACTATGTCACCCTTGGTAGAGTGCTGTAGCATCACAGCTTACAGCAACCTCAAACTCTTGGCCTTAAGCTATTCTCTTGCTTCAGCCTCCCGAATAGGTGGGACTACAGATGCCCATCACAATGCCCAGATATTTTTTGGTTGCAATTGTCCTTGTGATACCAGATTTCAGGTTCTTGGTCTTGGTGATTTGAAGAATAAATCTGTGGACCACAGATCAGTGGCAAGACTGAATTTTTTTACAGAAAAGAATACAAAAACACTAAAGATCCTGGTGAGGAGAGAAACCCCTAGTCGGGAGAGAAAAGTTCTCTCCGTTTTTCTCTCTCCATCTCTCTCCGTTTAGCGGTTTATATAGGTGCATGGGTTCCTTCTATATGAAGCCAGGAAATGAATGGACACAGCCTCTTCCGCTGGGGCAAGATGAATGAATGTACTAATGAATGATCATAGTTCCTTCCTGCTGGGGCAAGGTGAATGAATGTATTAATGAATGGACATAGGTTATTCACGAAACTGAGGCCTAGGAAACTTACATGAAATTGACCTAGGCATAGGAAATGGGGGTCCGGATTTTTAGTCGTAAGCTCAAAGGGGAAGGCCACACCAAGGTGCCAGTGTCTCCCCAGCAGTTGTTGGGTCCCTTTGGCTACTGGAGCCTCCGGAGCCAGAGGGAGGAGGAGGGAGGGGGAGGAAGGGCTCCCCCCTCGCCTAGGCTCCAGCCCGCTGGTTCCTTTGCCCGGCTGCAACGGCACCAACACAGCTAAGGCAGAGGCGGTGGGTCCTCCAGCCCAGCTCGGCTGAGCTGGCTGGGGCGCCATCCGTCCTGTATCACTTGTGGTTTAGCTGGCCCAGCAGGGCTCTAACCCACCAGCCTCTGAGTTTGTGGCTGGCGCCCTACTCACTGAGCTATGGGCCCAAGGCCAAACAGGACGGTTTTCTTGCAGTGGGGGATAGATGACCTCCCTGTTAGCCATGTCCTGGACCCTCACACTGTTCCACCTTCCTATCTGTCCACAAAGGCTTCCTCACCACCAGAGTTCAACACCAAGGCCTCTCTCCTGTACCCCCAGCAACCTGCTGAACCTGGGGTGTGTGGGGTCCGGCCTGCTTAACTGACCCACCGGTGTGTCTCTACCAAATGCCATCAAGCTGGGAGCTCCTGAATCTGGCACCCCAGATCCACTGCAGGCCCCCAAAGGGAAACGTGTGAATTCTACTTTCTGTGGAAGCCTCAGCCTGTAGCAGGCGCCTACTGCGGGGTAGGGGGTGGCTGCCAACCAAATTCTTGGCCCTAAATATTTTCCTGGCTTCAGTGTGTGGGTGAGGGGTAGGGAAGGGTCTAAATGAAAGAAAACAGACCATCCAAACCCCAGGATCGAGCATGTTCTCCCCACTACATCATGTTTGCTGTCATTCGGAGGCTCATGGGGGTGGGGAGGCTCCAGGAAACGTGAAGCCCTCTGGGCGCCACATTTTTGTGGAAAGATGAGAGGGATTCTCCTCACCCTTTACTTGGCTCAACTTCTCCGGGATTGATCCTAACCGATAGCTTTTTTCCCCTTTATCTCTTAACTTTTCTGCTTCTCCATTCCTCCCACCCCCACCCCCTCTGTGAGAACCCCAACAAGCTCTGGCATCCGTCTTTCGCAGCTAGACCGGTCCTGCATCTCTTCTCTCTCCTTTTCAGAATTCCAGTCCTCTCTATGGGACCGGCAGCAAGCGACATCACTAGTCGGCCATCTTGTCCCTCCTCTGAGTTAAATTTCTAATAGATATCTTAACATATTTGTAGGAGTCTTAACTTCAGAATAGGAATAAAATAGCCCCTCAAATATTCTAGTGGATATGAAGTACACATAAATTTCAATTTCATGAAAAGCATTTTAATTGACAAATAATAATTTCAGTAGGGAGGAAATGCTGTTGAAGTCAGCAGTTAATTGAAAATTTTCATACTCTCTTGGAACAAAGTACTAACAGACAAGATTCTAAAATGAATAACAATCAATCTAGGGCACAATCAAAGGACAGTGGGGAAAATCTATTTTGGTACCTAATTCATTTTTTAACTCTAAATCACATAGGCTTCAATTATTAAGTACTATGTGGGTTAGTGTTTTGAAATGAAGGATTTTCTTCTTAATGTGAAATCTGCAGTTCATCATAAAGTTGATAAGGTAATGTTCTTGGCTTAGTTACTCTCCAGAGAAGCTTGGGCTCTTTCTGTACTGTGTGCTTGGCACATATTAAAGAGAGAATTGAAAAAAAAATGTATTTCCCATATGAAAATACTGCAAAATATTAATAGTTTGAAATAGTACTGCTTCTTATAAAGCACTGACAGCTAAACACTAATCATTTTGCCTGAAAATTGAAATTTTTTTATATGGAACCTCTTATGTTTTTTAATTCTCACAATAAAACTGAAAATGTATTCTTAAAATAAAAGTCCCCTAAACATAATTGAAGTGACCTCAGTAACAATAAAACATTCAAAGAACATAACCATAGCCATAATGAGCTTGGAAAAATAAAGCACTAAATCTAAAAACATAAGAAACTCTAAAATCCCCTCCTGGAGGTAGTAACCCTTTAAGGAAACATTAAACCAAAATATTTTCTTAATTTTACCTACAATTTTTGTATTATTTAAACAATTAAGATTTATTACTATTTTATTAAGTGATCTTTTTAACATACATAATGTTTATGTCCACTTTAAAATACCTTTACTAATAATTTTCATTAATTATTATTATTAATTATTCATTAATTATTAATTATTATTTTCAATAATTTTCATTTTGTTAAATGAAATACAGGAAGAAATATTTTATTAATTTTAGTATTTCTAAGTATCTTAAAATTTTTTGTTTTTGTTGTTTTATTCATATAGCTTTATAATTCCATACTTATAGCCTTTTCTGGAGAATCTAGTGAGAAGAAAGGTTCACAGCCTCTTTCTAGGATTGAGAGTCCTTTTCTAAGCATATAATTTTGACATGATTTTTGTTAACTTTCTGGTTCATCTAGTCTCTACAAAATTAGATCAGAATAGGATGGTTACAGTGAGACAAGGAGGGAAGTCTGGTTAAAAATTTTATAAGGGTGAATTAAATTATCTAGCTATCAAGACCTAGCCGAGTTAGCCATGAGATACCAATAGGCACAGTTGCTACAAGAAAACATGTATCACTGGGGGCTATCCAGATTCATAGAAATAATTGTCCCATGGATTTTCAACTTGGAATTTATATGATACATTTCAGATGTTGTCCCATTCATTTGAAAAGAGGAAAGTGATAAATTCTCCTGTAGAGGATGCCACTTCCAAGTATACAAGGTAATATGGTATTTATGATAATCTGGGTCTATTATATTTATATAATAAGGCAAAGAATATGTACTCTTGCCCCACACACTGTAGGTATTTGTATTGGTGGCAAAGAAGGATGATTGTTATTCATTAGTCCTGTAATAGAATCCTCAGTTATTCTCTGGTGGATACATAGATTGTTTTTATTTGAAATGTATTGATGGTGAAGGAAGTTTCCTTTGAAATTTAGAGTTAAAAGCAAAAAGGCTCCCAAGTAATAACACAAATAACTCTCTTAATTCTTAGACATCTATAGCAAAGAGGATTCAATAGGAAAGGGAACACCTAACTAGTAGCCAAAAGTAAAGTTGTATAATTGTGGTAGGAGTAGATAAAGGAATGCCACAGATTCTGAAGTCATTGCAAGAGTAGAGGAATTATAAAATGTGGGACAGCTTTTGGGAGAGGAAGTAAGAGATGATATTAATACAACACAGGCCTCACTAAGAAAAGCTATGATCATAGAGGGATGGGGAGTTACCTGTACAGCACAGGTGATGCTAGAGTGGACAGAGAAGTAGAAAGAAGCAAATGAGGTCATTAAAAGCAACATCAGACTGGGAATCAATAAAATGAATACTAGGGGTTCTTTCTTCAGGATCTTAATCAGAAGCTGATCACCTCATGAAATCATCTGCTTAGTCCAAAGTTCTTAAGAAAGTCTCCTACAGTGCTACCTGCTTTTAGGGCCTCCAGAGAGAATATTTATTTAAGGTCTCCGGTTGGAGTGAACTTCCATTCAGAGTTAGTTTTATATGTTTTCTATTTAGTTTTGGATTCCCATGGATATTAGGTGAATTTTGTTGGCAAAGAGAAGATGTAAGCACCCTTCAGTCAAGATGAGTATGCCAGGATGTCACCTACAGAGAGCTGTCTCCAGTTTCTGTTGTGGCATAATTTGAATGCAAAAACTAGCATAAATGCAGCCTTGGCTTGTGGATAATAAATGTAAATATAATTAAAAAATTATTTGCATTATTTTAGTATGTCTGACTCACCAAGTTAGACTCTTTGAGAGCCCAGACAGAATAGGGAATCCTCATAGGTCAGCCAGTTATTTTGTATGAGGACTGTTGGTGTGACTAGCAGAAGACAACCAGAGAGCAATCAGGGCCAAGAATAAAATCAGAGGCCATGAAGATTAAATTTTTTCATTTAATCTTAGCAAGCTTTGATTTTAATAGTTCATTAGCTGTCTCTCTTATTCCAGATGAGTGGGAATAATAAGAACAATGTAGTTAAGGGACTAAAAAAAGAACTCATGGGATTTCTCTGTTCAGATTACCAATGAAATGGACTTCTCAGTCACTTGACAAAGCCAGTAGAATTTTCCTTGTGGGGAATATTCATTATAAGCAAGATTTAGCAGTGGCAGTGACCCATTTTCAATGGAATGACAGTAGCTGGTAGGAGAACGTGCATATGATGATAGAAACATATTTATATCCATTAGATTTATGCAGCTGAATAAAATCTAATTGCCAGTAGAAAACCATTCTTGCTGAAGATAGTCCTTTCTCTTGTTCCCCATGGTGCAAGAAGACATTTCTCCACCAATGCCGGTGAGCAGTGTAGTTTCTCACATCCTTGGTGAATATTCACGTGAAGTCCAGATTAAACATCAGGTGAGCGACTGAGGAGAGACAAAGCAATCTTGTGGATATCTGCAAAGTCTTCATGGGTAGATGATAATACATTTGTTTCCCTTGGCCTTTCCACGTTCAATGGCTTTGCATTGGAAGTTGTTAAGTTCCTTTACAGCCATTAGTTGAGAAGCAGAGTAGATTCAACACCTTATCTGATAGTGGTGAGAGTCAACAGGCTTTATGAACTATCAGTTTAGCTTAGCATGTCTATAAGCACGTGAAATTTCCTTTTGCTTCAAAATTTTTCTGGAGGGTATGAGTTCCTATCTTAAGTATGGCTGCCTCTTTTAGTAATAAGAAAGCTTCTTAGGGGTCACACACTGGTTTCCTATTTTTAATTGGCATCTCCACTATTGTCATAAATTCTCTGGCTTTTCATAACATATCAAAATCATAGACAATCCCCAAAGTATATCCACTATCTTTATGGATATTCACTATGCTGTCTTTAGCCAAAGAACGGACTGTTGTGAGAACCACAAACTCAGCAATCTAAGTTGATTTTGAACCAGTTATACCCTTAGATTTATCCTGGGGGGGGAGGGTTGAAAATTCATAATGGTAGATCATGCCTGAAAATTCCCTTCTAATCTGATCAGATACAAATCTTCAACAAACTGGGTAATTTTTGGATTTGAAAGTAGGTTTTATAAAATCCGGGACAGAAAATATTGAATTTTGAATGGCCATAATACAGTCATGTGGTTGTCTTTCTGTTGGGAGGGGGAGGACAGTGGCAGGATTCAGAATCTGACTGTGCTGAACCAGTGATACAAGAAACATAGAGCAGAATTTCATAAAATGGTGAATCGAAAGGCTGGGACATTTTCAGTGTTCTCAGGAGAGTTTGGAATGCGTGAGGTACATAAATGTTTATGCTGTGACCCTGTACAAGGTCAGCTGTGGCTTGAACTAAATTTGCAGTTGCCACTACTGCTTGAAAGCAAAGAAGAAAAGCTTGAACCATAGGATCTAAGGTAAGATGGAAATATCAGAAGGGCTTTGTGTACTCCATTGTGTTTTTGAACTAGGACTCCAAGACCTGTCCATGACTTTCCTAAACAAATAAAGAAGGACACGGGATGCTTAGGAAGCCTTAAAATCAGAGAGGAGGAAAGGGAAGTTTGTAAGAGATTCAAATGCATTATAGAAAGTGAGTCCTATTTTAGGGGTTCAGATACAATTCTTTAGTTATGCCATAGAATGGGGATGCTATGATATAGAAGTTGGGAATCCATACTCTACTATATGTAGTCAATCTATTCCAGAAAGACTTCAAGTTGTCTCACAGTTTTAGGTAGAAGGTCATTAAGAATGGTCTTGAACAATCTGGAACAATGTTCTACACATAGGAGAAATATGGCTAAAATAATGCACTTGGAGGATACATAACTGAATTTTATCACATGATACCTTATGTCCCTTCTCATTCAGGAATCTTGATAAATATTGGTATCCTGTAATGAGTTACAGAATGTTATAGAATAAAGAAGTGACTTATCTGCATATTGGATAGGGGAATGGCAAGAGGGAATTAACCTTGATAGATTTACTTTTCATGTCCAGGAAAAATAATGGAGGCATCTGTGTAAATGTCTGGAATATGGATGTTCGAGTCTACTGATGACTGTCCCATGTGAAGTCAAACAGGTATTGAGGGTTAGGATGAAAGGCCATGGCTTGGGAAAGTGTGAATAAGTAAACACCAGTAAAATGAGTGGCACAGGAAGGTACAGAAGTGAGGAGAACATTGGGATTTGAAAACCGGCAATCTTGCCGGACACAGTGGCTTATGCCTGTAATCCCAGCTCTTGGGAAGCTGAGGCAGGTGGATTGCCTCAGCTCATGAGTTCGAGACCAGCCTGACCCAGAGCTACACCCTGTCTTTAAAAAAGTAGCCGGGTGTTGTGGCAGGCACCTGTAGTCCCAGCTACTTGGAAGGCTGAGGCAAGAGAATTGCTTAAGCCCAAGAGTTTGAAGTTGTTGTGAGCTGTGACTCCACAGCACACTACTGAGGGCAACAAAGTGAGACTCTGTCTCCAAAAAAAAAAAAAAAAGTAGGCAGGCATTGTGGCAGGCACCTGTAGTCCCAGCAACTCGAGAAGCTGAGGCAAGAGTATCACTTGAGCCCCAGAGTTTCAGGTTGCTGTGAGCTATGACACTACAGTACTCTACTGAGGGAGATCAAGTAAGAAGCTATTTCAAAAAAACAAAGAAAAAAAAAAAAAGAAAACAGAGGCTATCTGAATTGTAGAACTTTATCTATGGCACAAAGATCTTAGGCCAATTAGTAAGCTTGTCTACCAGGTTTTTAAATAGGTAAAGTGAATATGTTGCAAAGGCTATAAATAGAAATAAAAAGCCTTCTTGTAAGGAGTCCTTCAGTATGTCTGAAGCCTTCATGCCTCATGTTTTAAAGGATTCTAGGGCAGGTTAAGGATGGATTTAAGTGCACTTGCATCTACATTTAAGGGTTCTGATTACCAGATATACCTGACATTTATGGTTCCCATAGCCCAAAGAGACTCAAGATCAGAAAAGCATGACTTGAATGTAGTGATTTTCAAGGAACTTGAGGATCTGTGAGAGGAACAAGAAAACTGAGGTCATTTATTAGAACTATTAGAAGGTAAAGACAAGTAGAGAAAAGTAGAAATTTCAAGGGTTAGTCCTTCAGGTAAAGTGAAATATAGTCCTATCAGTTCAATTAGAAAATAGACTTCTACTTATTAGATTAGGAAAAATAAACTAATAAAAATCTATACTGGACTTTTCTATGCTTTGAATGTTTGACCTTCCAAAATGAGTGTTGAAACTTAATCCCCCATGTGGCAGTATTATGAGTTGGGGCCTGTAAGAAGTGACTGGGTTATGAGGCCTCCGTCCTCGTAAATGGGATCACCCATTTATGGATTAATTGATTAATGGACTGATGGGTTATCATGAGAGCTGAAATGGTGGCTTTGACACCAGGCCAGGAGACGTCCTGCTCCAGCTTGAAGCCTGCAGAGGATCTCCGCTAGCCCCTCACCGAGTTGATCCCTCCATGTTGGATTTCTAACTTCCATGACTGTAAGAAGTAAATTCCTTTTAAAATACCCAGTTATAGCATTCTGTTAGAAGCAAAAGAAAACAGACTAAGGCAGGTGTAATGGGGGACAAAAAATATTTTAAAAAGTTGAGAAATGGGAAAACTATGTAGTAAGTTATTTGTCTTTACCACAGAGATTCTGTGCACTGAGGGGTTAATAATGGGGAATTGAGAGGTATTAAGGGCAGGGTACCTGGTTCTAATTTATACTAGAATGATGAGGAGGTGCTCATTGCCTGAAATTCCCTTGGATATTAAAAGATATTTGAGGGCAGACAGAAGCAGATACCCAGTGTAGAATGATCAACTGAAACTCTGATATTTTTGCCATGATTTTCTGCTGGGGCAGTTTTTAGCCCAGTACCCTACGCCCTAAAATATCTACAGGTACTTCTATCTATTAAAGATTTTGTTGGAAGTTTGTGCTAAGGTCTTTGGATGATTTCCCTCAAGTAGTTTAAGTAATGGAAAAGGGTGGAGGAGGGGCAAGAAGAGATAAGCAGAATCTTTTCAAGGAAGAGAAAATGACCAATGTGGTGTGACAAGAAATCATATCAACTTGATTCTCAGAAGAAATTAGTAAGGAGATGTATTCTAATTTTTAATGTTTACTCAGACTTGGGAAATGCAGATTTCAAGGACTTATAGGAAGAAGAGAAGCTCAAAATTTGGCCAAGACAATGAGAGGACAAGAAGGGGGCAATTATCACTATGTGGTCAGTATTTTGTTGCTGTGTTCTTTCCTGCTGTAAGCTCTCCAGTCCAATCAATAGTCAGAACACCAACAATTTGTGTAATTACCATGGTTACTGTAGTGATTGAGAGCTGTAGTGAGTTGATTTCCCTTTAATTTGTCATACACTGGTCCACCAGCATACATAAAGGATAATCAATGCATGGATTGCCCACATCCCACATCTCACAAGCGAGGCTGCCATTCATTTGTCACCACATGTAGGACAACCCTATCCCAAATTCCTTCTGCAGGATGCAGTTCCTGGAGCATCCCCTAATGCTAATGACTTCCTCGGTTGGGGACTAGCAGAAAATATGGAATATACAATTAGTGTTTGTGTGTTATCCTAATTTAAAAGCTATTATTTGTAGAGGGGCAGGAGAATTTGCAGGTAACATCCAAGGATGTGTATATCAGCACACCAGGCACACAGCGTCTTGCAACTTTTGAAAACTATTGTTATGTGTAAGTCTGAGAGATCAAAGAGATTGAGAAGATGCAATTAGGAACACAGTGGCCACTGATTAGAAATGTAAAATGAATAATAAAAGGGGAAAAAAGAAATCCTTGCTTTTTTTTCTCCTCTGTTTTACAAATTCCTCTCTGTGCTTCTCTCTGCATGATTCTTCAAATAAGCCAGATAACAAAGGATACAGAGAGAGGTAGCTGTAGATTCCAGCCTCCTGGAGCTCAAAGGGCAGGGGAGGCTGAAAAACTGATCTGGGGGTGGTTGGTCATAGACAATAACCAGAATAATGTGCAAAACCTTCATATTCAATCTGTCATGTTTTTTGGCTGACATAATACCATGAAAAATTTTCGAACATGAAAGAGTTTGGATGTATTGTAAAGTGAACACCAGCATACACAAGACCAAGATTCTGTGTTAACATTTTGGTATTTTTGCTTTTTCATACATCTACCCATCTAGCCATCTTAGTATTTTTTGAGTTTCAAAGAATATCGTAAATAGCAGTACATTGCCTCACTCACAGCATGTTTATCTCTTTAACACTAAATACTGTCTTTAACTAGAGATCAGTATTTTTAAGTAAATTTGCATTCAATGAAATACAAAGATCTTAATCATGCCACTCAATGGATTTTTATAAATGTTTTCTTGTGTAACCCAAAGTTTTATCAAGACATAAATAACATTACTGTCATCTCAGAATTTTAATTATTAGATAATTTTCTCTAAAACAATTAAGAATAGAAATCTTATCAAAAGTATAAACTAAACATAATACAGGAGACTTAAAACATAAATATTGACAAAAATATTTGAAGTGATAAAAGTTTTTGTTACTGATTTATCAAAAGTCAAGAGAATTTCCAAAAGCGACCCATCAGGTCTATAATGTCACTGAAGCATGGCCCTCCACAGGACACATGGCTCTGGAGACAGAGTCAACAAGAATAAAAGCTTATCATACCTAAGAGAATCCACCCTTCTAGAGCTCAGTTATTTACTTATAGGAAATGACAGTAACATATGGTAATATGAAAAAGAAAACAAAGTATAATTGAAATCATATTTTTAAAAATTATGACTGCTCATTTCTTGTGTTCTTTTACCTTGTCTCTCTTCTTTAAATTAGTAACTTTTCTTAGTTAGGGAAATGGTCAGTGTTGTCTCTAGACTTACTAACTTCAAATAGTGTTAATATTCAAGAAAACCCTCTTTGGGTAACAATTAATTAAATGGCTTAATCAAAATGAATATTATCAGTATTTTTCAAACAATGATTTAAGTTGACATATTTGAATTATTTCCCATTACTAAAAAAAAAAAAAAAAAATGAGAAAATCAGGAGCCAACTGTAATTTTTTGATGGGATTGATTTGTTCTAAACATCCTCTTTGTATCTTTGTTCCAGATTATTTTCAAGGGCAAACTAGAATGTCTTGAATATAGTTGAGGTAATAGAGAAGATACAAATTTTCGTCATATCAGTACATTTTGAGCATAGATACAATGAATTCTTCTTACTTTCCATCAGTTTTTGTGCTAGTTGGCTTCATCTGCCATAACAAAGCACCACATCACATAGTTTAAACTATAGAATTTATTTCTTAATGTTCTGGAGGTTAAAATACTGAGATCAAGATGTCAGCATAGTTGGCTTCTTCTAAGGGCTCTGTCTTTGACTTGTAGATGGCCATCTTCTTCCTGTGGCATGTGGGTCTTTCCTTTGTAATTGTGTGCAAATTTCTTTTTCTAAGAACACCAGTCATCCTGTATTAGGTCTCAAACTGATGACCTCATTCTTTATTACCACTTTAAATGCCCTGCCTTTAAACACAGTTACATTCTTAGATAGTAGGGCTGTGACTTAAACATATACATTTTAAGGGAACATATTCCAACCAATAATGGTATCCAATGCTATTTAAATCTTATGGCATTCACATGCAACAACAAATTAGAAAATTAGAAAATTTTAGAAAATTTTAATTTTCTAATTTCTAACAAAATAGAAAATTCTAAACTTTTAATATTTCCATAGCCACAAATTTTCTAATGTCACCTGTACATATCCTGAGATTATTTCTTTTCTTTCCAATGGATGCATACAAAAGTATGTACACACAAAAAATATTTTCTGTCATTATCACACTACAGTAAGACCTTCATAGTTCACCACCTCTGTACATTGACCACCTCATTAATTTAACCTTATTTTCATAAGCCAGACATATACCACATGTACATACTAGTAATGTAGGTGTAGTTCATTATGTAGACCATCTTCATATGTTGACCAGTTTGTTACAATTTCTTGGGTGGTTGATATCCAAAGTTCTACTGCATTCCCTTTTCTGAACATGTGTTTCAAAGTTTTTCAGTGAATCAGATGAAGGGTATCATTATAACTCAGTAAAACCATGATTGTAAACTTATTAATTAATTAAAATTATACCAAGTAAATAATTAGCAGCTAATTGGAGAATGTAACCTCTAATTTAGATGATTTATAGTATTTATAGTATAATTTAAGTATTTATATTACTTTCATTTTTATGTTCCTGAAATTGAGAAAAAGATAGTTTCCATTATCTAGATAATTGTTTAATTATTCACTGCAATTTGAATGTACAAATAACTTATGAGTTAAGCATAATCACTAATGTGGAAACAGCAAAATATCTACCACTTGAGATAGTAAGTAGAAGACAAACATATATATCTTCTCCTTTAATCTTTGAGTTTTGGTGGAAAAAATAATTAGATATTTCAAGTTCTTTAGGGCACTTGGTTGGAGTAATTTTTATGCGGAATTGGAAGCAATACAAATCTTTAAAAACACTAGACTACGTCAATTAGAGATGGTCTAACAAGCAGAGAGGACCCAAAGGTGTTATTTACAGCATTTCTTAATATATGAACTATTCAAGCATTTGGAAATGATGAAATATTTGGAATGTGTTTTGCCTATTTCAAAAAGCAAACAACCTCTTGGGTAAATCTACTCTCAAAGGTTTTATCTGCATAAAAATAAGCCTTGGCAAAAAATTTCATAGAAAATATCAAGCTCTTTTGAAATACATTTTTAATTTGACATAGTATTTTTGGTTTTGCTTTTCATTTTTGTAGATGGGGTCTTCCTATATTGCCCAGGCTGGTCTTAAATTTTGGCGTCAAATGTTCTTCCTGTCCCCACCTTCCAACATGCAGGGATTTACTGGTCTGATCCACCATTCCCAGTCTCATGTAGTAGTTTTTATGTAGAGTTTTATCAAAGTTTGAAAGGCAGAACTGTTATATAATTTCAATTTTCTCTTTTACATACATTCTAAAGTTATATTTAGTCAAGATCTTCCATTTCTTTCTCTTCGCCAGCCAATATTTTTCTCAATTAATTATAAGCAAAAATCCATACCCAACTTCAGGTGCATGTGTCAGATCACCTTTAGCATTTAAATCTCTAGAATATTCACTATGAATTTTTCATTACTTGTTTCATGAAAAACCAATGGATACCTTAAATATTTAATTGTTTCATTTCCAATCCAATATTTTGGCTAACAGAGAATATTTAAATATAATCTAGTTAAGAAAACTAATGGTAATTTCTTATAATATTTTGTCTTGTAGTATACATTTTAATTAATAGGACTGAAATTGTGCTGAATAAAAATAAAGTTTAGTACTTTAGGTTATAAAATGTTAATTAGAATGATAAAATAATACATGAAGGTGAATTTAATATCAGCAAAGATTATAATTAAGTTTTATTTTCCTCAGTTAATTGTTATTGAGGATTCGAGTGGGCAAGTTATGATAATGAGTTGGAAAGATCAGGTCCCCTGAATGCTGAACTTTAACTTAAATTTGCTCTCTATCTTGGCCAGAGATGCTCTAAGAATATTTTTGTCAACAGTTGATGAGGAAAATCAAAATGTAAAAAGAAAATAATAATTTTAAAAGCACCTGAGATTCACACAAGGAAATACAAGGCCCAACATATGATTCTATTTCCATAGCACCATTCCCAGGGCACAGTGGTCCAAAGCAAAAAATATGGAACAACTTTCTTTCCCCTTTTTGCTTTCTTATGTAACATTGCATGCTCTGAATGTGGCCAACAATATTCACTTAAACTACAGTCTTCTACATAGAGATGATGTGAACAAGGTTTCCTAAGGATTATTTCTCTCAGACATTGAAGTTACCTACAGGAACCTCTAATACTAGTCTGCCCTATGCTTCAAGGGCATCTTTACCATTTGCTGGATTTATGTGTAAATAGAACATTCAAAAGGTAGGTTATGGAAGAAATTTCTATTACACAGACGTAAGGTTTCTGAAACACATTAAATCTACATAATTGGGGAATGGGAAAGAAAATCATTAAGGTATTCATTAAAAGAGAAACCAGGGTTTTAAGACAGTCAACAATTAGAGAAACTTTCATTTATTCAAAGCCAACCATTAGTTTCAACCAATAGATGGTGTTATCTTTGAAATTGTTCCTTATTTTCAGCGTTGATTTACCCAAAACAAATCAGCTACATAGTGATAAGTTTCTAAATTTGGTCTTAAAATAGATAGTAGAACTGAGTTTCTACTTGTAGAGTTGTAAGTCATGTTAGAATTATGTGCAAGGCTTTACAGATAAATCAGTCTGAAACCCAAAGAGTTTAAATGATTTTCCAAGGTAGAATTATGCCCTTGTGACTTGATGCTGTATAAACCAATATCAGAAATCAGATATGAGGGTGTAATTGTAATTATCAATTTCAAGATAGTGAAGTATCTAATCAAATATTAATTTTTTTTAACAAACTTAGGGCATTGAACGTATCTAATATTGAATTTATTTGAAATGTACTTCTATCCATTTCTTTACTTTATTTTTCACTGTAATGTACCATCTTCTAATATACTAGATGATTTTTTCATTCATTAACTAGAATTTAAATTCTTGAGGTAAAAACTTTTTTTTCTTTTTTGTTTATTGCAACATTGCTAGAGTCTAGAATAGTATCTGGTGCAAGGTAGGCACTTCATATATAGGTATCAAAAGAAGAAAAGAGTGGATATGAAGATGCAGAAAAGAAAACCATTCAAAATACTTTTACCTATCATCTTGCAGTATATAAGAGTCTGTGACTGGGGACTAATTTTGTAGATGTTCTGCAGGTTAAAAATGAAATTAAATTTGGAGAATTTTAAAGACTCACTGGTATTACTTTCACAATCCCTAATGCTTCCTGATTCTTAACTTTCACTTATAGTGTCTTCTGAACTTGAACTGCCTCAGAATTCTCCTATTGTCAAGACATCATACAGATTCATTTTTCCCATTTCTACTCACAATAACTCTCTCATACCCTATAAAAAAATACACCTCTCATTTGCCATGTTTTACCTATAGTATTACCCTAGGTTGTTAATGAAAGCTCTGGATGCCAAACATAGGTGGAGTTCAAAATGAAACCATTCTGTTGGTGAACTCTCATTAATCAAGGCATTGAAACAGAATTTTTTGTTTGTTTTTTAGGGAGACAGAGTCTCACTCTGTTGCCCTGCTTAGAGTGCTGTGACATCATATCTCACAGCAACCTCAAACCCTTGGGTTCAAGCAATCCTCCTGCCTCAGTGTTTCATTTTTAGTAGAGACAGGGCCTCACCCTTGCTCAGGCAGGTATTGAACTTGTGAGCTCAAGTGATCCACCTTCCTTGGCCTCCCAGAGTGCCAGGATTAGAGGAATGAGTCACCATGCCCTGCCCAACTAAATGTATTTTAGGGCTTCTTTTCATTTTCTGCACCATACATTTTTGTGTAATATAAAAATAAGATATTGAAAACTGCCTATTTTCACTTATTTAGGGATATTTGGAATTCAGATATACTGTGAAGTTGGATAATAGGAGTGAAGACAAGCTTTCCTATTCTATCCAACTGTTATTAAAGAAAATAACATGATAGCACTACGTACAATACTGCAAATAAACATTGCAGAAGTTGGAAATCCCTGTGTGTTATCTATGCTAGAATAGGAATATTTGAGATTTATTTTTGGTAAAAAATAAATTAGGACCTATCTAGTAAAAAGTCCATTTATCCTTCATTTTTACAATTGTATGTAATCAGTAAAAACTTTGGGTAGGCTTTCATTTTCCCCTATTTTATCTGTGCATCATTTGCATATATTCCCAATTCCAAGGTAGAGGAAGTGAATTTTTCACATATTATTTCAGAAGACCAATATTATAATTTTATACATAAAATCAACTCTTTCTATGCAGGTAGAGATAGAGACAGAGACAGAGATATATAGAAACTATTATACATGTATGGCAAGGAAGTTATAAATTGCAAGTTGATTTAAATTATTAGCAGAAATGTTTTCATAAAATATTGTCAAAAGATTACTGGATACTATATTTTGAGAATCGTATCTTACCTGAATGTTTGAATCCTACTGAATGAGACTATTTCTTGGTTTATTTATTCAGTCTTGAAGGTGTATATATCTTGTTTTTTTCTTTTTTAGAGACAGAGTCTCACTTCATTGCCCTCGGTAGAGTGCTGTGGTGTCACAGCTCACAGCAACCTCCAGCTCTTGGGTTTAGGTGATTCTCTTGCCTCAGCCTCCTGAGTAGCTGGGACTATAGGCACCCACCACAACACCTGGCTATTTTTTTGTTGCAGTTTGGCTGGGGCCGAGTTTGAATCTGCCACCCTTGGTATATGGGGGCTGGTGCCCTACTCACTGAGCCACAGGCTCCACCCAAAGAAAATATATCTTTAGTTATGATCCTCAATTTCCATAACCAAATGTGAATAACCTACTTTGACATATCTGAGCTACTCTCTCTGGATTTGGTCTCTATCCCTACACAGTGAGCAGGGAGAAGAGACATTTCCTGGCATTCTTTCACATTTTCCCTTTGAAATTGCTTTCATTTCGTACTATCTACCGAGGGTGTGCAGAGATGGCACACATAGCTCTTCAATTTTCAGAATGACTGAGGTAAAATGTAAATACCTGTGAAAGAGATTTTTGATTGACAAGTTAGTGGAGATTGGACTAGATATAAAAGAAAATAGACACCTCAAGAAAGGAAGGAACAGCCTAGTAGGTGCTTTGACACTAAGGCTAATATAATATTTAGTTAGAATATCCATTGCTATCCAATCTTAATTGGCACAGGCATGAAAAAGTTGGAAGGAAGTTGTAAAAGACAACTTTCCATATTTCCCACCTCACCTACTGTCGCCCTGGGCACACATTTTACACATTCACTTTCAATTTATTTTTAGAGAGAAATTCAGGCTTCATAATCCCCATACAGTGGTAGCAAAATTAAGGGTCTAGGTAATAAACCACAACTGTCTTCAAATGATAAATACAATTAACTAATTTCCTTAGACAGTATAAAAATACTTCAAGTATATACATATTTAAATTTTCAAAAAGATAATCTTCTTTTAAGTAAAACTGCTTGTCTATTGGTTATTTTCATGGAAATATATTTTATGTCTATAATGGCAGAAAATGCATTAGTAATATGAAGCCAGTAGACAAATTAATACATGCCCACACAAGAGAAACACTCAATTTAATTCA
Source organism: Otolemur garnettii (assembly GCF_000181295.1). Lineage (NCBI taxonomy): Eukaryota > Metazoa > Chordata > Mammalia > Primates > Galagidae > Otolemur > Otolemur garnettii. The sequence goes on along the minus strand of NW_003852430.1, from coordinate 10,327,578 downwards.
ATTTGAGAGGATGGGGGTGGAGAGAGGGGGATTGGTGTGCTCTCACCTAGTGCACACGATGTAAGGGGACCTTGGGTACAGGGTACAACGACAGCAGAGACCTTACCTAACAAACACACGCACTGTAACCTAATCATTTGTACCCTCATTCCAATCTGGAATAAAAAAGAAAAAAAGCCCAAAATAATACATTACCTGTAATAAATCAGTGAAGTGGAGAAATTATAACTAAGAAATAAGACATTCAAATGTAACACTGCTGTGCTAACTTTACCCCCTTTTATAATCTTACTGTCTCCCGGTTTGGGGCTGTTATGTGTGGCATCGCTTTAGGGGATCAGAATACATGTATTGGAATGCTGATCCTAGAAGAATCTCACAAAGAAATAGTACAGCACATGTAAAATTTAATGATGATTTTCTCCCAAGTCAGAGTCTATTTTATATACATATATGCTCATGTATATGTATATGTGTGTGTGTAATTCTCTGTGACTTCAGGATCTGTCCTCTGAGTCTGCAGCTGGGTCCTCTTCTAGGCCCAATTCTTTGCCTTCAGAGTCATTTTTGCTGTTTTTTTGTCGTTTTTGTGGGTGTTATTGTTATTGGGGTTTCATTTAGGAAGATTATATATTTTCTCCTGAGTAGTTTAATCAGGCTGTTCCCTGCCTGAAAAATTTGAGGACAGCAACTTACTCAGTTTTTCTTTCGTCCGCACTGTACTACGAGCAGAAAGAATAAACGTGACTGCAACACTGGTTCAGGGAAAGAACCCAGTTCATCACTTACAAGTTCTGCATCCCACACAGGTATAGGGCAAAATTCAACCGTGTTTTTGTGACTGTATGACAAGGGTCACCTTTCCTCCCGTTTCCGCTGACGCGTTTCTCATTTCCTTCCCGCCTCTCACCGGCAGGTGCTTTGCGTCTGTATTCCACCCACGTACACTCATGACTGTTGATCTGTCCTCTGAGATGACAGAAGCTTTGACTATCACACTCTCACATCTGTATGAGCTCTTTACTTTTATCCAATTCCAAAGCCACTTCTCCATTTTTTGATATTTGTTATACAATAACAACCCACTTCTGTGACCAAACTCTATTAGTTTACTAGGGATGCCAATAAAAAATTAACAAAACTGGATGGCTTAACACAACAGAAATTTCATTTCATAGTTTTTCAGGCCATCAATACAAAATCTTGATGTTCGGAGGATTCCACTCTCTCCAGATGCCTCTTCCAACATCTGGTGTCGGCTGATGTTCCTTGAGTTAAGGCCTCATGGTTTCAATCTCGCTTTTCATGGTCACATTATTGCCTTCCCTTCTATTTGTTTCCTCCTCTCTGTACCTGGCTCAGCATTTTCTGGGCCTGTCTCTTATAGGAATACGTGTGACTGCATTGCGGGCTGGATTGAATTTTATGTTGCCTCAAGGTCCATTTTGACTTTAACTTTCTCATATGTGCAGCAGGGCTCAGTCATCCTTGACCAAGTTTCTATCACCACAACATGAGCGAATGGCTTAAGCCAGTAGCCAAAAAAAACCCCAAATGCCCAAAACCTGAGACATATCTCTCCACTACAGCAAAATGAGTTCCTGGCTTCTGGCCATTTTCTTAAATTGGCCATTAACGCATTTGCCCATGAACTTGTGGTGACCCACACTTTATGCCTTTAGGTACCCTGTGTATTGTTATGCATTGACCATTTAGGCATTTGCCCATGAACTTGCAATGACCCACACCTTATGCCGTTAGGTACACTGTGTACTGTCATGCATTGACCATTTAGGCATTTGCCCATGAACTTGCCATGACCCACACCTTATGCCGTTAGGTAAACTGTGTACTGTCATGCCCTCTTTCTCTACCTGACCCTTTATTCCTGCCTGGTGTGATCTTGGAACTGGAAACTGCTCTCCAGATTATATACTTTTTTGCCCAGAATCTACAAGTAAAAATCTGAACTTCTCTATTGTGGAGGTATGTTGAACGTACATGTTCCATCTGAAGAACTAAAGGCTCTTCTAGGCTGGGTTATCCCCAAGGTACAATGAACACAAAGATCCCAGTGCCAGAGCAATGGTTAGTCAGGCATAAACTGGACCTGGGTCAGACAAAACCACAACGGTGTCTCTGCTAGTATTTTAAACAAGTTTCCTATATTGGGAGGGTCACCTTGGTTGCCGTTTAGAAAACTAGGCATTGAGGCCATTCGCCAGGTGAAGGAAATATCCAATGAGAGACCCGCTGGAAACTCACACACCCCTCCAGCTCGCTGCGTTTTCTGTTAGAACAGAGTTGTTTACTCCTTTGCTACTGGATCCCCAGGGTCACCAGAGGTTCTCAAAACAAAGGCCCACCCAGGTAATCCAACACAACCTTCTCCTCTAACCCAACCACATCTTTTGCATTCACAGGATAATCTTCACAGGTTCTGGAGACTGGCATGCAGACATACTTGGGTGGCATTATTCAAACCACCTCAGTTTGCCTCACTTTGTATTATTTACCTAAATATATAAATGAGCTTTCCGTTAAATAGACTAACTTAACAGAAGGACAGCCTTTTCTGAAGAATTGCTCTGTTTCAAAGGAATTAGTTTTGTTTTTACCGATTCTCTTGAACCATCCCTTCAGCCATGGAAACGACTGGGAGGGAAGGAAAAACCTGGCAATGTCTTCCTAAATTCTCAGGTCTCAAATTCTCCCGGCTCACTCATGGGCACTTCTAGGCCAGGTCAATATCATCTAAGCCGTGACATTTTATCAGCATCTTTTTGTGGGAGTAAGATAAAGTTACTTCTTCCTAGCAAGAAATGAACATACATTTAATGTTTTCTATTGAAACAACGTATATCCCTTTTTCTTCCTGGGGATATTTTGAAACACATTTGAATATCACAATCCTTTGTAAACAGGATACCATGATAGAATCTTCCTTGAGTGTTAAAAAATAATTGAGTGGAATGCTGAATGTAGGGGAGACAAGAATTGAAATGCCACACCAATTATATGTCCAAAAATAATTCTATAGGGTTTATTTGCAAGTCACAAATATTTACAGGTCTTCCTTTGAAATTATTAAATGTGACCATATACAGACATTACTTTTCTCAGGGAAAGGAGACGGGGAAATAAATGCTTTAAAATAAAGGACATTTTATTTTTGTTACCTTTCTTATCTCCTTTTCTCATGAGCTTATGAAGTAATCCAAAGTATTTTTCCTTCTTTTGTCTGAGTGATTTAAGCAATTTAGTTAACACATGCTTCTTTTTTTTTCTAAACTCACAGTAGCCATTTCATTTGCTGAGACTTGGACTAAAATGACCCAGACAATATAAAGTATCAAAAAGATAAATACTATTTTTAATCTCAAATGTAAATATGCAGTAGAAGATTCTAAATTAGCTTTATATGTTTTCAGTGATCTTTGAAGTGTCACTTGAATCAGGACCTTACATCTGCGCACTTGGTAATAGCCTAAAATCATACTTGTTTCTGACACAGCAGGTTTTTGATAGCCCTGTAAAAACCAGAACATCATTACTTCAGGCAAGGTGACAAGGATAATCACTTTCTATAATTCATGTTTAATACCTGAATGCCAGGGAGGAATCATTATGTCCTTGGTCCAAAATTTTTTAACCACACTACATCATCTGCCCTTCAGAAAATATTTCTGAGAATTACTAGAGTGACTCCAGTTCAAAAATACTGCATTCAATTTTTGTCAGCTTTGAAAATGTTGTAATTCAAAGTAACACTTGAACTGCTAACATGTAATACGGAGTATATAGCTTCCATAGTGTAGTGAGTCTCTTAGGCAGCCTAGAAGTCTGATGAGATCTTTTATCAGAACGTTTTGTCAAATAAAGTGGCATCTCATGTAAAAGAGGTTGGAAGCATTTAGAATATAAAATATAGGGGTTTTTCTGCTTAAAAACTAGGTTTTAGTGTGTGTGTGTTTGTTTCCTTAGAGTCTAACTTCTAACAAACTGATGACAGTTTGTCTCAAATGATATAACTTAATCTGCTTTATTTAAAAAATTAAAAACAAGGAAGTTTTCATGCATCATGTGATCTTGCATTTGCTGTGCAATGTATAATTATGATAGACATTATCTTTGTGTAGTGGTGACCAGTACCACTTGTATAGATCCTGTTCTCATCAGATAAATGATGCTCTTTCTTATCCCATAAATGTGCTCATACATGTGGTGTGTGTATTTTATAAGTCACATTTTCTTTATTTTCCTGATAGACACAAAAAAAGAAAATCATACTTTTATGTATATATTAAGAATTTCTTTTGACATAAAACCTTGCTGAAGCCTACTTAAGCAATCATATTGCTGATAACGAGTTTTAGAAACATCATCAGTTTTCTTTAAAACTATATTCTACTTTATTCATTATTCTAGAGCCTATTTCTAGAATAGGCTCTACTTCTACTTTCTACTTCTATCATCTGAGGTACAGGTAAACCATCAATGATTCAGGAAGAAGTTATTTTTTTGCCCTGGTCAATAATAATTGGATGCTTACACTGCCCAAGAGGAAATCTATCTAGTATGCTTTTCTTGTACACAGCTAAAAAAGAAGAAGATTATATCTTATAGGAGATTCATTTATTCATTGGACAATTCTAGGTGCTGGGATATATAGTATACAGTTATAAATCTCTGCCATAATGCAGCTTATACTTGTGGGAGGAGATAGATTCACAAAAAATAAACCTGGTAGTTTGCAGAAGCTAGCAAATGCAAAAGAGAGAGAAAAAGAGAGAGGGAGAGGGAGAGAGAGAGAGAAAGAAAGCCAGACTGTTGGTATAGAGAGATTGGATTAAAATTAGTGTGTTCAGGGTCTATCTTATTGAGAAAATGAGACTGCACCATCTGAGCCAGGACTAAAGAAAATAAAAAGACAAGTCACACAGATACCTGAAGAAACAGTTTTCCAGTTAGAAGGAAGAGCCAATTTAAAGTCTTGGAACAATACTAAGCTGCCCTCTGAGCAGCAACTGGGAAGTCACTGTGATTGGCCTTGAGTGAACAAGGGGAGGCAGTGGCAAGATGAAGGTGAGGCAGGATGAGATGAGTAGTAAATGATGTCCAGGAAGAAACTCGGAGCCAGTTCACGGGAGGCTCGTTATGTAACTGATATTTTCCCATAGGTTTTAGAAACAATGATTTTAAGTTGGGCAGATAACTGAACTCATATATGTACCTCATCTTTAAATCAACTTTTCACTGGATAAATGAGGGGAATGTAAATTATAAAACCCCCAAAGAAGAACTAGGAAAGAACAATAGAGACACATTGAATCACACAGGATTGTTGAAAGATACGCAGATCTGATGAGTTCAACAGAGCAAGGAGACCCACCAGCAAGAAAGGACTCACAAGCGCTTGCAGGAAAAGAAGAGGCAAGGGTGTTTTGTTGTTGTTTTGTTTGTTTTGTTCTATTTGAGGTAGCGGTAGGATTGAAGAATGACTCTGGGAAGTCAATAACATTAATAAAAAAGTAACCTCTTCATTTAAAGAGCTGTATAAAGAATTACTTTTAGACATATAATTGGTATGGCCTTTCAATACTCTTCTCAAAGTACTTCCAACATTCCACTTAATTGTGAGTTTGATTTTGTTGTTTAATTCCATGGAGATTCTATTGTGTTATCCTGTTAAAAATGACTGTAATATTCAAATGTGTTTCAAAAAGTTCCAGGAAGAAAAAGAGCACATATAATTCAATAAAACAATAAATATACACGTATTTGTCTTACTCTTGCAAAAGCATGCTTATAAAATGTCAAAGCTTAGACTGCCACTACCTGATAAAACAAGGACGGTGTGACCTGGAAGCTTTCCATGACTAAATTTTAGGATGAGAAGGGACAATGGAAAAAAAAGAGAAATGAACATGTTACACCCGCAAAACCTTTCTTTGATTTGCTTTCTTCCAAATGGAAATACAATTTGAGACCTAAAAATCTAGAAGGCTATTGCCAAGTTTCTACCTCTTTCTTGTGAGAAACTAATTATCTACATGGTTGAGAAAGGATAGCTCAAGAGAATCCGTCAGAACAAGAACTAATTCCTTTGAAACAGGACAATTCATGAGAAAAACACAGCATCTGTCTGATAAATTAGGCTATTTAATTGAAAGCTGATTTTAATATTTCAATAAATAGTCTGAAATGAAGTAAACCAGGTTAGGTGCTCCAAAGGAAAGCTACAAGTCCAGCTGATGGCAGTGAGAAACATCCAGTGTTGTGTGTTAAACTGTGCATCATCTGGTTGCCCAGTATTTATTTGACATGTTGGAGAAACAGAAGAACGCAGATAGTATAATTAAGGTAGTGAATGAAGAACATCAGGGCAGTTAACTCTCATAAAACAAAGTTAACATATACCTATGTAAAGCATAGTGTATCAAATAATAGCGAAAATCAATATTGCGTATCTTAATATCATGATGAAGAAGAATATATACATCTATATTTTGTATAATATATCTGCAAATAAAATATCTACAAATATTGATAATTGTTATCAACCAAAAGAGTACAAGATTTATGAAGTCAATAGAACAATTCAACAATTGTACCTATAATAGGGCATAAAGAAAAATCTAATTCAATAAAAGTAAAGTAAAAGATCTATTTTGACCATAATGAAATAAATATATACAATACTTACATTATATATTTTCTTAAATGTTTTTAGAAGGATAAAAGGGAATGAAATAAATCCTAACTAACACTCAACTAAAAATCTTACATCATAAAACTTTAAGAAATTCAATTCAGAAGGAAGCTAAAATGAGTGTTAGTTTGGGAAAATCTATGAAATTTTTTTTTTATTTCTTATAGCATAACTATGTACATTAATGCAATCATGGGGTACAGTGTGCTGCCTTCATATACATTTTGAAATACTCTCATCAAACTGGTTAACATAACCTTCGTGTCATTTTCCTAGTTATTGAGTTAAAACGTTCATTCTCTGCTTTTACAAAGATTCACTTGTACCCTTGTAAGGTAAACCATAGAGGTGACCCCACCCATCACCCTTCTTCCCCCATTGATATTTTTAATATATATAAATACATATACATATTCTTCAATAGAGCCCATAATAGTTAAGACTTGGTTTGTTGTGTCTCTCTGAGGAAGTGAGATTTTATGTGACTTGATGGGAATACGAATACACGGTGGAAGAATGCTTTCTACTATGACTGGAGAACAAGAGTGGAGGAAAGAGTGAAGATGAGAAAGACAGAGAGAAAGAGAGACAAAGAGAGACGAGAAGCAGAAAAAAAAATCAGAAAACAAGGCTAGAGACGTAGGCATGAATTAGTTCACATGGGTCTTTACGACAAAGTAGAGAATTTAGATCTCGGTATAAATGTGCTTTCTTAGGGAGAGGTAAATTGTATGATCTCACATAAAATTTAAAATATTATCCTTGGAACAAATTATAAAGAAATAAACGTAGCAGCAGAGAAAACAAGAAGTGGACTATTTTAGACAGTGTATAATAATACAGGGGGATAGAAGCTTGGCTTAAGGGGGTGATATTAGAAATAGAAGTGAACGGTCAAGATGTATTTTGGTGGAGAAATTAACAGAACTTGCTATTCCCTTAACAACGTGAATGCTAGAGAATGATGTTACCAAGAATGATTCCTACCTGTTTGGTGTAAACAACTTTGTTGGTTATGCTGGGTTGGTGCGTGGAGAAAAAAGAGGTTCATTTAAATTAAATGTGGGTTGATAGTCCACTATTTCAATCCTCATGATATCAACACAAACTGCATTACATTGCAGTCTTATATTTATTTATCTATGTATATTTCAACTGTGGTTCTAATTAGTAAAGAAAAAAATATATCTTATGTAGTTATATTTTTATTAAATTCTATTTTTAATCTTAGTAAAATCAGGTTAATTTTTTTCAATTGTTTCATTCCTGTTTGAAAATACCACAAAGACCTTTTTCTAGCACTGAGTTACACATAAAACAGTCTTAGAAACTAATCCCCATAGTATTATACTGACATGCAAGTTATTTCTTTGGTAATTCTTCTAAAATCTATTTAGATGAGAATATTTCGAAGTAATTCTGTAGCAATGCTGTGTTATTATACTCATTTCAGCTAAGAATACATTGTCGTGATTATTATATTTTTATGATCTTGCATCCTTTTTATATGTGTTTAAATGTCTCTTAGAAGATGACTATGGAGATTGCCAAACACTTAAGCATAAAAGCCATACTCTTTGTATTTTATGATCAAAAAAGAAAATACCAAAGGAGTATCTTTACCCCCTCAAGATTGAAAATATTTCCCATAAGTGTTGAGCACAATCGGAGTTTGTATTTGTGAGACTTTCTGAGATTTTCTTTCCTAAGAAAATCTTTTTATCATTTTTAAAAACTAAAAAAAAGAAATATTTAGTAATAAACAACATGTAGCTGTAGATTGAGCACAACTGCCACTTGTATATATTTCAGGAAAGAATAAATCACCTTTTTGTGCAGGAAATAAAAAATAAATAGGAGGTCACACTACTTCAATCACAACAAATGTGAATTACATTATAAAGCTGCAAATCAGTTTATAAGATCTTATATTTTCACTCTATACTTCTTAAGACAAACTCAGTAGCTTATTTTTTACAAGTCTCTTAAACATACAGGTGCAGCCTATATTACCATATTTGATGTAAATGCAAATTTACTATTTAAATAACTTTACCTATTTGACTCGAATTTTAATTATGACAGATGATTTCTTTCTCCACATGAATTTAGAAACAGTCAAAATAAATAAGCTAATGCAAGACTTCTTTTAGCTCAAACTACTCATAAATCCCCCTTTTTAAACTTAAAATCATTTTTTTCTGATTACTTATAACCAAGTAACCAATTCTGTCAATATAGAAAGGGTAAAGAATAAAATAAAAATAATCTAGAAGCTAATTTCATACATATAACATGAATATATGTATACTCTACCAGAAATTCTCTATCAGAATTTTTATACATATATAGATTTTGTTATTGCTACAAAATCAAATTATAAAATATTAACATCTGCTCCTTTGTAACATATTCTTTATTTACTGTCAATATGGCCATGATTATGTGTTATTACAAGTCCACATTATTACTGTGGTTTGTAACAAAGGATTTACTTATAAATATGTGCCCTAATTTATTCATTTTTATCTTCATACATTTTATCATTCCCTATCTTTTAGGAAAAGAGCAAGTGAAACTTACAAACAGGTTTTGAAATGTACACCGGTTTTTAGATGAAAGAAATCTGTTAATACCATAAAAAGTAATCATAATAACTATTGTTTATTGATACCTGTGCTAAGTTTCTTCTTACAAAAACTTCCATGAGTTATGTTTGTACTGTTAATCCTATTTTAAAGATGATGCCACTGAGGTATAGAAATTTAAGTAACTATCCCATGGTCAGCCAGCTAGGATTTCAATGTGCAGATTCTGACACTAGAAATTCTGAACTATAGTCCTCCTCCATTAGCACAGTGTATTTGGATGACATATGGGTTACTTATTATTACATTAAGTCTTATGCATAATGGCAAATACTTTTTCAATATTAAAATTGATCACTCAAATATCACTAGCTGAAATAACACTTAGCTTTAGCCAAATTCCTGTCCATGGGTGGTATTCAAACATGGCTATCCCTGTTTGTGCTTTAATGAAATAAATTAAAACTTTAAAAGCATTTTTTTGAGAACAATTAAATGGCCACAACCTCTGAAGAGGACATAGAAAATTGAGAGTATAGAGTTTATACATAAGGTCAGTAGGTTCTCTAACCCACCCACAAGGACTTGAGCCTTATGGAAAAAGGTACGGCTAAAAACAAACAAAAAAATTAAATACCCTGTTTTCACGAGAGTATTTCATGTTCAGGAGTAAAAAAAGCATTGCATTGAGGCTCAACTAAGAAGAGTAACTCAAGTCAGGGCAAGAGGACTGTTACCAACGTCTTTACCAACACTATCTAGCTGTCGTTATGAACCTCAAAACTATAAATTTGTTTTGGTTGATCAAAGACTTCAACCAGTAGCTAATGACACCAGAGGCCTTGAAATGCTAAGCATTGTAAAGGGATAAGCCTTCAGTAGGTATAGCCCCTTGGTATGGTCTTGTTCAAGAGCCAAGTTCTGGATCCCCAATGACTTTAGAAAGTTGTTGGGAGCTAAAGACCCATGTTGGTCAACAAAATATGAGTGCTTGAGTCAACATTTAAAATATTAGCAAATGGGGATTTTCAAGACCTGAAATATGTTGGAATGCTTTGCAGCAACCCAAGACAATCATTAGTGGAGCTTATTTTTGCTGGAAAATATATGCCATGATTGGGCGGTGCCTGTGGCTCAGTGGGTAGGGCACCAGCCCCATATACCGAGGTGGTGGGTTCAAACCTGGCTCCTGCCAAAATGCAACAAAAAATAGCCCAGCATTGTTTCAGGAGCCTGTAGTTCCAGCTACTTGGGAGGCTGAGGCAAGAGAATCATCTAAGCTCAAGAGCTGGAGGTTACTGTGAGCTGTGATGCCACAGCACTCTACCTAGGGTGATAAGGTGAGACTCTGTCTCTTAAAAAAAGCCATGCAGTAAATATCTCTTTGTTTTTCAGAAGTCTCAGCCAAATTTCTCAATAAAAATGTCTCATTTGTTTCCAGATATAATTTGTTCTATTTTCAGTCAGAAGAGTAGGTTCCCATCCCTGCTTCAATGGTTAATTGTGTGATAATTATTCTACAATACTTGTGTGGCAATCCTTAGGTAAAGAGTGACTACATGACTGGGAAAAACTCTCTTTGACAAAATGGTTGAAGTTAAAATGACTTTGGTATTATACCACCAGATACCACTTCTCTCATGTAACTAATATAAATCTTGGTATCTAATACGTCTAGTACCCACCCACCTGATTCAGCTCTTGAGAGAGTTAAACAGCACAGCTTCTTGTTTTACATTTATGCAGCACTTAAAACATGCAAGACACTATTTAAAGTACTTAGTGTATAAATGCATTTAATTCTCTTAAAAAAATGCATGGATATCAGCAGTAATTATACCTAGCGAAGTCATAACAACACTAGCAGTTTTCTGAAAGCACATACATATAACCCAGATATGGTTCTAGGTGACATAACTTCTTTTTATTGAGAAAACCTAAAGAACATAGAAGTGCAGCAATTTTCTGGAAGTTTCCTAGATGTTCAGAAACAACCAGGCTATTCAACTGGGCAGTCAGGTTCCCACCACCCATTTAATTAATTAAGTTAATCCCCTAGAGTGTTAGGAAAAGTGGTCCACAAATGTTGACTTTTGTTACTACTATTATTATATGTGCCAGACATACAATGTGCCAGACACTTTCCTCACATTATTGCTAATCTTCTTTTGCACAAAAAGAAGCCCAGTTAGATAATATGTCTGGGTCACACAGTGTAAAAGTGTCACCTCTGATATTTACAACTATTTGGCAAGCACCAAAATCCAGGTCCTCTTGAGGATATGGGTTTGTCATTTTGAAGAGACTCGCCCAGTCACGTAGTTGCTCTTTACCTAAGGATTGCCACACAAGTAGAATAATTATCACACAGTTAACCATTGAATCAGGGATGGGAACTTACTCTTCTGAAAAACAAAACTAAACTAACGCTAGAATAGGAAGCATTGAATGGTGGGAGATGGGGAGAGATCAACATGGGAGGCACCAAATTCTTCATTCCTACTTCAATTAGAAACTAACATTTTATGTGTTTAATATACGTATATTTTGATGGTCTTCATATTAATGTATTTAGAAGGAACATAAACATTCTCCCAAAAACCTTTTTAAAAAAGGATTAACAACCTTTGACCATTAAGAGACACATTAAATGCTTTCCTTTCCACCACCATCTTGTCCTCTATTTGACCATCTTACCTACAGTCTGGATTAGTTTTACTCATCCAAACTATCGCTTCTCCAACCTTAACCTTGATCTGCACATTCAGCTCCATTTCTTCCGTGAAGGCAAAAGTTTGCACACGCTGAATTCTCAGTAAAGGAGTTTTGGAGTGAGGAATGAAGAGACTCGCCACAAAGTCCATGTTGGGGGACTAGAGACTCTGGGAGGAGTCCTCCCTGAACAAATCCTGGGTCCATGTTTATAATCATAAAGCAGGAAAAAGTAGATAAACGTTACTTATCAGACATCAACACTAAAAGGGGGAAACATGGAAGTGGTCAGACAGAATGGCTCCAATTTGTTCTTGCAAGACCACCAACCTTAAGCAAGACCTCTGCCTCCAGCATGAAGAGAACTTTGGAATCTTAAAGAATGTTTACCAACCATAACCATGAGGCCTGGCATTGCCACACCTCACAGACACATTCTTTCTTGGAAGCTGGCTTTTTGATCTCTTGCAAGGACACAACTCACATGACATTCTCATGTTTCTCTAGGTCTCTCAAGTAGGAAGCAAGTCTTATGCTAAAGGTGAGGGCACAATTTTCCCTACATAACAGGACTGTATTGAGTTAATCATCTTGGTAGATAAACAGATAAAATTGCTTCACATATTCCAATCCTAAAAATTCATAATGTGCTACTACAATAACACTAAATGGGTAATAGATGCATTGTTTCCAGATGCCAAGAATCACTCCTGAGGCTTGATGCTGAAGAAATGTATATATATACATATATACTATAAAAAAAATCAACTGGAACTAAGCCTATTTAAATGCTTCCATTTTTATATTAGTTACTGTCTTGCCTAAAAAGGTGTGTATCTATCAGAGAACTTTTCCTATTAACAAACTGATAATAGACTTTAAACAAACATTCAAGCACATATTTCTGCATGATTGTTTTAAAGGAAACTACAGCATGTAACTTTAATGAAAAAGCAGCATTTCTCTTTGCAAAAACTAGGTGTCAGCCAGGAATCTTCCCACTCATCTTCGATGGATGGCCATCATGGAGGTTTTCGTTAATTTCAAATATTGAACCTCTTTATAGAGGATTCCATAAACTGTTCTAAATTGGCAGTTGGTTGTTAAATTCAGTGGGCTGATAAAATAATGAAAGGAAATAAAATATCAGTATGTAAGATGCCCTCTCTAGCAGGCACGTGCAGTACTTAGCTATTAGAGAATTTATATTTATTTAGTTTTATTATGCTTCCTCCAACTTGTGTAACACCTTTCAGGGTCAATATGCTGAGTCCTTTTAAAATGATCTTCCAGCTACATAGAAGTATATTCCTTTAATCAAACACTAGAGATCTGTCTCCACTACAAGGCCTTAGTAAGAGTATTACTGGTGTGTGCGTTAAGATTAGAAGACTCCTTGAATATGATTAATGTAAATGGATTCAATATCGAAGTTTCAGGTGTTCCTATGTTTGGATTGCTTCTCAGAATATTCTGAATAACTTACAATCTCGCATTCTGACTCACAGAGTTGGCACTGTTCCCTTAGCGAGATTTGGAATCCCTGGCAAACTGCTCCCCTTTCCTATAATCCATCCATTAAATTAAAAAGCATTATCCTTCAAAGACCTTTCTATAACTGTATTTGTGCATTTATTATGCAGAACACCTCCTTAAAGCCCTTGCTATTGTCAATAAGAAACTCTCAGAACAGCTAGATAAAGGCTATTTGAAATATTTATCAACTCAGCTCTGTCTGTGTCTTTCTCTAGAGACTCCCATTTAAGGGAGCAGTGTGCAAGGAAGTCCTTTGCTAGTATTGTCCCTGTTAAATCAATTGTGGGGGATAGGACTCACTCTTTGAGTCATTTGGCCTCAGAATCCTATGTGAAGAACAATGACAATAATCATTGTTTGTTGTCACATATTAACAGCTCTACGGTCTATCTTTTTGCCTCTCAAAATTACAACATTCCTGTCATACAGCTGCAATTTCTTTCTTTTTAAATTTTTTTTTATTAAATCATAGCTGTGTACATTAATGCAGTTATGGGGTACAGTGTGCTGGCTCTACATACACTTTGAAATGGCTGGCGAACAATTTCTTTATTTAAACAAAGTCAAACTGTCGTTTCCATAGGTTAGCATTATTTGCATATTTCAGCCCAGTATTTCTATTGTTAGGTGGCACAGAAGTAGGCAGTGAAATAAACTATCTGGATACAGAAGATTCTTGAGTTTTCCTTGGTATAAGCAGCTTTTTGGTAACTGAAATCTTTTGGTTACAGATCATCATTCTAAGCAAATTAAGAGTTGAAATGTTTCGGAGCTGAAAGTCTATGATTATGTTCGATTCAAAATTTAAAGTGGGCTATGTTTTCAAACATGACTTTTCCCTCCCACATTTGCTTCTATGTTATTGGAGATGAGAAACTTGGGGAAATGTTACCGCACTGGTTCTCAACCTTCCTAATGCCGCGACCCTTTAATACAATTCCTCACGCTGTGGTGACCCCCAACCATAAAATTATTTCGTTGCTACTTCATGAAGTAGCAACTACACCCTGGCATCTCAGTTTAGTGTCAATCTACTCTGACTAAAATGATCACTAGCTGTAAACAATGCTGAGTTGACAGGAAATTCTTCATATTCACTAAAAATTAATTCTATGCCAGATAACTAAGGGATTCTTTATCATCACCTGTACTCTAAATATAAAATTATTAGTTTAAATTAATGAGATTTATGTTAATGATGTGTATACCAATGATTCATATGTATCTCTTTTTATATACATTCTTTCCCTATCTTATTCTATATTATACAATGAAACCAAAACAAATAAACAGAATAAAGAAGGCTTGTAAAGTGAACAGGTTTTTACAGCACAGCCTAGATTTGAGTATCTTCAATGAAAATGTATAAATTCTTACAATTGGTATGTTTTGGTATTGCATACTTGCAGAAAAAGATTTCAAAGTTAGTAAGCCCTTGCTAAAAAGGGATTAACATATTTATGTAAAAATATATAGTGAATTTCTTTCATCCAGCTACAAGATTTTTGGTGAAACTGGTTAATGCAAATAAAATCTTCATTCAGCTTTGTTTCTTAGACTGATTTTAAAACTAGACAGTAAATCTAGATGCAGCTACCATGTTCTCATATATATATGTATACACACACACATATTTTTAAGAGACAGAGTCTCACTTTATCACCCTCAGTAGAGTGCCGTGGCATCACACAGCTCACAGCAACCTCCAACTCCTGGGCTTAGGCGATTCTCTTGCCTCAGCCTCCCAAGTAGCTGAGACTACAGGCGCCCACCACAACGCCCAGCTATTTTTTTGTTGCAGTTTGGCCGGAGCCAGGTTTGAACCCACCACCCTTGGTATATGGAGCCAGCACCCTACCCACTGAGCCAAAGGTGCCACCCTATATATATTATTTTTTTAACAGATACTCACCCTGACTCATAACAAAAACAAGATTTGCCATAAGATTGCTATCTCTGAAAGGATTTTTAAGTCATTAGGAAGACTATAATTTGTACCTTTTGTCTTCCACCAGAAAAGATTCTCTAACTCATTGCTCCTACACAAAAGCACCTGCCTTGTCAGCAGGCAGTAACTTTTGTCTTTTCTCTGCCTGGACTTCACAAAGGCCCTGGTCTGGTGAGGAGTCAGGGCAGCATTTGGAAGTCTGCCCTGTTGGGTTATTATAAAAATGCATGGTAGAAGTTTACAAATACTAATTTTACTGATTTAGTATAAGTTAACTGATGAGAAATCATCAATGCAATAGCCTGGGAATTTTAATTTAAATGTGACAAGTTATACCTGAACTAACATTGCTTCCTTCACTTCTAACTCCCAGTCTAGATTTTTTGTTTAAATTCATTATAATATAACAGCATTCTGTCTTCTCAATGAGACAATGTCAAACATAATTTTCTAGAACACACTGTACAGAAAAATATATAGTACATTCAAAGATATGTCTACTTATCTATTATTAATGACTATGGTGGCTATTAAAAAATAAATGCAGTGTATCTCAGTTGGTTATTTGTATTTATAAGTTTTACCACATTTTAGGATGAATGATTTTTCCCTCTTAATTTTAAGTTATAAAAGATGTGCAATAGATGTTATGTAGTACAATAACACATGAAACATAGCCAAAAAGAGAATTATAAGCTTTTATTGAAGAACAATTCACACTATTTGATAGCTAGGATACAGGACAGGTGGCGCCCCAGCCAGCTCATCTGAGTGGGGCTGGAGGACCCGCCACCTCCACCTTAGTAGTGTTGGTGCGGTGGCAAAGGAACCAGTGGGCTGGAGTGTAGGCAAGGTGGGGGGGGCCTTCCTCCCCCAC
Source organism: Otolemur garnettii (assembly GCF_000181295.1). Lineage (NCBI taxonomy): Eukaryota > Metazoa > Chordata > Mammalia > Primates > Galagidae > Otolemur > Otolemur garnettii. The sequence continues at coordinate 10,311,205 of NW_003852430.1, read as the reverse complement.
CGGAGGCTCCAGTAGCCAAAAGGACCAGACAACTGCTGGGGAGGTACCGGCACCTTGGTGTCTCCTTCCCTTTACATTTATGACTAAAAACAGAACCCCCGTTTCCTATGCCTCGGTCAATTTCATGTAAGTTTCCTAGGCCTCAATTCCGTGAATGGTCTATGTCAATTCATTAGTACATTCATTCCCCCAGCAGACGGAACTATGTCCATTCATTAATACATTCATTCACCTTCCCCCAGAGGAGGGAACTATGTCCATTCATTAATATGTTCCTTCACCTTTCCCCAGCAGACAGACCTATGTCCATTCATTAGTACGTCATTCACCTTTCCCCAGCAGACAGACCTATGTCCATTCATTAGTACGTC
>NW_003852430.1:10211136-10310615 GCF_000181295.1 Otolemur garnettii | reverse complement strand
TCATTCACCTTTCCCCAGCAGACAGAACTATGTCCATTCATTAATACATTTATTCACCTTCCCCCAATGGACGTAACTGTATCCATTCATTTCCTGGCCTCAACCCATGCACCTATATATACCGCTAAACGGAGAGAGACCGGGAGAGAAAAACGGAGAGAGCTTTTCTCTCCCAACTTGAGTTTTCTCTCCCTACCAGGAACTTTAGTGTTTTTGTATTCATTTCTGTAAATACATTCTGTCTTGCCACTGATCTGTGGTTCACGGATTTATTGTTCAAATCACCTAGACCAAGAACCTGAAAGTCTGGTAGCAGTTAGAATTTGAGAGAACAGGTTGACAAATTTTTATTTATTTATTGGTGACATGGATCACTTTTATGATGCTTGAGTTGTGCTTATAAGTGTGCCCATCACCCAGATAGTGATTTCTGTACCTGGTAAATAGGTTTTTACCCTGCTTCCCCAAATCCTTGCATAATTTGCTTTTTGTTTTATTTCCCTCTCCACACACGTATTCAGAGGTTAAGTCCAGTTTAATAGCAAATACACGTGGTGTTTGTTTTTCCATTCTTTAGATACTTAGATAAATAATTGTTTAAGTAATTTTACTTTTTTTCTACGTAGTTCTGATTATAAAGTTCCTGGCCCTACATTGTTCAATCTTATAAGTGGACATAAAACAAAGTCAATTAACGCTTAGTGTTTAAATCTTTTCCTTTCTTTCATTGTATGATTAGATTTAGGAAACCGAAGCATTTACCATAATGCGAATAAGTAGAAAACTGGTCTTGAGAAACATGACCAATACACCAAATATGGTGTGTTTTCCTTGGTCACCAATCATTACTTTTTGAAAATTTGACTTGACAATTTTGGGAGTATTGACATTTGTTTACAAGAAACTGAAGTTTCAAAGATAAAAATTTAAACTATTGAGATGCCCCACATTTTAGTCATAAGTGAAGTTACTTTGCACAAATATTACCCTGATAAATGTTACATAATAATGAAACTCTTCACTAGAGTTGATGTTATTTATTTTGGTCCTTGGGCTGGTTTAGTCTGTTTTTAAAGTTTCAAGCCCTGGAGCAAATACTTATATTAATTATTTTAGCTGATTTTATAGAATTGTATGTGAATCCTGCATATGTCTATAGGCGTATGTATCGATATATTAATGCATAAAACAAGATGCAGTCTGCTGAGGAGTTGTGTTTTAATGAGAAAAATGGCTAAGGAATTATAACCTAAAATTATAGTCCCATCACTGGAAAAGCTTTTGGTTTATATACAACAAAAGAACATTATAAATTGATGTTAAGAACTCCTTATTCTTAAGCAGTGTGAACTGTATCTTAACTAATAATAGATAACTTGTGTCAAAAGAACCAAGTTCAATCCTTCATATCACTATTACTAATTAAGTAGTATAAATGTTAGGATAAATGTTTAAAATTAACATTTTCCATCGGGTGATCTAATGTTCACTAGGGCATATTTAACTTGATGTACTTTCCTAAAAATGCAAGTCTATGCTGTGAAATTTTAACTTCTTTTTCTTTTTACAAGTTGCCCTCTGGTTAAAATTTAGAAAGACTTAGTTCAGATTCAAGAAATAACAAACTATTAGCTTAAAGAAGCAAGAATCCAATGTACTCAAATCTAATATGAAGCCAGTAGACAATCTAATACATACCCACGTAAGAGAAAAACTCAAATTAATACAAGGGATGGGGGAATGAAGGAGAGGATTGAGGGGAGGAGGAAGGAAAGAGGAGGGTGGGGGCTACAGTGCATTGCACATCTCTTGAGGGCAGAACAAGACACAATTATAAGAGAGACTGTACCTGACACATGGAGATGGTGTAACCTAATTCTTCGTACCCTCAATGAACCTGAAACAATAAATAAAAATAAATAAGTAACAAATAAATATACTGAAATTCTACCTCTCAAAATGAGTCAGACAATGATAGTGTCACATATGCTGCTTGCCAAGGACCCCAGTGCTAAAATATGTATTTTAGAAACAATTATCTTCTTTTTTGAAATTTTCATTTTGTCATCATTCTCTAAGAAAATGACTTTGTAAAATGTTGGGACATTTGTACATGGTAACAGAATAAAACACACACAAACACACAATTTTGAAGATTTTTTTTCTTGGGAAGAGTGGTGAGTTCCAGCCAAAGGCTTCTGTTTTCTCAATAAGAAAATAAATTCTCTAGTGAGAATAGGGAAAAGTCTAAAATATTATAGAGGAAAATACTGTATGTCATGAAACAGTAAAATCAGAAAATAACTTATTGGATCATATCAGCAAGATTTTGAGATAGTTTTGTGTGAGAAGTTGAGGTTCGTGAACGTAATTTTAAATGGAAAATCATTAGCTTATTTTCCAACTTTCTAGCAATTTTACATAATATGATTCAGATAGAGCAAAGGTGAACAAAGCTGACTTCAACCCAAAAATGTGTTTACTCAAGCCCACATAATGGAGAGAGAGGGAAACATGTGGTTCAGAGCACAGTAGTAGCTAGAAATTATTTATAATGACAAACAATTGATCTAACCTTTATGGGCATGAAATTGAAAGCTGGAGAAAGGTTCCCAATTAAAAGCAAAACAAAGGAAATTGGTGAGGTCATTGGAGTGCAGTCTCTTAATCATAGGTTTACCTCGGGTGCTCGAAACAAGGTAAGTTGATTAATGATTTTGTGCACATCTAACCTCACAGTTACTGTGGAAGATTCCCCTCCTCTGAATAAATACAGTGTCAGGAAATGATTGACCAAGCAAAGCCAACTTTGTTGAGCAAGGGATAGTGCCAATTGGAATGAGTCTTATATATTATAATCAAAAGGAAAGGGTTAACCAAATGATCTTGCAGAATTTTGAAGCCTCTTTTAGTCATAATTTCATGTAGAAGTTAAGTTTAATGTGGGCAGACGTTGATTTGAATTTTTAAACAAGCAAAGTATTGGAACAATGTTTTTATTTTTAAAAGACATACGTAGTCTTATATTGGGGCACATCCATCCAAAAAGGCTAGCATTCCCATTATACGTAATCATGACGTGCATGCTGATATCCAGGTGCTTAAAATAATGTTTTATTGTAAAGGTTGTAAGAGTTCAGGACATCAAAATGATTAGATGAAGACTAGGAAAAGTTCTTTCCTGGAAGTCATCACAATTGTGTAGTGAGCTGGGTAGTTCCTCAAACATTATAAAGAATCATTAAATAATCATAGTTAAAGCAATTGAAAGAGAGTAAAAATAATTCAATCGACCAAAACCTTTTTTAAAAAAATTTTTAAATGATTTCTATACATTTCAAGCAACAAAACCATATAATTTAATGAAATTATTTTAAAGGATTTGTATAGAAATGATTCTGCTTCAATCTCACAGCTTTGAGAAAGCATAAGAAGTCACAGATAATATAAACAAATTAATTAGATCATTTAAATGATAAGACAATTGACATTGCAAAGCCAATTTTATTAATAATCAATGTTCAAAATCTATCCAGATATTTAAACTAGACCTATATTCTCATTATAACAAGATAGAAAGTAATTTGTACCTTATCAAAACTAAAAACCAATAAACAGCTGACACACAGTGAAAGCTGCTAAACCAATGTCAATAGTTAAATGTGCCGCCCCTCTGATATTGGTAAGAATCACCTCCTTCATCACGTGACTTTATGTGCAGCTATTGACATTGGTATATTTTGCTTTTGAAACATACTTAGAAAGATCTCTTTTAAAGGGACAATCATAAACCTACTGGCGACACTTTCTTATTGCTCAGTCAAAACGTATAAGTGAAGATAGTATTAATTACAGAGAGAGAGAGTTGACAGAGACAAGAAAAGAAAAAATAGGACAAAGACAAGCTATCGAAATTAAGAAAATATTTAACAAATTTATTTACAGTTATTTTATGTGTGCTCTATGGAACATTTATAAGACTAGCGATGTAATATGGCAATATAAAAAAATAGCTCAAGTATGACTAAAAATAATTGACATTTCAGTAAATGTTGTGGCCTTGTATACAGCATTCATGAATGTGATATGAACAAACCTAAAAGAAACTTGCACAGAGGGATGAGTGCTTTTATGAGGAGCACTGGATAGCTGCATAGTGGTACTTGTATTCAGCTATGTAGTTTTAAACTTCTCTGGTGCATGATTTTGAAAGTTAAGTTACATAAACTGTGAAGACAGGCTCTGAGTTTTTCTTGCTCATGTCTGCGTTCTCAGTGCTGAGTGAAATACATGGAATATAATAGAGACTCCATAAATAATCACTGAAGGAATGAATAAATAAATGAAGCAATCAATCAATCAATGAGAAGACTGGCAAAGTTATGGTCCACACACAATATCAATTTATAACTCCTGCCTACTTTAACAATCTCATTTCCCACTAAATTGTGATACGCATCCTGTATCCCAGTCACGTTGTTTTACTTAGTTTTCTGGAGAATTATGCCTCTGTGCTAACCTAGCATATTTGACAGTCTGCATAGATCATTTTTTGCCAGCTCTCTCTTCTATACGGCAAAATTAATATTAATACTAATCGCTAAATACTTAATAGCCTTCATTATTCTGTTGATTTGTTCTTTTGTTTTTTTAAAAAAAGAATTTAACAAATTCAATTTTCACGTAGAGATTTTGTTCAAAGTCATTAAAATATTTCCTGCATAAGCTAAATTTACACGTAGCAAATGAAATATTACAAATAGCACCCTGTATTCTTTGCAGTACTATAAATTGTAAGCATATTTTAAAAATTTAAGTGCACAGGTGGAAAGCACTGAAGTAACTTGAGTTCAGTTTCTTCGGTTTTACATAATGAGCTGTATGGTTTGTTTTATATCTATTGTCCAAATGCAGGTCCATCTAGCATGCAGAGGTTGAAATTACAAACTGCACCCAAAACGCTCTCAAACAATTCAACTTTTTATGAATTGATAAAATAAACCAACTGTTCACTAGGAGTTGAAATGAAAATATTGAAGGTAGAATAATTAATAAAATACGTTAATATACATATATGTGTATATATGTGTATGTGTGCATATTTATGTGTGTATATATTTCATCTACTTTATATATATATACACACAGAGAGATATATGCATATACACACATATATATGCATTCATACAAATATATGAAGTAGATGAAATATATATATACACACACGCATATATACTGTTAAAACTTCAAAAGTAACCCCAGAAACTCTTTGGATAAAGTAGATAAAATACTGTATATTTGGTTCTGGAAGGAGTATTTCATTACCAACATTGCTTAAAGTTGCCCACATATGATATTAATTAAAATAAGGCTGACTTTTAATTGTTTATCACTATATTTAAAATCTCTACATAAATTGTATCCCTTATAGCCTGAATCTAGAATGAACTGACATTATTTCCTTCCTGCACACCTGGAAATTTTCTATCTTTGACGATTTACCTCAAAGTTAATTTCCTTATGAAGATTTTCTTTTTTGAAGTCAATTTTGATTAAATCATAACTGTATACATTTAGGGGGTACAATGTGATGATGGGATATACAATGTGGAATGTTTAAATCAAGCTGATTAACATAATCATCACTTCACTGACATTAATAATCGACTCTTAGTTGTTTGGACATGCACCTTGTATTGTGCACATTAGGTGAGATCCCACCAAATGCCCTCCCTCCACTTGCCCTCCCCTCTCCCCTTTCTTCTTCCTCTCCTCTCCTTCTTTCTGAACTACAGTTGTATTTTATCATTCATATGAATATGTAAGTGATTCTATATTAGTTTCCTAATAGTATTTAGTACACTGGATGCTTTTTCCCCCCCATTCTTGTGATACTTTACTAAGAAAAATATGTTCCAGCTCCATCCAGGTAAACAAAAAAGATGTAAAATTTTCATCTTTTTATGGCTCCACAGTATTCCATGGTGTACATATACCACAATTTGTTAATCCATTCATGGGTTGATGGGCATTTGAGCTGCTTTCACAACTTGGCATTATGAATTGGGCTGCAATAAAACTTCTGGTGCAAATCTCTTTGTTGTAAAATGATTATTGTTCATCTGGGTAGATACCTAGTAATGATATTGTAAGATCAGAGGATAGATCAACCTTTAGTTCCTTGAGAATTTTCCATACTTCTTCCAAAAAGGCTGTATCAGTTTGCAGTCCCACCAGCAGTGTAGAAGCGTTCCTTTTTCTCCACACCCATGCCAGCATCTCTGCAGATTTGGGAATTTGTGATGTGGGCTAACCTTACTGGAGTTAGGTGACATCTCAAAGTGGTTTTGACTTGCATTTCACTGATGATTAAAGATGGTGACCACCTTTTCATGCATTTTTTGCCCATTTGTCTGCTATCTTCAGAGAAGTTTATGTTCAAATCTCTTTGCAACTTATAAATGGGATTGTTTGCTCCTTTCTTTTTGATTACTTTGAGCTCTCTGTGGATTCTACATATCAGACCTTTGTCAAAAACATAACCTGCAAAATCTTCTCCCATTCTGAAGGCTGTTTGCTTTCTTACTGTCCCCTTATTTGTGCAAATTTTTAGTTTGATCAAATCCCTGTAATATGTAATATATTTTTGGTGTCACTTCAATTGCCAGGGACGTACTCCTCATAAAATATTTTCCTGGGCCACTATCTTTAAGCATTTTCCCTGAACTCTTTTCCAGTACTTTTATAGTTTCATGTCTTAAGTTTAAATCTTTTAATCAGTGAGAATCAATTTTTATTAGTGGCAAAACATGAGGGTAAAATTTCAGTCTTCTACAGGTCACTAGCCAGTTCTCCCAGTTCTCCCAGCACCTTTTGTTAAATAAGGAGTCCCTTTCCCAATCTATGTTTTTGGTAGTGTTATCAAAAATCAAATGATGATATGTGTCTGGGTTCATCTCTAGATTCTGTATTCTGTTCCATATGTCTACTTCTCTATTTTTGTGCCAGTACCATGCTGTTTTGATTACTATACATTTATATTATTACCTGAAGTCTGGTAATGTGATGCCTCCTGATTTATTTTTAAGTGATGTATTTGCTATTTGAGGTTTTTCTGATCCATATAAAATGATGTGCTATTTTTTCAAGTTCATTAAAGTAAAACATTGGTGCTTTGATAAGAATTGCATTAAATCTGTAGATTACTTTGTATAGAATGGACACTTTAACAATTTTGATTATTCTCAGCCATGAGCATGGCAAGTTTTTTTCATTTGTTAACATCTTTAGCCATTTTTCTCAGGGTTTCATAATTGTTTGTATGGCGATCTTTTTGTATCCTGAGATACTGCTGTATTCCTTGACCACTTCTAGGAGCTTTGTAGCTGAGCCCGTGGGGGGTTCTAGGTATATGATCATGTCATCCACAAAGAGTCAGAGTTTGACCTCCTCTGACCCCATTTGAAAACCCTTGATCTCCTTCTTTTGCCTGATTACCAAGGCTAGGTCTTCTGTTACTATGTTGAATAGCAATAGTGATAATGGACACGTTTGTCTAGTTCCATATATGAGTAGTGTTTCCAATTTTACTCCATACAGTGTATTGGCTGTGGGTTTGTTGTAGATGGCCTATATCAGTGTAAGAAATGTCCCAACTAATCATATTTTCTTAAGTGTCCTAATCATGAAAGCAAAAGTTTTTTCTGCATATGATAGAATCATATGGTCTTTGTTTTTTATTTTATTTATGCGGTGTATTATATGCATAGATTTACATATGTTGAACCAACCTTGTAACCCTGGGATAAAACCAACTTAATCATGATGTATAATTTTTTTAATGTCTTATTGAATTTTGCTTGCTAAGATCTTACTGAATATTTTTGTGTCAATATTCATTAATGATGTTGATCTATCGTTTTCTTTCTTTGTTGGATCCTTTCTTGGTTTGGGGATCAAGGTGATATTTGCTTCATAGAATGTGTTGGAGAGGGTTCCTTCTTTTTCTATATTTTGGAAAATGTTATGTAATATGGGTGCTACTTCTTGTTTGAAGGGCTGGTTTAAAATTCCCTTGTGAAGATATCTGGTCCCAGACTTTTCTTTGGGGAGATGTTGTATAGCTGATGCTATTTCAGTGCTTGATATAGGTCTATGCAAAATTTCTAATTCTTTTTGGTTGAGTCTAGAAAGGTAGTGTGCTTCTAGATATTAGTCCATTTCTTCTGGATTTTCATATTTCCAAGAATAGAGTTTTTTGTAGTAATCACTGAGGATTTTTTTTTTTAATTTCTGTGATATCTGTTGTTATTTCTCATTTATCTTTTTTTTTTTTTTTTTCAGTTTTTGGCTGGGGCTGGGTTTGAACTCACCATACAGGGCCAGCATACAGGGCCAGCACCCTATCCCTTTGAGCCACAGGCACTGCCTTCTCCTTTATCATTTTCGATTGATATTATTAGAGATTTTACTTTTCTGTTTCCAGTTGGGCTAGGAAAAGTTTTATCGTTTTATTAATCTTTTCAAATAATCAACATTTTGTTTTGTTGATCTTCTGAATGATTCTTTTATTTTCAATTTCATTTAATTCTGCTCTAATTTTGATTATTTCTTTTCTTCTGCTGGGTTAGGGATTGGATTTTTCTTCCTTTTCCAGTTGCTTGAGATAACCCATTAGGTTGTTGACTTTCTCTCTTCCTATTTTCTTGGTGAAGGCTTCCAATATTATACATTTCCTTCTTAGGGATTCCTTTGCAATATCCTACAGGTTTTATTAATTTGTGTCTTCATTATCATTTTGTTCCAAAATTTGATGATTTCCCTTTTAATCTCATCTTTGACCAGCTATCATTTAGCCTAAGGTTATTTAGTTTCTATGACTTTGTTTGAATATAAAGATTTTTATTGCTGTTGTGTTCAACATTTCTTCATTGATGGTCCAGGAAGATACAAGAAATAATTTCTGTTCTTTTAAATTTGTTGAAGTTGGGCAGCTCCTGTGGCTCAAAAAGGTAGGGCGCCGGCTCCATATGCTGGAGGTGACGGGTTCAAACCCAGCCCAGGCCAAAAAACAAACAAACAAACAAATAAATCAATAAATAAATTTGTTGAAGTTAGACTTGTTTCCTAAGATATGATTAATTTTGGAGGATCATCCATGGGCTGATGAGAATGTGTATTCAGTTTTATTAGGATGAAATGTTCTGTAGATGTCTGTTAAATCCCTTTGTTCTAGGGTCAAATTTAAGTCCATTTATTTCTTTGTTAATTTCTTTGTGGAGGATCTACCCAGAACTGAGAAAGGGTTATTAAAATCTCTATCTATTATAATGTAGGAAGATATCAAATTGTTCATATCTGTTAGGGTTTCCTTTATAGATTGAGGAGCATTCAGGTGGGGTGCATAAATGTTAATTATTGAAATCTCTTCGTGTTGAGTGTTTCCCTTGACAAATATATAGTGTTCATCCTTGTCTTTCCTTATCTTTGTTGGTTTTATTCCTATTGTATCTTCAAATAAAAGTCCAACCTCTGCTTTCTTCTGATTTCCATTTGCCTGTATGATGGGATGTCCATCACTCCAACCTGCGTCCTTTTTTATCCTTTGAGGTAAGATGAGTTTCTTGTAGACAACAGATACCTGGCCTGAGTTTTTGTATCCAGTAATGCAAACTGTGCCTCTTTAGAGGACAATTTAAATCATTCACATTAATTGAGAGAATTGATAGGTATGGCAGTGTTTTGACGATCACAATATTCAAAGGTCCAGTGGATATTTTCAATTCTTTCACCATTGTGGAAGTTGGGGTTTTTTTCTTTTTGATAAATTCTGGGTGAGTTTACTTTGGTGGTAGACTATTGTGCTGGTTATTATGGAAAATGGGTCTGAGTCTTTCCTGGAAAGCTGGTTTAGTTATGGCAAAATTCCTCAACTGTGTAGATCAGTAAAGTATATGATTTCTCCATCACAAATGAAACTCAGTTTAGCTGGGTACAGGATACAGGATCCTGGGCTGAATGTTGTTTCAATTTAGAAGATTAAAGGTTGATGACCATCTTCTTCTGGCTTGATAATGTTTCAGCTGAGAGATCTGCAGTCATTCTAATATTTTTCCCTTTGCAAGTAATGTTTTTCTTGTGTCTGGCCGCTTACAGGATTTTTTCTTTTATATTAACTTTGGCAACGTTAATTACAATGTGTCTAGGAGATGCTTTATTTGGATGAATCTTGCTGGGATTATGAAACTATGTGCTATCTGATTTCTGTATCTCTTGCAATGCTTGGGAAATTCTCATTCATAATCTCTTGGAGTAGAGCATCTGTGCTTTTAGGGCCATCCTCTCCTCCTACAAGAATTCCTATAAGTTGGATGTTTGATATTTCCCACAACTCTCTCAGAGAATACTCTGTTTTTGTTTTCCATTTTTCTGCTTCTTTGAATGCTTGGGATTGTTCAAAAGCCTTGTCTTCAATTTCTGAGATTATTTCTTCTGCCTACTCAATTCTATTACTGAGGGATTCTACTGTGTTTCAAAGCTCCTTGAATAACTTTTTCACTTTCTTGAGTTCTGCTATATATTTTCTCATTATGTCCTTCATGACTTTGTCTTTAAATTCATTAATTTCTTGAGACAACCTTTGAACTACTCTTTGGATTTCTTCTTCCATCTTTTCCTTCATTCTATTCATCTTATTCGCAACCCACATTCTGAATTCTACTTCTGACAATTCAGTTAGTTGTCTATGAACGACATCTCCTGTTGTATCTCCTTTGTCATTCCTTGGGGGAGTTAATCTACTCTGACTATTCATGTTGCCAGAGTTCTTCCACTAGTTTGACCCCATGAGCATTTTCCACAATTTGGCAATTAAAACTATTAGGGTGCGATTCGATTGAGGGCCTTAGGAAATGGAGTTAACCAATCATTTACCAATTAGGTGGGTCTTGTGATTGTGGATTTTGCCTCATAGCCTTAGAAAGGGGAGGAGCTATAGCCAGAGACTCTGAGGAGCTGCTTGGTGAGATAGTGCAAGCTGGCTCTGTCTTAAAGTCAGCCAATCTCTATCCAATCCTAATGAATCTGGCTATTAGGCTGAAATTTCAACTGGCAAGAGAGAAAAGCAACTGTGGCACCCAGCCCCCCATCCCATCGTGACAGCTGGAGGGGAAAATCAGTCCTTTCCCACTACAAAATAAATACCACTTAACCTCATTGGGTCCTCCCCTCATTGGGTGGACAGTCCAGGTTGAGAGTTCTAATCAGATTGTCCCCAGTAATACAACCATTGCTCATCTGGGAGAGTTCAAAAGGTCTCCAGTGGCCCAATGGTAGAAATCTAAAGGTAGTTCTTTCTTCAAACCCAAGGGGATGGAGCCTAGCCTCCTCTGGTGAACAATTGAGTCAGAACACCCACCAAAGTCAGAACAGGTTGTCAGCACCTCTGTCCACTGCTTACCTTCATGGTATATCTCTTTCCTCCCTTTCTTTCCATATCCCCTTGCTTCATATCAGTCACTGTTTCTCTGCTGCTTTCTAGTGGCCCACATGATACTCCAGCCTCTCAGAGAATTGCCAAACACCCTGGGCTCTGCAGGGGGCAGATCTTCAGACCACCATGTGAGTGGGGTAGGGTAGAATGAGAGTTCAGAATTGCTGGTAATATATTTGTTCAATTTTATACTGGGCAGGATGATGTCTAGGCTTATAAATCGGACCTCCATAGAGAAGGAGGCCCATTGTTTAGTGGCTCTCTCCCAAGGGGTAAAATGGGAGGTCCTTTATTCCCTGCTCACTTTCAGGGAGCACACAGTGATCCTTTCACTTGGGGTAAAAGTCTCTCTTCCTCTTGGCAATGAACTTTGTACCAGAAATTTGTTTCCTTGAATCCTCTTTGGAGTCACGGCTTGCCTCAAAAAAGATGATATGCCCTTGTTTGTCTTCTTTCTGAGCTCAGCTCCCAACCTCTGACTTCACTGAGTCCACTTTTGTCCAGTACCTTTCTCTCTGGATAGAAGCCTCTGGCAAAAGCTAATTCTAGTTGGCCATCTTCCTTCCTCCTAATGGACACTTTCTTAACCATTACCAGGCCCTACTCAACTTCTGCTTTCTCAGTGCTTCTATGATTTACATGTTTGTACATTGTGTTTTTTATTTTCTGTCTTTGCTGTTCTTTCTTGCTACCCACCTAAAAGATCATAAAATGGCAAATGCAGGGTCTTTAAAGAAAGGATGACCACATGAAAATAAATTACATGACTTTTTAAGGAACCAAAATTTAAATAACTGAAATAAACAGTTACCAATGTAAGGACATTTATTATGTATCAATAATATCTCAAAAGTTCTTAAATTAATGGTATGAATATGTTTTAATCATTTTATAACTGGTATAAAATATAAAATTCCTTTGCTTACACATTCCTTTTGAATTTCTGTTTTGTGTTATGTCTACCACAGACTCCACCTGGAAAAAGTGAATGCGCAAAGAAGAAATATTTGAAAAATATTCTCTTATTCATTAATTCCTGTTTCTTAGAGGGGTATAAAAGAAGACAAGAAGAAATTTACTGGCAAAAATAAAATACACTACACTTCATTGACCTCTTGGGAAGCAACGAGACTTTTCCAATCTTCCACTTTCCAGATTCTAAGAAATCATGTCCAGTTTAATTATGGGAAAGAGATAAAAGGCATTAAAGTTGGAAGTCGCATTGGGGGAAGTTTCATTAAAAAATCCAGATTAATGTGAAAATAATTCACCAATTCAATTACCTGAAAAAACGACGATGGGAGTTTCTAGTGTTATTGATGACAATAATGGAAAGGAGAAAGAGAGCAAGGTTTAATCGAGTGTATATGAGGAGACAAAGCTATACTTAAATGAAAGCAAAGGTCAGATGCCAGCTTTTCTCCAAAGGCACAGAGATTTTCTAAAGTATTTATTGGAAGAGAAATTCAAACCAGAAGGGTAAAGCAACATCTTTCAAGAAAGTAGAGCGACTGTTAATCCAAGGTTATGCAACTCTGTAAAATACAATGGTCCATGAAACAGTACATTTTGTTTGTGATTTGTGAGTTAATAAACTGTAACAAGCTTCTTTTCTCTAAATTTTATTCTCACTTATCAAATTTCAATTTTACTCAAGGGACTAACCATTAGAGGTGACATCCACCATTCTCATAGTTTAGACATAACTGCAGTCACAAATACAGACAAAAAAATTTCATGAGTATTTCTCTTTAATAGGAAACAATTTTTTCCAGTTGTATGTACAAAAGTCCATTCTATGTGGATAATGTAACCAGATTTTAAATACAATCCATTAATTTCAGAACTAGCATCTGTTTGTTAGGTAAATTTTTTAACTGGAAAATTAACAAAAACTTTAAAAAGATAATCACCTTTAATCCAACTATAGAAATATATTTATTGATTTTTTTCAGCATTTTAATATTTATTATTCTGGAATCCACTCTAAGGATGTGTATTTAAACACTTGAAAGCACTATCATACAGTACATATTATTTTTTAACATATATTTCATTGTTATATGCCATAAATATTCACCATATCATTATCAAATATGCTACCAAATTAATTTAGTAGCCTCATGTAAGTTCACTCTATTTGATTATATTTATTAAATTGATCTCCCATTTGGAATCTTTTTTTTTACAAATAAGTCTTATGTATTCATATATTATAAAATGATATGTATGTGAGAATGTATATTTTATGTATAATTCAAAGTATCTTCTCATCAATAATTTGTGAAAGTGGAAAGACTGAACCAAAATGTATTTTTATTTCAAGTAAATGACAAAATGTCCTCCAACAGTAGAAATGACACATTTTTAAATTGCCTGCCAACTACAAACTAGATATTTTCAATAGCAGTTTCGACAAAGACCAGAATGTCCTAGATCTTCTCTGGCCAATATGTTATCATATGTGGTTAATTAGCACTTGAAACATGACTAGTGTGGCATAGAAACTGAAGTTTAAGTTATATTTAATATTATTTAATTTCATTTTATATAGCTGTTCGGGTGGTAATGCTCCACAGGTGCTCCACACAAGACAAGAAAAGAATTTCTCTAGACCAAAATTAAAATATGAAAGTTTAGACTTTATTTTATCTTAGAAAGAGAGGGAGGAAGAGGGAAAGGGAGTGGGGAAAGACAGAAAGAACAGAGCAGGGAGATGGTGTGGTGTCCCAAAAAGAGGAAAGAAAGTGCCCGACAGGGAAGAAGATCATGACATAGTAACAGGGGTCCAATTAGGAGACAGAAATCTCACAGTAAGTTGAACAGAGATTTAATATAAAGAATTATTAACTATGACAAAGGGGTAACTATGTGAAATAAAGAAACTCTGTACGGTATCCTAGGGTTGAGGGAGAAAACATAGGAACGGTAAACTTGGAAGAGAGGTTTTCTTGAAAGATAATTTGGTTCACTCCATAGGATAATAAAGAAGTTAGCTGATTTGGTCAGACTGGAGTTGATCCGTGTTGCTCAGAACAGGCAGAGGGGCAGGTGACCAACAACCAGAAATACAGGTGCAGTGAGAGCCCTGGTGAATGGAGGTAGGAGCTCGTAAAAGTTTTCATGTGGGTAGAGACCTTTCCATGGAGCCTGGCTGGTGGGGGCGGGGTGTGGTAGTTCATCAAAGTTTTCAGGTGGGTAGAGACTTGTCCAGGGAGCCTGGAGGTGGGGCAGCAGCATGATGACCATGTAAGATCCCATTAACTCCTATCTTCTTCCTAGAGACTTCACGAAAGTTATCACCAAGCCAAGTCTCCAGGGTCATGGAGGGACTACATTATTCACCCATGGTCTTTGTACATTCTTGCTATATTTGTAAAATTGACATGCTTATGATTCCTATTCCCCAGAGAGTAAGCCAAGTGTACTCAGTATCGTTTCTAGCTACAGCTGAAGCTCATTTAAGTTCATCTAAGCTAGGCAACTTTAATCATGATCACTTGTGCAAATCTTAGATTCAGAAGGATCCCTGTAAATTTCACTCTGCTGGAGTTTGTGGCAGAGGATGTCCAAGTAAGAGGATATTAATGGTTTCAAAGCTGGGTTTCAGGCACAGAGGAGGAATTTCTGTGAGAAGTAGTGGTTGCAATAAATCCAAGACCTGACAGCAGGACCAACTGTACCATTTTTGGCTCCTTAGAACTATTGTATAGAATTATACTTAGAGCCATTTTGGAGGTTTTTTTTTTTTTTTTTTTTTGCAGCTTAATCTTGAATTTGGTTCTCTATTAAAATCTAAAATTATCTATGCATTGCTAAATGTTCTTCACTTAAGATCAGCTCATTTAGAAAAGGCTGCCAACTACAAAGCTTCACAGAAAATGAGAGATTCTGAAATTGGCCTATTTGAGGAATATGAACATAAAATCCTAGATATTATTAATAGATAGAACTATTACTAACTCTCAGAATATGGTGGTGAAATGGCTATATGTTTTTATGTGGTAAGAAAGTATTACCTAAGTCTTCAGGTAACCAGGAGTCTGTTGATATAAGAGAAAGTAAGTAGCATGAGATAAGTCAAGGACTTTGAGGTAAGATGATTGATTCTGTCTCCCTTGGGCAGTGAAGAAAACTATGGAAAAATAAGTACCAAGAGCAGCCAAACCCCTAATACCTCAGATAAAGGCAGAAAAACTAAAGTAATTTACACTCATATATTTTAAAAGTATCATGTACAATGAAGGTGCTAGAAAAGATAGGTGCCAAGCTAAAAATTAGGTTTTATTTATGCCATGTTTTAAAAATACCATAGTGTTTTGAGTCAGCTTCTTTGCAAGGTATAGGTAGTCCCTGGGTTACAAATGAGATAGGTTCTGTAGGTTTGTTCTTACGTTGAATTTGTATGTAATTTGGAACAGATACATTTATCTATTTCCTAAAATACCTTCTGTTTATATGTGCAAGTCATATGTAATTCAGATGTTTGCAATTCGGGGACTGCCTGTATTGTCCATTCCCAGCTTCTCCCTGCACCGTAATTGGGAGCCTCCTAATATAAAACTAAAGTAAGATCTAGCTCATCTAAGGAACTTTAACACATGAACTAGAATAGATTGCTCATTTATAACAGAAGAAACCTGGAAACAGTTGTAGAAATGGGTTCTGAGTATGCTAAACCAAGGAAATAGAAATGTATTTTAGATAAGCTGTGTTTCTCAAAAGCTACATTTACCAGAAACGCTGAATTGTTTATGCAAGCGTTTTTATTATTCAGCTATGTATCCTAAGAACCTGAAAGAGTAGATAATACTTATCCTGCACTCAATATTTTGAAGAAATCTACTAGTTCTAAAAAATATGAAATACCGGCTATTATTCTATAAGTTCAATGAGTAGATGGTGTCACACCTTCAACAAAGATAGATGTATGTGGAAACCACAGAAGTATTATTCAAGATGTACTGATGCCAAGTCTACTCCCCCAGAAACCCTTTTTAATTGTGCAGCAAACTACCAAAATTGTCATTTTGGAAAAGCTTGTAAGGTGATACAGAATAACAAAACCTAAAATTTACCAAGAACATAATTTTGGAACAGATATATCTTATGTCCCTGCTTATCTCAAACTATAAATTCATCCCTCAAGAGAGCCCAGAATATCATCATTTCTCTAAGGTATTAGAAATCATCAGTAAGAGAAGTATTGAGTGTCACAGAGAGTGCTAATTTCTATTATTTATAGACATAGGACAGCTTTTACTGCAGCAGAAGTTACTTTTCTCTTTCAATGTAAATGATAGGAGCAAAAACAAAGTAAGCATGACGACTTTCATGGGAGACATGGTTGGAGAGGTAATCAGAATGGTGAAACCAGGGAAATCCCAGGGACACCTACTGTATCTTGGGATTACTCAAACCAGAACATATAGTCAGCCCACCAAGTCCACACTTCACTTGCAAAACTATAAAATGTTTAGAACTGATGAACAAGGGTCTGCATTTAGCCATGAAGACAGAATAGAGCCCAGTACACAGACAGGGAGCCCCCTCAGTAACCTGGCATTGGGACCACATACTAAATAATAACCCCATGGACATGGAAGATAGCTGTGTTCTTTACTTCTTACATAGAAAGTGAGCCTTATGCTTAGGCATAATATTTTTTTTTTTTTTTTTATCGTACCACCATGAAGATAAAAGCCATATGCTTAGCATGATCCCACTTAAGGACCATGGAAACCTGGAACCTTGAGAACATTGTTAACTAGCAGACAGCTGTACTGTCCTTGTTAAGAGTAGATTCTAGCAGCAGGTGACTGAGCACTGGAGTTAAATTCAAGCCCCAGTACTTACTAGCTGCATGACTTTAAGCAAGATACTAATATTTTCCCTACTGATGTGCTCTCATCCATAATGGAAATGATGATAGTATTTATTAATTTGGTGCTGAGAATTAATATGTAAAACATGTTGAATAGTGCCTGACACAAGTGTATTGTGAGTGCCTTTTTAAAATGATAAATCCCTTGTTACAACTCTGAATTTCTTACTGTTTGAGATCTATCAGCCACATTTTGTGTAACCAATTAGCAAATTCAATACGGAATGACTCATTAACATGAAAAATAAGACAGTTATTGCTAAAGAAGAAAGGAGCTATATGTGTACATTATGTATATAAACAGATATAGTTTTAGGATTATATAGGGCTGGCTTCATCTCAAAGGGTTAATTTAAAGGAGAATTTTACAAATATATTTGCAAAAACGTTCTTTGGAAACCTCATCTTTGTACTCTATACATATCTACAAAATATTCATGAAAGAGATCGCCTTGAAATTATATTTAAAGAAAATAGGTGATTGCTTAAATTACAACAAAAATAGGAGCTTACAGACCATTTAACATGCAAGATTTAGCACTTGTAATGGAGATTAGTATACTTTTCTTTTGAATAATCAATGGAAAACGATGAAGAATAAAAATAAAGCCTTACATCGGGAGTATAATATTTATATAAAAATAATAATTATAATAGTGGAGCTTTTTAGTGTTAGGAAAATACTCTGGAAAAAATCTGAGTTGTTATGGCATTCTCCCTGATGTGATCAATAAGAGAATAAGTTCTCTAGCCCCATATATGTCACTGTAAAGAAAGGACAACCAAGTGACCAAATACTGAAGTTTGAAAGGGTTCAATTTTCCCAACAACCTGATTACTTAGTATCTCAAAAACAAATCGAGTTAGATGGAAACAGTAATTTAGAAGAAGCTACTTGGGTTTGGAATATCATAATTTAAACTGTAGCCTAGGGTTAGATGTATATCACTATCTCTATCCACATCTGTATCATATAACTAGCACCATTGACAATCTGATACATGATATATTTAGTAGCGCCTATAGTCAGTTTTGAAGAGTTGGGCATAGTTCACCCACACATATAGTGGAGTCATCTATGTACATAGTAATTTTATGCCTCTCATTTTCAATATCTTATCTAATTATGTAGTCACATTGTAATATAATATGTCATTTGTGTTCTCGGTTTGTAATGGGAGTCTTTTAAAGCTATTAAATAATCTTTTCTCTTCGGGTGTATATGAATATGTGGCAGAACTAATTTTCACCATAACACTAGGTCTGAAAGAGTGCTTTGACCAGATAACCTGTCAAGTTTTATGAAATAATTTAGAACTTACCATGATTGATAGCTTTGTCAATCAAGACTTTTATTACAAAATTCTGGCATGGTTTGGTTTCTTTATCTTGCAGGCATTGCATTTCTAATTTTTCTGACAAGGAAATCTGAATAAGAAATCTGTGTTTAGGTAGGTAAATAACACATAAATTCACATACTATATGGAGATTCCCAATCTGCTTCAGCAAAGATCCTAACTATTTTTTATGAGGGCCATAACAGACATAGATGGGACTTGATTACTTTCTACTTTATGAGTGCTGGGGATAAGTAAGAAATGATAGTGTTCTCTTACAGAGCTGCCTGACTTTCAATTATTGTGTCCAACTGAATTATGATCGTGACACTGTTCTCAATTCTGCAAATTCTATTTTTTTCAAATGAAAGCACCAATAGAACCTGTTTTCTCCACCGCTTCAGTTTCCAACTGAATGATAACAATGTAGGCTAACTGCCAAAGACAGATAAAAAGTATAAAAATTCTCTTGGCTACCCCATAAGACATAACTTTTGAAAGTAGAGTTATTACTCTTCAAAACTTTAGAATCTTAAATAGAATAGCATTACTCCATGGTAAAAACTATGCAACACAAGGAAAAAAAAAGACCTGCCACATTTTGTACTATACATGATTTATTAACATATTTTAAAATCTAATTTTTGTACATCTTTGCTAAAACTATAAGGAAGATATAATTCCATATTTGCTTCATCAATCAAATATTATTTTCAGCATTTGATATAGAAGAAAAGTAAAGTACTACAATTTCCTTTTAAAAGGTTAAAATTCAGCCAGGCACGGTGGCTCACACCTGTAATCCTAGTACTCTGGGAAGCCAAGGCATGTGGATTGTCTGAGCTCACACATTCGAGACCAGCCTGAGCAAGAGTGAGACTTTGTCTCTAAAAATAGCCAGGCATTGTTGTGGATACCTGTAGTCCCAGCTACTTGGGAGGCTGAGGCAAGAGAATTGCTTGAGTCCAAGAGTTAGAGGTTGCTATAAGCTATGATGCCACGGCAATCTACCAAAGGTGACAAAGTGAGACTCCGTCTCAACAACAACAACAAAGAAGTTAAAATTCACACCAAAATTCAAATAAATAAATAATAATCTCAACATTTTAAACTTTTGGACTGCTCTACCAATGTGGAGAATAATAACTAAATGTTCTCTTAAGAAATGTGCTTAATACTTTTCTTTTTTATGAAACAGAATAGGAAATATTTTTGATATATGTTGAACTTATCTGAGGAACATATTAGGGCCTTATTCACAGGAATGGCCTAGAAAAAAAAATAACGCAAGTCAAATATGACATATCCCTTTTCTATTTTGTTCCAAGTTCTCTAAGATTAATTATGGTAAATTATCTCTAATTATGGTAAATTTTGACAGCCAACTATTGTTGATGAGGTTAATTTATGATAATTTTTAATTCTGGTAGACAAAGAGTTTGAAGAGCAAAAACTAATCAGCTACTGTTCAACATAAACAACAAAACCAAAATAGATGGGAGAACAGTCCATCAAAATATTGTTGACCATGAAGAATCCCACTTAACGTCATGTTTTTTCATTACAGGTAGATCATTTCCTAAATGAGGATAAGTTAGATAGGAAAGCACATCCAACAGGATATTTTGTGCATAAGGAAGAGGATGCATTTCCATGAGCAAATAACTAAGAAGTTTAGTTATTAAAAAGAAGAAAAATGTATTTTTTTTAATTGAATGGTAACTGTGTACATTGATGCACTTTGGGGGTACAGTGTGGTGTTTTCACACAATGTATTGTTTTAAAAGGAGATAAAATAGCTTTTGAGTAAATAATGGACTGTGTACTGCAGAAGATGAAGAAATCTATATAGTATTAAATGGGGAAGAATGTCAAAATCTAGGTTGGTGATTAGTAGCTGTAGAAATACAGTGTCAAAGTTCATATGAGTTTTCATTTTGATATTATAACTAATATAAATTTAATAAAACTTTCTGTAATAAGTATACTTACTTATATTCCTTTCTATTTTTTTAATAAATTTTACTCTGTACATTCAAGGTATGCAATATGATGTTATGCAATATGTATGAATAATAAAATGCTTCGTGATGTGTAGTAAATTAACGTGTCAATCATTTCACATAGTTTCCCTTTTTGATGTGTGTGCTTTTGTGGCAAATAGATAAAGTCTAGTCATTTAGCACAAATCCCACATTCAGTATGATTTTATTACTATAATCCTCACATCATACATTAGATTTCTAAGCTTGTTAATTCTACATATCTGCTACTTTGTACCCTCTGACCTGTATTTCCCCATTTCTTCCCCTATGCCTACCACTGGCTACCACTGTTTTGCTCTCTATCTCTGTATTTTTAATATTTTATTAGATTTCATATGTAAATGAGATCATGCAATATTTTGTTGTTAAATAAAGTAATTATTTTAGGCAGTGAAAGAAGAAAACCACTGTATCTAGGTGAGAATTAGAAAGATATTTAAGATCTACTGGAAGAATCTATCAGAAGAAGAACTTCCTGTCTTCCCTTCCCGGAACTATGACCACCAATTTTTTTGCCATAAGCACTCATGATGAATCTCATGTCAAGAATGTCTAGACAGTCCTACTAAGATTCTACTTTTCAGGGAATTATTTTTAAAAGTCCACATTCTGTTTTGAGGAAGGAGGGCACTCATGCCAAGTAGTTCCAAAGTTGTTAAAAGAGAAACTTTAGACAAATTAAATTTAGCAAGTGTTTTTTGAGCAAAAAAAGAATTCATGAGAGTTTCACCCCTCAACATAGGCAAGTGGTATTTAGGAAAAGAGAAAGGAAACACCATATACAGAAATGGCCTGATTGGTTCTAGGGAGGAACCTTATTTGAGCATGTGTGAGCAGTTTGCCACCTGTGATTGGCTAACAGCTGAGACTTGGTGACTTGTTACAAGAATATAGTCTCAAGTTAGGCTACAGTTCGCTATGTATAGAGGCAGTTTTAGACCAAACATAATTAAATTTAACAATCCTCCTTTTTTAGTCAACCTTTTGATTTTGAGATGTTGACCAAAACTTTGAGCACTGACACAATTTTCTATAATTTTACCATGGACTTGTTCATTCTCAGTATGAAATTCAAAATTTACAATTTCAAATTTATTGGATGACTCTTCATGCTTTTGTCATTCTAACTCTAATGAGACCATCTGATGCACAAAGAATGCCTGTGTGCAACCATTTAGGACTTTAAAGGAATATAACCCATTAGGAAGACCATTATGATGTCTCTGAACAGGATACCCTCAAGAATCTAAGGTGCACTCCTTACCAGGAGTCCCCATAAACAGAACTAATAAAAAACAATTTGAAATTTAGGCAATGAAAATAGTCAACAGTATTCCTGTCCTACTGGTTATAGTCTTTGCTTAGAGCATAATGGGAATTAAAAACCATACTTTCTTGTAAAGTGATTTAAAGATTTATCCATCTATGTAGCTATACTGGTAAAACAAGTCATAGTCATTCAGAAATTTCCTGAATGTGTGCCATGACCATATCTAGAAACAACAGTCCATCAGCCACCTTTTAAGTTAAGCTTTCTGTAACAGTAACAACCGGAGATGCATAAGAGCAACATTGAGTTAGTTGAGTGCCAGACACAAGCACCCAACATGAAGAAAGAGGAAACCCAGAGCTGCGTGATGTTCCAACAAGTATTTTGTTGAGCACCAGCATTCTCATTTACTTTTCCATGAGTGGTTTCTGCCCTGTGGGAGGTCTGATTGCCTAAAATACTAAGAGTGTTTTTTTTCTCCTCAATTCATGAATAGTTTCAAATTCCATGTAATCTTCAATCCCCTACTATCAAAAAAGAGCCTCTCAGAGCCCCAGTGGAACCTTTCCTCAGTGAAAACTAACCTATTTTCATCCATTTTGAAGCTGGTACTGTTTCCCTTTATTGGCTTCTTTGGCTTCTGATTATGAGAGGTACTAAGGACACTTTCAGGGAAAAGTTTTCATAAGGCAAGAGTGAGCCAAGCCCGATAGAAAGGTCTAATCCAGGAAGGAAGCAGGAAAGAGAAAGGAAAGTCTCCTCAGAACCAATGTCAACCCTTGGGGGCTGGAAAAGAGTGATGTTTGAGGGGAGGTCTGTTAAATTTGATCACCTATAAATAAGTCTGTTCCTAAACAAGGTCCAATGAGAAACTTACTTTGGGGGGCTGGTGGTTCTTTACAGCATGCATAGTGGAAAGAGAACTTGCAGAATTTAATCCTGTGGCATCATACTAGCAATTGCTTGCAGCCAGTAAATAGTCCCCAGCTATCAAGTACCCAATTCCTTGAAGCACAATTAGCTGTAATCTAGTTATTTTTCTTGCTGAGAAATTTTGTACAGAGATACCATAAACTTATCTAACCAGTAAACTTCAGTAGGAAAAGTCATACATTAGTATTATTTTTAATACTGAAATGCTAAAGATATCCCAGTTTTAATCAAACCAAAAATATTCTTATTTACTAAACATTAACTTACATAAACTTGAAAAGTATTTAAGTTAGTTCTCTTTTTTTATTTTCTGAGATTTGTATTCATTCATATAAACATTTATCTTTCTTAAAGAAAATTGTAGAGCTCATTTACAATTTACTTTGGCAATATCATAAGGAGATGAAAAATCATTCACATATACAGGGTATACACAAAGTTCACTTAAATAATTTAGTTTATTATTTAAATTGCATGTGAATTTTATATCCACCCTATATAATAGATACATACAAATATAAACATACAGACAGAAACAGTTCTTATAGCTTTTCCTCTAAAATTTTAGCCAAATGTTATGGACAGTACTATAAAACTCACTATTCTATATCCAAATTGTGTTTCTAATGAATGAAACAATATTTCCTGCCTAGATGGCTGGAGTTTTTGACAAATATTTGTGAATAAGATGCTTTTTATATTTTAAGATTTAACATTTTAAATTTTTTGTCAGGAACATTTTAAAGGGACAGTGTTTGATTAACTTAATTTTGTAGATGCTTCTTATGTGCCAATTAAAGAATGGATCCCATTGTTCTTGTTGTCAGGGTTCCGCCCTGAGAGCAGCATCCACTGAGACCTGTGGAAACTGGCAGCAATCTACTGAAGAAATAGAGAGTTAGAAGCAACAGTAAAGAAAGACAAGACACATATAGTAGAATTAAAAGTGGGAGCTCAGCGGTCCATTCCCTGTGGTGGGACTCTGGCCCAGAGTGTTTGCTCCACTCAGATTTTATTGAAGTCTGTTTGCCCAGAGGGTAAAATGAGGAAGGGAACAAAGATGTCAGCCCTCAGATTGATCATATCAGCTGCTATTGTTATGATAATTAACCTTAAGGATGGTCTTCAGAAATCTGAAATCTGAGCCTTGTATTGGGAAAGCCTCCTCCTTGAGGTCACACAGCACAGATTTCTTGGGAAGTGTTAAGCTCTGCTAGTTCCCTGTGGAGTAAAATGCCACCGGCATTAATCTCCTCTGAGGGATGGGTGGGAGGGATGCATTTTTCTCCCATCAGCACCGTAGAGAACTTTCTTCTGTGATAAGGGGTATAAGCTCTTCTGCCCATATCTCAGAGTTTGAGGTACTTCTTTAGTCTCTGCCCCAGGCAACTGCAAATCTCCACATTGGGTATCTGCTTTGCCTGTTTAATGGGCAACACCCTAGAAGGTGTATCTTTTCTAGTACTTAGCATAATCTTTTCTATGGCAGTTACTCTCCTCAGAGTGCTCACAGACTCTGCTCACAGCACGGTGTTTGTAAGCTGTATCCCCAACAGGCTAGAACTTCAGAAAAGGCAAGTGGCTTGCTAGCAATGGCTAGCTTACATATAAACTAGCTTAATTTTCTTTGTTCTGACTCACTCAGCTTACTTTTTAGTTTTTCTGTTTTTCCCCTTTTTCTAGGGCTGCTTTCCTTTGCCAAGAATGAAATCTTCAGGCCCCATTCTCCCAGAACTTGTGGCATTTTGGATCTTTCATTTTCTAAGTTACCTCACAAGTGAAGAATTTTATCTAGGTTAAAACTCTCCCACTGTGGCCATTGTAATTCTAAGATGTCCTTAACAAGATTAACCCATTTTTGCCAAAAATACATGGGTTCTAGACTCAGAATATTTGTAGAGTTAGGCTGGTGTCCCAGAAAGTGAGGTCCTAAATTCCTGGAGCCTGAGATTCATTAGATTTGTAGGAACCCATTTTTAAAAGGCACCTTCCTGAGACATCTAGGGAGATCCAATCCAGTTAATCATAAGATCCAATCTGATCCTGGACCAGGTCCAATAAAAAAAATGCTAAGATAAGCTCAAGAGAGTTCAAAACACAAATACATAAAGGCTGAATCTGAGCAGGCACTCACCCACACCCCCAGTTGTTGTGAGAAATCAGTGGGTACAATGGGCTTTAGTATGTTCTTTTGCTTGGTTACTCAGTGCTCTGGGAGGGTCACTGGAGAGCTACTTTGGATTCCACTTCTGATGCCAACCTATTAAAATAAAAACTTTAGGCAAATTCAATTGAGTGGAGTTTATTTGAACAAAGAAATGATTCATGAGATGGGAAGCACCCTAAACCAACAGATGTCCAGAGATTTCCATCCAACAATGTGGGAAGGTGATTATTTATAGACCAAAAAAGGAAGAGGCATGCAGACACAGCCTGACTGGATCCAGCCAGGCTTTGCCTTACTTGAGCACATATGAGACATTCTCAACTTGTGACTGACAGAAAGCTCAGCTGCTATGATTGCTGAGACTCAACTACCTGTTACAAGAATATACTCACAAGTTAAGTTGGAGTTTGCTTCTGTATTAAATTAGGTTATAGCAGCTTTAGGCCTAATTTAATTTAACACTTTTCTCACTCTCAAAAAGCACTTGCTACATTTCCCATTCAACCCACCTATGGTCAGACTAAAGGTCGGCCTTGACATCTGCTCTCTGTAACGTTGTTCAATTCATGTTTTGGGTTTTTTCTTTAAAGAATGTTTGATGTAATAATAAGAGTAGAAAGAAAAATCTATTATAGTCCCTAAATTTTGTGTTGGTCATCTCTCATCACTATTATGCATGGGCTTCTTGCCACTTGTTTAGGAATGGTGACACAATACTAATGGTCATGATTTGCATTGCTTTTATTTATCTACAGAGAATCTGGAAAACTATTACTAACTCTATCTCTTCATCTCCCATTTAGAATTTCTGTCTTTAACCACAAATCTTGAGTGTAGTTTCTTACTACTTAACTGGTGTTTATTAATGGGACTCACTTTGACCTACAGTAAGTTGGCAGAAGTTAAGAGTTCATCACTTCTGTGCCCAGGCCTTAGACAACAGGGCATGTTTCAAATTTCTCCCTCATACCCAGCCATTGTCATGACTGGTATTTACACCAGTTAGCCAAGGGAAAAAATAAAAGATGCATAGTGCCCTAGTTAAATCAGGGAACAAAGATTAGCTGAGCCCACTCAAACACAGCCTATATCTACTAATATCTACTGAGTTGCAGCCCTGTGGAGAAAGATGATTGCTGTTTAAAGCCACTGAGTTCATTGATGATTTATTATACGGTAATAACTAGCTTTTCTCTCTCTCTCTCTTCTTCCTAACTCACTCATTCTATCTTTTCATTCTAAGATTGACATAGAGTGATTTTATGTTATGATAATCCTCTCAGCACCTATGATGCTTTGGAATCTGATAATCAAGTTGCACTAGCAGATGAAGAAGAAAAATCTTGTACTGAAAAGAAAAAAATATGTCCAGTTTTATTGTCTAAGGTTTAGAATTTTTAAAAGTCTTTAAACCTTGTATGGAACAAATTGGAGCAATTTACAGGATGTTAAAAGAAAATGAATTTTGTTGTTGGTGTATTGACTGTATTATTGAATATTTTCTGCTCACTACATTTGCAAATATTTTGCACTGGGGACAGAAAGCCAATCTTTGCATTTCCTAAAGCTGAAATCGGCTTCAATATTTTACATATCACTTTTGTGAGGTAGAAAAGAAGCTCCAGATAACATTATTCTATTCTGATTTTATTGATCAGAAAAGGTAAGCACAAAAATGTTACATTTTTTTCAAACAAAGGAAAAATCCAGGAGTTATTCCTTCAATATGTTAGTTTTAATTCAATGTATTCTATGTACAATTTTTAGTGAAGTTGAATAGTAATACTTTGTGCCTGCAGAACATTCAAAGCATTTTATAGGACTTTATAAATCCTTTTACTTCCCGATGAGATTGAAAAATCAAAATGTTTTATAGTAGCACAATGAATTACAGTGATTTGTACTATTTCAAAATGCTTACACATCAAGACCAACCCTGTGAATTTCTAGTAATGATCATAACTGTGAACATTTGCAAAACAACAGCTTTTCTGACTAGGAAAGTTTCCATGTTCGATAGGTAAATCAACATCAAACTCAACTCTTTATGCATAAAACTTATAAAACTGCTGTAGGTTTTCTTAGAAGCTCAACTATTATACCTCTCTTTCACATCTTATGAACTTCTATGATTTCAGAATGAAGTCAACAATTTTTTAAATAGCCAATGAATTGAAAATTCAATAAATGTTTTCATGCCCTACAGATATTATATAACCATAATCAACTTCTTGAAAAAAAACTGAGGTAACTTTAGAGTAAGCGTAACAGAAAAGAAGAAAAAAGGGCAACATAATTTGGATAAAGTCAGGTCAACACAAAGTTCCCAATTATGAAAATGCCATAGCCTATTGGTAATAGCCATTCTACATCAAATATACGTATTAAATTCTGTGCCTGTGAAGAATATCCCTCATCACAATTCTCCAACTTAGGTATTACTTCTTTATCAAAATTTAGCAAAACATTAAATGCAATATGTATTGAGTAATGACTAATGTGCAAAATCTACAAGGGATATTTGTAGATTTCATTCAAGTTTTTTCTTCCTTTAATATAGTTTCTCAATATTGATTATTTCACAATGAATATTATTAGAATATTGGAGAGCAAGGGACAGCAGATGCTAGAGCAGATTTGAGGACAGTGACAAACGTCTGTGCGTTCGGAAGTGGGGAATGGGCATAGACGCAAACTTGGAGTTACCTACTTAGGAAGTTTGTGAAGCACCAAGGAAATGAGGAAGAGGATTAATTTACATTGGTACAAATAAAGTGTAAAATAAGAGGTTTTATACTCCCAGGTGAATAATCTACCTATAGTAGTGGACGAATCCGGGGTTATGTCTTTGCTTAATGAGTTACCTGAAAAGCACAAGAGTTTAAAGTTTTGTCAAGAAGCTGAAGTGACAAATTGTGAAATCTTGTTGGAAAATACCACTAGTACGAGGCTAAGTGAGTAACAGAAAATATAGCTTGAAATATTTCTAGTCAACCATGAAGTCAAGGAAGAAGTGTAGTAAGTAGGAAGTGAGAGGCAGTACAGAGGTTTCCCTTGGAGGAAGTTTAATATCATGTCGCAAAGATGTTGTGGGTGATGCTGCATCCTGGGTGTGGGAACAGATAGAAACTTTTGACATGGAGGTGAAGCAAAGGCTATTAAAGTTGGGCAACAAAAATATCATGAACATGCATGTTAGTAAATCAAGAAACATATGTTGCCTTTTTTATTTTTAATTAGAGTACTTAACGGCACCCTGCTCAAAACATATCCACTATAAAGTGCAGGACAACACTTAAACAATTTGTGGCATATGGCTTTTTCTTATTACTTGGTTGAAATGCATGTGTTCTAAATATGGTAAACAACTTTTCTTTTTAAAAGAGAAGTGTTTTGTGATCTGAATAAATACGTCATTACAACTTAATTTCCCCCCCAATTTCCAATTTTTTCTTTCCTCTTCCATTTTTTTTTTTTTTTTTACAATTATTATTCTTAATTCTCTACAACAAAAAATCTTTTTTTCCCAAGCATTCCTCCCCCTGGGGAAGGGATTGTGTATCCTAAGATTATGTGTGGGTAAATATTTACTCTAGTGGATTATTGTACTCACACAGTGAACGAACTCTCCATGTGGCATAATGTTAAGCCTAGAAATGTAATTGATAATTATTTCTTAAGTTAGCATTATGTGCTTTGAATGGGAGCATGAAAAGGAATAGATGAAACTGGGCAACAAATAGAAAAGAGACAAGATGAATCATGGACTGACTGGACAGGCAACACGATAATCCATTATTTGTAGCTACTATTCACACAAAAAGCAAGAAAAGAACTTTTATCCAGCATCTTTTGAAAGCCAAGCACTATCTTACTGTTGGGATATTGATGTGAATAAGCCCTTGATATTATACTCAATGTGGTCTAGTTGATTAGAGAGAGTCACAGATGATTGTATTACTATAATATCTGTAAAAGGTTAAACTGTAAAAGGTTAAAGTGGCTTTTTACTGTATTGTACAGTAACCATGATACCATGTAGAAAGTACACTCTAACAATGCTGGGGGTACTAGAAATTTCAACATTGAAAAATACTTGTGTTCCAATATCATTGGAAAAATAAGTAGAATCTTTCTAGGACAGACAAACAACCTACACAGAAAGAATATTGTCCTTTCTTTCCTCTGAAAGAAATTCACTTTCAGACACTGAATGAAGACTAGGTGAACTAGATTCTCCTGTTGCTACATCTACTAAATTTATGCTATTATTCCGTCGAATCTTTGTTATACATTTTCTATGAGCATGGTACAGTAATTAAAGAAATTATATTAATTAACGAAGTAATTACATTTTATTCTAACATTGTTAATTGATACAACATACTATATTGATTTGTTATATATTATATTATTTATTTCATATGCTGAATTATATATATAAGGTATTTTTATATTTATTTATATTTGTATAATTTATATTACACTTATATTTATTACACATTGTACCTGGTGTTCTATAGTAAATTTTATGAAACATTTTAGGTTGTATATCTTTTTTTTTTTTTACTGAATGTTTTCTGTCTTTTTTTAATGTTTTTTCTTTTTTAATTAAATCATCACTGTGTACATCAATGTATTTATGGAGTACAATGTGCTGAATTAATATACAATGTGGAATGCTTACATCAAACTGATTAACATAACCATCACCCCTCTTACTGATTTGTTGTGGTAAGACATTTATACTCTTAGTAGTTTTGAAATGTACCATTGATTGTGCACATTAAGTGAGGTTTCACCAAATACCCTCCCTCCTCCCAGGCCCCCCTCTCTTTCTTGCTTCCTACACTTCCCTCCTTCTTTCTGGACTATAGTTGTGTTTTATCATTTGTATGAATGTATAGGTGATTATCTATTTTACGAATATTTATATATTCTGTTTATTATGTATCCTAAATTAGATTTTATACTAGTGTATGTCATCATACATTCAGTATACATGGAGAATAAACATTAAATATAAATGCAGATGATTTTCATGTAAGTAAAACATGTGATCTTATGCAATTACAGACATGGATCATAAATAAATATGTCATTGATACATAAAAATTTGATATTTTCAAAATTTATCATTTAAAAAATATTCTGTGAAATGGATCAGAGTATGACAGATTTGGACATTTCAGATCAAATTGTATATAATTAATCCTTGCATTCCCTCTCCCAGCAAATAGTAGACAACATATTCATGTACACATTTTATACATAACTTGTGAACAGAATGAAGAAATGTGAAATGTTGTGCTATAGTGTTTGAATAATATATGCTCACTGAAATCTCCCAACACAGAGACATGGGAAAGAACCATGTAAGATACAGAATTGAAAGGTTGTTTTAAAACTATATTTAAAGTATGGAATTTCTTTGGATATTTTAGATAATAGTCCTTCACTAGGTATGTGTTTTCCAAATATTTCCTCCCAGTCTCCAGCTTGTTTTCTTATTCTCTTGATAATTCACATCTGAATATGGAATTCGCATGTCCCTTCTTTTTTCACCGATTATGTTGGGTGTAAGAAGTCATACTGGTGTTTTTCTATTTTGTCATCTGAGACTTAAAGTTCTGCATTTTACCCCTTAGTCTCGGATGTAGTTTGAGTGAAGGTTTTGTGAAGGATCTTTGTCTAGATGCTCTTGTTTTTTTTTTTTTTTTTTCATGTGGATGTCCCGTTGTTCCCTGAGGTTTGCTGAAAAGATGATCTTTGCTCCATTGTCTGTCTTTGCTTCTTTGTCAAAGATCAGTTCACTCTATTTATGGAGGTCTATTTTTGGACTCCCCACTCTGTTCCATTGACCTATTTGTCTATTCTTTCGCCAATACCATACTATCTTGATTACTACAGTTTTATAGTAAGTTTGGAAGTAGGCTAATATCAGTTCTCCAACTTTATCCTTCTCTTTTAATATTGTTTTGGCTGCTTCAAATCTTTTATCTTTCCATATAAATGTTCAAATCAGTTTGTTGATGTCCATAAAGAAACTTGGTAGAATTTTTATTGGGATTGAATTAATCTATAGATCAGTTTGGAAAGAACTGACATTTTGAAAGTTTAAACTCCACAGTAGGAAAATGAGCCATTGGAACAAGAGCGACCCAAATACACTCAGCAATAAGGAAATGAACAACCAGAATAAGGAAAAAATGAGCAATATTCAGAAATCTCATCAAAAAAGATATGCAGATGGCAAAGAAGCATATGGAAACATGCTCAACGTTGTGTATCATCAGGGACTGACAAGTTAAAACAGTACTGAGATATTAGTGTGCACCTATTAAAATGGACTATATCCAAATCACTGACAATACCAAATGCTGGCAAGGATGTGGAGCAACAGAAACTCTCATTCATTGTTGATGGGAATGCAAAATGGCACAGTCACTCTGAAAGACAATTTGGCAGTTTCTTACAAGACTAAATATACTTTTACCATATGATCCAACAATTGCACTACTTGGTATTTACCTAATTGAGTCGAAAACATATGTCTATGCAAAAAGTTATGCTTCAATGCTTATGGCAGCTTTACTCATAATTGCCAAAACATGGAAGGGACCAAGATTTGCTTAAGTGGGTGAACAGATAAACAAACTTTGCTATATGCAGACAATGGTATATTATTATTCAGCATGGAAAAGAAAGACTTAGAGGAAACCTAAATGCATATTACTAAGTAAAAGAAGGCAATCTGTAAAAAGTATACTATGTACTGTGCAATTCCACCTATATGACATTTTGAAAAAGGCAAATCTGTGGAAAGTGCAAAAAGATCAATGTCCATCAGAGGCTGGGGAAAAGAAGGGTTAAATAAGCAGTAGATAGAGGATTTTTGAAGTAGTGAAACTATTTTGTATGCTACCACTGTGGTGTATACATTTCATTATACATTTGTGAAAACCTGTAACATGTGTGATACCAAAGTGAACTCTAATGTAAGCATAGATTTTGAGTGAGAACATGCTCTTCTGGGTAAGTTGATTGTATAAATGTAGGTCTCTGGTGCAAAACTTTTATGTCACTAAAACTTAATTCTGAATACATAATGAATTATAGTGTTGTACTTTTCATTTCAAATTTACTTGTGGTTTATGTTTCACCTAGTCTATTGATGTAGAATCTACTAGCAGAATGAAAATATTGACTCTTTACATAATTAGAAATTATGAATTTAGAAGTTTTATGATTGAAATTTAGGATTTGCTTGTTGAAATCGATTTGATTATTCAATATGAACTTTGTTCATGTTTTTATTTTCCTTTTTTAATGTATTGTCTATTTTCTGTATCATTTCAGAATTTGATAATAAAAAAAGAGCTGTAGATTGGCCTTGATCAAGTTAATATGTTCAGATTGAATCTGAGGCTCCATTTTTTTTTTGTAGGTACATACAAAATAAAATTTGAAATCATTTCCTTAGAGATAAAAACAATTTCTGACTAGAAAAATCCATAAGATCCATAAAAATAAAACATCTATATTTCTTCATTGGTCATTTAATTATGAAACAATTTTCAGTAAAGTAAAAAAAGTGAATTTGGTTATAATAAGGGTATTGGAAATGGTAAGTAATCTCCTCAAAGAATCACCTTTTATTCTTATTTATAGAATTGTTATAGCTTATTATTTATTTCTAATTTGTAGAATGTATTTCCCACAAATCACTATCATGAGGAGTGGACTAAGTCATATGAAGGATGAAAGATTAAACATATAAACCTGCTTATTCCTCTGATTTTACTAATTTTAGCTTTGTGATAACTCCATTTGTTCTTCCAGTAATCATAACAAGCTAGCCATAGACTCTTATTTATATTTTAATGTCTTGTGCCTTACATTTCTTTATTTTCAGTTCACTACCAATTTAAAGATAGCCATTGAACCCCAGCTCAGCGTCAGGCACTCGGAAAGGCATTGAGATACAAAAATAAACTACATAGGTTTGCCTATATTGCAATATTGAACTTAAAAATATCTCTCATTTATTTGTGTTATGTAATATTTACTTTGGGTTTATTTTAGACTTTAAGAAGTTTTTTTTTCACCAATTTTTATTTATTATTTTCTCATTTCCTGCAAATGGAAAAAAGGCAAACTCTAAGAAAAGCAGGTGTTGCAAATAGGATATTACACATAACACTCATTGATTTGCTTGCTCTGACAAAACTTCTAATTAGTTTCACAAGGCACTGATTGAAAAAGCAATTTTTTCCTTCAACATCAGATGTGCTCTTGCTGTTTTAATACATTTGTAAGGGTAACAGATGATTGTGCGTCTCTAAACTTCCACACCACCAACCAGCCAAGGACATTTAAAAAAGGCACAATTTTCATTTGTGTCAATTACCAATGTCAATCATTTTTGAATAAATTAGGCATGCGGTCCTGAACAGGAAACTATGCTACTGTGGCTATTTTAAGCTGTGATGTATGTGAATCTTTATGAGAATGCCCAGGAATCATTTCTCATTGAGGTGAGTATAATTTTATTGAAGGAAACACCATTAATATAAATAAGGGCAAGGTATGTTGCCAGGAGCTATTTGAATGCCATTTTAGAGGCTATATTTGTTGATAGTAAAGTATGATAAAGAATATTATACTTCTTAACCAATATTTTTATTTTTAATACCTAATATTTAATACTGAAGGAATTTTTTTAAAAAAATCATATGGTAGACTTTCTAGTACACAAGGGTAATGGTTTTTCCTTTCTTCCCTCAAAGGAGTTCATATAGACAAGGAAAAGCTGTTTACACAGGAGCCTTCTAAGAGTTAGGTTGGAGAGCAGTACCTACCTTGAACCTGTCCTCTGAAGTAAGGAAAGCCTCCCTGGACTCTGAACTGGATGAAGTCTTTCCTCATGGCTGTGGCCCTTCTTCTTTGAAATGTAACATAATTTCTGCTCTGCATCCCCTATCATAAAAAAGATTTTAAATTAGAGCCTAGTTTTAAACATCAATAGCTTTATGTAAGTTATTTTTTCCAATGCTATTATAATACATTCAAGGATGTATTTCACTCATTTTTACTTCCTTCTTTATTATGACCAGTGATTTGTACAATATAAAAATATAGTGTTAACTTCAGAATAGATCATCATTATTTGCCTGTGTTGGGGGGCAGGGTCCCGTCCTCTGAACCCAGCTGAGCTGGTTTGATTACTCAAGTTCACCTGGATCATGAGTTGAAACTGAGAGTAGTGCAGGAGCAGGCCCAGCAACATCAACAGAAAACAAAAGTAAATTTGCTCCAGCATTAATAACAAAGAGAAAGTCTAGTGCACTTCCAGAGGGGTAGAAGTGGGTCCCTCTCCTGAGTGAGAAGAAAGAGATACCTGGACAGAGGCAGGGGAAGGGTGTAAATGTCCTCTTTCTCTATCCTTGAAAATGTTGTGTAACTCTTCCGTTGGCCTCTCTGTGCCTGTGGGGGCTTTGTCCTTTTCTATTGGTCATTGATTACCTAAATTACCCCAAGCCCCATACTCCATCTTTCTCAGTGAGAACTGCTGAGTGCTGATCTATTTCACCAATACCCGGTGTAGCTGTGTTGCACAATGTTCACCCTAAGTCTAAATATGGAAACTGTCTTAAGTGCTCCACCATTGAGTCTCAATGTTCCCATAAGGCTTCCAAGCCCCCTCCAGACTTCTTACTCAGCAGGCCAGGCTTTCCTCTGTCCCTCTTGAAGCCCCCTTTCCCTTCTCAGACTGATATTCACGTCCAGCCATGGAATAAATGCCAATGCCATGCAAAATATTCATGTATTTTAATGCTCCACCAGAAAATTATAAGAAGCATTTTACATATAAATATGATTAAAATATATTTTAAAGATTTTACAGCTACTGAGCTAGCTAAATCTAAGTTAAATTATAATATAGTCTGTCTCTCAGGATTTACAAATATTCAAATAATACTAGCCACTACAAAGGACTATGTCAGGCATCCTCAAACTGTGGCCTATGGGCCACACTAGGACATTTATCTGGCCCGCTGGGTGTTTTTGCTGCCACTGCCTGTCCTGCTTAGTAGCCACTCGTCCCGGGGCCTACAGTCCGGCCTTTGAACAGTCTGAGGGACAGTGAACTGGCACCCTGTTTAAAAAGTTTGAGGACCCCTGGCTATGCCATTTATCCCATATTTTCCTTAAAGTATCTGCACATCACATTCATTTTGATCTTCCAACCTGGACTTACAGAACATGTTACGGTTAATTTTATTTGTT
Organism: Otolemur garnettii; assembly: GCF_000181295.1. Lineage (NCBI taxonomy): Eukaryota > Metazoa > Chordata > Mammalia > Primates > Galagidae > Otolemur > Otolemur garnettii. The sequence goes on along the minus strand of NW_003852430.1, from coordinate 10,275,197 downwards.
AGGTTGAAGGCTAAGAGATGACTCTGTGAGAGTGCTTCCAGAAAAAATCAGCATCTGAATTGGTGGATATAGTAAAGAATGTCACCATACCAAGGCAGGTAGGCATGATCCCATCTCTTTGGCCAGATAGAACACAAAGGCTGAGGAAGAGCAAATTTACTTTCTTGTTGAGATGTGACATGGATCTTGTCCTGCTCTCAGACATCACAACTCCTTGTGCTCACAAATTGCCTGCCCCAGTTCCAGGCCTTTTGACTTGGACTGAATTACACCATCAGCTTTCATGGTTCTTCAGCCTGCAAATGGCATTTTAAGGAACTTCTCAGGTTCCACAATTGTGTGAGCAAATTCCAAGAATAGACATTCAGTATATGTGTGTGTATTCTAATGATGATTCTTTGGAGAACTCTGCTAATACACATGTTATTTTATTTACCAATGTTAGGTAGATCTGGCTCTCCTAGGGAAAAGGACAAATGCCCTACCTTGGTGCTGCCCTACCGTGATAGTGCCCTAAGCGATTTCACACCTGGGGTAAGAGGTAAAGCCCTGCTAATCTGCAGAACAAAGGGAATACCTGCAGGCAGCCCAGGCAAGATAAGGTCTGCAGAGTGGGCCAGAGGAAGATGACAGCTAATTACCGTGTCATTACTGTCCTTCAAATGGTGAACCCTGAGAAGGGCCCAATAAAGGATGAAACAGGACCCTAAACCACAACCAGGGCCTCTTGTTACTACAAGGGCCTATTCATTGTCTGTGGCAAATGTATGTATGTTACACTCCCTCTGTGAACCTATCATGACCTTCTTTGATAACTCTGTTTCATATTTGCTTCAGTGATTCTGGGCAACCTTTGACCAAGAGACCATGAACAGAATGCCAACCCAATAATAATGTTATTTTACTCCATTATCAGATGTAGAAACTAAGAAAAATAAAAGCAAAATATTAAAAGAAGAAAAGTAATAAACTAAGTCGATCGTGTACAATGAACTTCATCCAGTAGGACAATGGGTTAAAGTTTAAATGAAAACTATTCAACCACTGGATAAAAATATCAGCTATGCTTTCCCCACAAAATACTCAAAATACAACAAATTATTCTATACACAAAAGGAAATTAAAAGAATGAACAACAGTATACCAGAAAAAACAAACAAACAAACAAACAAAACAAAGAAGTGCTGTGAAAATATCTTCAGAAAAAAATAAATAAAGATAATTTTCTTAAAAATAAACTTCAGGGAAAAATAAATAAAGATAATTTTTCTTAAAATTGGAAAAACTTATTTTATATTACTAAGTCCAATTACTACCCAAATAACAATAAAACAGTATTGAAATTGTATGTGCCAAAAATATAGCTTTAAAATCTTTTGTAAAAAGAGTACAGAAAATCTTTCATTGCACCCTTCAAAAGAAATAATAAGCAAATCAACAAATGTAAAAAGCTACATCAGAATTAAAAGTAGAATACTGTATCATCAGGTTACAAAAATATTCTTGCTATAAACCATCAAAATGTACTTAAAATATAAAATATGAGTCATAGTACAAAGCAGAACTATGAATAAAATTAACAAAAATAAATAAAATACATAAAAGAAAATTACAAATATTGGCTAGGTAATTGGTCTGTAACTTGCCTACACAGGTAATTTTAATATCATCTGAAAAGATAATGACCCAGGAAAAAGGTAAATTGTGGGAAAAAAAAAGCTTAACCCCTTCCTCATGCCAAATAACAGTATTTATTCGAATGGATTAAAAAATATATATAAAAAAAGAAACCAAATGTATCCTAAAAACATAGAAATATAAATCTTCCTCAGAAGTGAGGAAAGGGTTTCTGAGAAAACAAACAAGAATAAAAACTGTACAATAAGGGACTGGGAGAATGTATTGCATTTAAAAAAAAAAAAATTCAACCAAATAGTCATATACACTTTTGTCAACAGTAAATTCCTGGAATATGATCTTACATTAAAATTCCATTCTTATCAAATCTATATCAAGTTTTTAGACAGGTAGTTTTCTTTGATATTTTCTAGAGAAATAAATTGTTTCCATTTTACTCTTAAGTACTATAGTGCTTTGTGATCCAGCATTGTTTTAACTCTTTTGGAACGTTGGAAACAGGTTTTGAGCTTTGTCTCCAAGCATGAGTGGGGTGGCTGCAGAGCTTCCTTCCCTCTCACCTTCATTCCCATCTTCACTTAGTTTTTATTATCTAATTAATTTATATGTCATTGAAAATTCATCCTTACATTTCAGAAGCTTTAGTTGGGGTGTTTATTTTACCATACTGTAGGAGAAAGACTTTCCATGTGTTCCCTTAACAGCAAACAAGCCAAAATTATCACTAAGAAATGTAAAAAGCAAGTCAAACTGTTTGCAACACATGTAAGAGGCAAATATTTAACAGTATGAATATTTCAGTGATATTAAAAATCATTAAAAAAATTGATTCATTAGAAATAAAGACCCATGTATAAAATTTTCACTTTATAAGAACATATTAGAATTTTTAATTAGGTATAAAGTATATCTAAAACTTAGAAAATTATATAACTCTAACTTATTTTTCCCATCTGAAGATTAAGAGAAATGATAAATTTGGATCCATTTCTTATAACCTGGTATAATTAGGTACCATATCTGAACAATTTATGTTCTAGAATTCTAAATAATATTGATAAGCACAGATTATCTGTTTTGAGTTATGAAGGTTTATTTGGTTGCTAGGTATATTGACTTCATTTTAATTTAACTAACCAATTTACATAACGATTATTTTCAACTTCTCTACAGAATGTCTCATGATTTTCCTTTCAAACGCTGTTATTGGAAAGTAGTTTTGAATGTTGTGGCATTATTGTTAGTTTACATTCTCTTGAACCTAGAAAGATAAAGGTTACCACTTCTTGTCAAGTTTAAATAGAGTCTTCATCAATACATGGAACACAATATGTAATTGTTTTTTATGTAGAAATCTGGAAATATTGAAACTACTTTATCTTTCATGACAGTGAGTGAAAGGTTACATAACTCTTATTTGTTTTAAGAGCAATCCTGGCTAGCTGACACAGCTGTTATCATGACGGTAATTTGGTGCTGAATGAACAAGAAGCTATCTTGGGAAGGAATTTCCATAACTGTTGCAGCTAATACCACATTGGAAGAGTCATTTCCTTCCATACTGCATCCCGAATATCCGGTGAGTTCAGGGACAAGAAAATGGCAGTTTTTTAATCTGTATACCCACCATTAGCTTCTGCAATTTCTTTATTCACTTAGTACATTTTTGATGTATTTTAATGGTAAAAAAATTAAAGAAATTCGTACAAATGCAAATCCAGACCTTCCATGCAATATAAATCATGTACATCTAAGCACACACTCTTTCACACACACATTGTTATAAATTCTCTAATAATCCACTTAAAGATAAAATTAACTTACGATAGACTTAATAAATATTTATGAAAGAATGCTTTAAGATTATCCAAAGAATATATGGTTGTCTCCTTGCCAGTTTTGGTTGTATAAGGATAAATGTACTGTAAGCATAATTATCTCTGTAGTTATCATTTCTAAACAACAATTTAGAAGAATATAAATCAGGTAATAAACTGATTATTGTGGAGAGCATTATTAAGCTTCTTGCAATCTAGGATTATTGGATATGTTCTTTTTTTCTCTTTTCAATTAGTCGTATGGTATAAATTTAGATAAGATTAATGCTAACAAGAAGATAGGAATATGTGTTAAGAAATATGTCTTTGTAACAATGCATGTTGAAATGTTTAGCAACTGTTTTGTGTAATTTGGTGTATTTAATTTTTAAAGTACATTTATTATGTGTTTAATATATAAAAGTACTTTGAGAGTGTGTTTCCCTTATGAGTAGTACTTCGTATACAGGCCTCTATCTGGAGTCAGATGCATCTCCCTAACAGCCATGGAGGAAAGCTGGGGAAAGTATAAAATAATTTTAACCACATAGCCTTCAAAGACGCTCAAAACTTAGGGGATGAAGATTCCGGAGATAAAGAAAGTACACGGATGATAACCAAAGTCTTGTGCAGGTCTCTTTCCTAAGAGTATTTGCTGATTCACCCTGAGAGGTCGAAGGATCTAACAGAAAGAGGAACAGTGCATACTATTTTATTCAGTTTTACTGAATTTAGAAGGAAAAAAAAAAGAAAGAAGGTTTAGGTCTTAAGAGGCGGCAAAGATTCCAGAGAAAAGAAACCCAAAGAATAAAAAGGACATTAAGAAGCAAATGGAGCATTTTGCAGGCATTTCTCCATAAGGCACATAGCAAATAATACATACACTGTCACCTTCAAGAACTGCTGACCAAAACAACGTCCAGGATAGATGTCAGTGTTTTGAGAAGACAGCAATTTGAGAACCTCCCAAAAGGGAGGGGACTAGTAAACATGTCGGGTTTTCAACTGAGACATCTGAGATAATGGAAAATGTTGTGGGGCTTTTTTTAAACAAAGAAAAATTAATAATAACCTCTGAAGGCAAGTTTACATTACTCTAGCAGCCAATTGCCAAAGAAATTAAATATTCTTTAAGGGAAGATTACGTCATCAAGAGTGTCTAATATTTATCATGTAACAACTCTCATATTTAATTTAAAAAAAAAAAAAAAACTGCCAACTTTACCAGAACACAGACCATGGAGCCAAATTATTAGAATCAGATATATAGGTAAGCCAAACTATTAGACAAAAAATAAAACAAACATAGCTAATAATTTAATGAAATGCACTTTTTAAATACAAAGCTAAATCAAATGAAAAGGTTAAAGTTTAAATAAACCTTTAAAAATTGGCAGCAGATTGAATACAGTGAGACAAAGATTAGTGAACTAGAAAATGTAAATATAAATTACTCAGATGGATGCCATTTGGACTGGGTAGCTACCCAAAGGAAAAAAAGCAATATTTTTACCAAAAGACACCTGCACTCAAATGTTTGTTGAACCACAAAGATGTAGAATCTACCCAAGTACCCGTAAATTCATGAATGGATTAACCAAATGTGGTAATCATGGAGTACTAGTCAGCCATCAAAAAGGAAGACAATACCTTTTGCAGCAATTTGGGAGGAACTGGGGACCATTATCTTAAAGTGAAATATCTCAAGAATGGAAAATCAAATACCATATGTGGTCTCTAATAATTTAGAACTAACTGAGGGACACATATGTACGTAGAGAAAAGTAAAAATCTGTGGAAATCAAGCAGACAGGCGTGTGGAGAGGGGGAGGGGAGAGTAACAACCCCACCTAGCTGTGCATTGAACACTATTTGGGTGATAAGTGCATTTAGGGGTCTGCCTCAAGCCATGTATGAAAAACATCTCTACCCCCTAATATTTTGAAACCAACAAAATTTGCATCTATTATTTACCCTTTAAAAAATGTGTGTGTGTGAGAACAATATGTATATAATGTTCTCTCAAGCTTGGCTCTTAACCCTTGGCCTTAAGTTCCAGATAGTCAGAACTATAGATCTGCACCCTCATGCCCAGCTTATATTTCCAATTTTAATAACATAACATTTTTTCCTTTCTAGCAATGCACTAATTTGGGGAATCCTATGTTCATCCCTCCCAAATGAGTCATGACAACACCCTGCCACAGAATAAATTATTTTGAGGTCTAAAACCATCCTTTTAATCCCTAAGAAGACTATTGCTCTTTACTGACTTGGATTAAAACAGGTGTTGATTTCAGATAGTTCATGGAAGCAATTTTTATTTTTTCAAGGCATTTTAAACTTAAAAAAGTAACTCGAATTTATCTAGATTTAGTTTGTCTATCAAAGGTATTTTTCCTGATAGGAATTTCCTTACTCATATATGGTAATATTAATTCTGTATTTTGAATAATTTATTTGTATCATATCTTTCCTATTGAAGTCAGCTGTAGAAATTATCTTCAGTTATATTAAATTTCTCCAACTCAAATTTTAATCTAATAGCTCCATGTTATTTTTGTGGTTTTACAAATTACTTTAATATTTGCTTTCATTTGTTCTTCATCATAACTTTTAATTTTACAAAATAATTCATATGAAAGTTTAGACTTGCAGTAAAACTTTTGAATTCTAGGTAAATTAGATCTTCAGTAAAATGATAAAATGTGATTGTTATTTTTAATGGATATGCAAAATGTAGGATGTTTCTGAATGAAAATATTGAAAAGCCTTAACACAGCTGGCATAAAAATTAAATTAAAGGAGAAATGTTATTTCTTATAAGAAGAAACTTTGTCTTTTGGGTATACTGAGTTGACAAATCCAGATAATCCAAGTATCATCGCTACTCCTCAGTCCTGTAATTTTCCCAATGCTCCCTTTTATTTTTTTATTTTTATTTATTCATTTATTTTTGCAGTTTTTGGCCTGGACTGGGTTTGAACCTGCCACCTCCGGCATATGGGGCCGGCACCCTACTCCTCTGAGCCACAGGCGCCGCCCCAATGCTCCCTTTTAAATGTATTGATTTTGTCCTAACTCCTTTCTCTCTAGGAAGTAACTCCCTTTTGAGAATCACATGCAGATACACTGTATAAAAAAAATAATTAAAAAGAGGCATTTTTCTAGTATGTTTATAAGTTTCTAATTAAAAAACAAGCAAATAAATAATCAAACAGAAACATTTCTCTAAAGCCTTTGAATAAACTTGTAAAGTTCTATGACCACTTTTTTAATGAGTAGAATCATTTCCAAAGGTTATGCATAAATCATTTACTGACAAGAGAAATTGTATTATTAGATACATTAGATTAGATTTATGAGAACTTAATCTTCTTGGAACTAAGGATAGTGTCAATATTTGCTGAATCCTGTGGACAAAGTGAGAGCCCTACAGAAATTCAGAGACGTGGATTGACAGAGCAACGGGAATCCTGATGATACAGCTGAAGAAGTTATTAAAAATAAAGCTGATAATATTTTATTTCTGTCACAGGCTTTCTTAAAACTTTTAAACCTGTATTCATACATGCATGTATTTATGTGTTTGTAAATTATAAACTCTCTTATAACCTTTTAAGTGACCATTGTTCCTTTAATTTTTACCATGATGTTGGCATACAGAAGATATTCAAACAGTAGTTGTTGAATCCATAAATAATGTAATGATTCACACATTGGTAAACAAGAGTTGCAAGTCAAGAATAAAGAAACTGATCAATATAAACCTTCCATGGAACAAAAGTTTCTTGCACTGAGCAGAATGACCAAATCCTCTTAATCTGTACTAATACTGAACAATTTTCTAATTGATTTTATATGTAGCTTTTTTATTCTCTAGTTTAAATTAAGCATTTTCAATATTTCAACCATGTGGGTTTTTTTATTTTATTAATATTTCTAATCATTTTTGTCCTTGGCATCAGAGCTCATGTAGGATTTTGCTGATATAGGGACTTAGCAAGAATTATTGAATAAATCAATATAAAAAATGCAGTGATTAGAAAAAAGATAGGAAAACATACCACAAATGACTCTTAGAGTAAGTTAGGAAACTAAGTTGGGAAACTTAGTTGGGAAACTATTTATGTTAATAAACGTAAAGGCAGAAAAATCAAGTAAAATATCAGTGGTTATAAAGGAGACCAAGAGAAGGAATGGGTATAAAAATCTGGGTGTCTTCTAATCTTTTCACAGAAGTTGTCTTAGCTCACAAGTGTAACTATTCTATTTTTACATTGATACATGATAGTTTACATATTTATGTAGTATTTTTTACATGCTCAGAATGCGTAATATTGAATTTAGTGTTATTTGGGGGCATCCACCACCCTTGGATTCGTCATTTTCCTCACTCCTAGCTAGTTTCAGATACCCTACACAGTGTTGTTATCATCACCCTACTCCGTTATTGAGTATTAGAACTTATTTTTTATCTAACTGTATGCTCGTTCCTATTCACCAACTTCTCTTAATCTTGCCCCTTACCACACACACTTCCCAGCCTCTTATATCTAAATCCTAGTCTCTCCCTCTATAAGAAAAACTTTTTTTATCTCCCACGTGTAATTCTGTCTTTCTGTGTCTGGCTTACTTCCCCTAACATAATGACCACCACCTTCATCCTTGTACCTGCAAATGACATGATTTCATCCTTTTCTACAGTATTTCATTGTGTATATATGTGTATACCACTTTTTCCCTACCCATTCATCCCCTGGTAGACAATTATGTTGACCCCATACCTTTCCTATTATGAATAAACATATGCAATAAACATGTGTCTATACATCAATTGCTTTTCTTTTGATTGATATTCGGGAATGAGATCACTGGATTGTGCAATAGTTCTATGTTTAATTTTTTGAAAAATCCTTGTACTGTCTTCCATAGGGTCTGTACTAGTTTACATCCCACTGGCAGTATTTAACAGTTCCTTTTTAGCCACATCCTCACCAACATCTGTTAGTTTTTGTTTTTTACCCATTCTAACTGGGGTAAGATGATGTCTCATTGTAGTTTTGATTTGTGTGCCCTTGATAATAAGTGTAGTTAAGGATTTTTTAATATCTTTGCCTTCTTTTGAGAAATGCCTACTCATATCCTTTGCCCACTATTCAATTAGACTTGTCTAAAATTGTTTAATCATTTGAGTTCCTGAGTATTCTATCTGTAGGGCAAATGTGTGGGTCAGGCTAGGCTAAACCACATTGTGGTCACAGACAACTTAGGCTTTGCTCATGTTCATTTCTTCACAGACTGGCTGTAGCTTTGCTTTCTATCTTTGTCCTTGAAGGTCACACAGAGCAGCAGCTGCTGCATCCGAAAGGAGAGATGGTGTGCTTTCTGGTGATTTCCAGCACTGGAATCAGAAGTAACAAATGGCATTTTCATTCATAGTTTTTGACCAAAGAAAGTCAAAAGATCAAGATGCAAGAGAATGAGACAGGAAACAATTGGGGGAAAGGTAACACAGTTCATCACATAGACTCTGAAGGCTAAGTCTGTCGCTTACCAAGTAACTGTGCAATGTGTGAAGACTATTTAGCCTTTCTGAGCCTTAGCTTTCTTATTAATAATGAGTAGATAACAATCCACACAAATTAATCAAAAATAGTCAGACTCTATATTAAGTGCCCAATTAAAGAGTTACATTTGATCTGCTTTTCTACGTACAGAAAACTTACACAGTGATGATAATAAATAAATTCATCAATATTTTTATTTTTTAAATTTTTTCAGTCTTAAATTTCTAAAGCTTCTAAATAATAGTAAAATTGAATTATACAAGAGAATACAAGAAATTAAGACTTATCAATGAGATAAGGGTGAATTCCTCGGGCTTCTATACATAGCTCCTAAGATTTTTTTCCTTTCTTGTCATTTCTTAGGCATAAAAGGTTAATTTGATTTAGAATTTTTGTAAATATTTCTACATATGTTTAGTATCCATGTTATAAATAACAAATTCTCATAACTAATTTGATGTAAATATGAAATTCTACTAATCTTTCATTTTATTATTTATGCTAATTTATCACTTCATTATCAGTGAAAATTGAGAATTTGTTACTCTCAGGAATATAAGAATCTTTTGTTCTATTGAAAGTTTCTCTTAAGTCCCTTTAATCTTGTCTGTAGCTTATGTTTGAGGATGTGAATAATCACTGAGATTTTTCTCTGAACATTTCCAAATTTTCACATCTTTTTAAACTTTGGAAATAATGAAAAGACATAATAATCTAGTAAGTATTGCCCTAAGCTATGTCTCAAAATTTAAATTATCTTGGACATAATATGCGCCTAAATCAAAAAATCATAGAATAAAAAATAGTGGAAATGAGAATGAATATAAATTAGTAACCATCAGGATTATTTTGTGGATGTAGCTTATTGAAGATGCATACATATAGAACAAAAGAGAAAAACCTATATAGGTAAAAAGGAAGACTGTTACCCAGCACCATGATTACACCTTCCTGCAAATACATCACCAAAAATACGACTGTCCTGCTTTTTAGGAAACATAATAATGATAGGATGCCTCTCTGTGTCTTTCCACAAGCCACATAAATACTGGACTAAGAATACATTGGACACTTTGAATAAACAGCTTCCTTTGTAGTTGTTTTACTTCATTGTTATTTATCTCTTCTGAATGGCAATTTTGCTAAGTGATTAAAAACATGGACTTCAAATTTGTACAACCTCTAGATATCTGACCTTCAACAATTGCTTTTAAAAATATTCTTCCTGTGAAAAATGAGAATTAAGAATAATAAATAAGCTAATTACAAGAAACAGTGTCTAACAGTGTTTCCTAGAGAGGAAGAATTCAATAAATGTTACCTGTCATTATCAAATGAACCCTGGCTAGGAGAATTATTAACAGAAAGAAGTATCTCTTCTGTGTTCTTAGTTTCCTTAGTTTGTAAATCAGGGCTCTGCTTGAAATGAATGTTTATTGTCAGATTCAAATTTCCGCAGAAACTCAGGAATCCAGTTCAGGCTCCTGCATGCATCCCAAATAGGTTGCATGTATTTTATAATTTCTCTCGGTAATTGGCATTGAGAGGCTGTGCCAAATGTTTGGTTTTCAATTACATGCATTTTCTTTATTAAAGGGATCATTCTCCTACAAACTGTTAAAAAAGCCAGGTCTGTGAAATCCTAAACCCAGAAGACCTGGTTATTATATATATTATTTCTATTCTGGGTTGAACTAATGCAGATTTTAATATTGAAACATTGTACCATACCTAACGTTGCTTATTTTAACATTTACAAAATAATTATTGACATCCATTTTAGGTGATATCGTCTTCATAATCAATTCATATTACAGAATTGGCTTTATTAATTATTTTGTGTCTACACAGTAAAAATTATTGTTACACAGGCCTAGATGTGGAAATGTGGTAGTGTATTCCATTTTTCGCCTGGGATAAGTATTTTTATGCCTAAAATAAGAATTGCTAAAATATTTTTATGCACTCATAAGCTTCTAAAAAATACTTACTAGTTGTTTAATTAGGGAACCTCTTCCAACTTCATCAGACTCAATGGATAATAACTTCTTTTGTGTAGTTAGTGAATCATTTACCCATTAGAGCATGGGCACATTCTACTGTTGTATAAGTTGAAATAGAATACAAGAAAAATGGATTTCCTGTATTGTTTTCAAATAACTAAATCTCTAATAATTCTTGAAAAGGCTAATTAGAGTCATACCTGATTAAATAAGTAAATCTCTAATAATTCTTGAAAAGGCTAATTAGAGTCATAACTAATTAAAACATCATTTTCATAATTTTTGAAATGCGTGTTCTTCTAGCTATCAAGGAAATGTATTGGAGATTTACCTATTTGAGAATCAGCAGTAGCAATATTTAAGCAAGTGTATTTCTATAACCACATAGTTACTTTCTTTTTGTATAGAAGATAATTATCTTTCCATAATTTCCTTACTCTTACTCGGGACAGAGTAATACAGTGGCATTTCCTGAATACACAATGTTGGGAATATAATATAACTCATCCCTCTGTTTCCCAAGAATAATATCTTGTCTGTTTATGGTGACTTAGACATATTCCAAGACAAGGTATGTTTTTCTTTACTATGTATTTTACTTTTTTCAATATACTTACTTACAAGAAAATCTTTAATGTCCATTTCCTACAGTCTACTAAAGTAACGTAAGCATTTTCTATCATGCTTCTCTCAAAGTTCTTCTAAGCTCTGCCCACTGCCCAATTCCAAAACCATGTGCACATTTTAGATATTTATTGCAGCAGGACCTCATTTCTGGTAACAAAATCTGTGTAGTCTACTATTGTAACAAATCGCCAACAATTAGGGCTTAAAAATGATTACGTATTACTTAACGGTTTAATAGTTCAGAAGTCCAGGCTTTCTAAGATGGTTTTTCTGCTCTTATCACAAAAAGCCAAAAATATATACATACACTGGCCTGGACTACTATCTGAAAACTCTGAAGAGGAATATTCTTTAAGGCTAATTCAGGTGTTGAAATTTAATTCACTTGTCATACCTTCCTTGTGCATTCTACCTTTTCAAGCTAAAAACAGTAAGTAGGCTTCTTGGGCTGTGATTTCTGATTTTTTTCTTCTGTTCTCCTCTTCTTAGCCTTGAACAGCTCATGTAATCAGATCAGGGACATATCTTAAGTTCAGCTGACTTGGGAATTTAGTTTCAACTGCAAAGTAACCGTGCAGCAACCCCAAATCAGTATTTGACTGAATAATGAAGATACTAAAAAAATCAAGGAGTAGAGCATTATTCAAATTTTGTCTACCAGAAAGTCTCTTCCTCCCACCAAAAAAACTCAGCTTTACTTGATAGACCTAATTCTTAGTTCACTATTAAATTTATATGAATACTTTTCTCTGCTAAAGGGTGATGGTTAGCGTGCATTTTAGACTACTTGTGTATTAGATACTGAAACTCTGATCTGGCCTTGGGGAGTCAGGGAAAAAAATGCTTAGGTATCTGAAAATTTTAATTTAGGGAAGGGCTTCAAGATGTCTGATTAGAGGCATCTCTTACTCATCTCCTCTACTAAGAAGAACCAAAATGTGAATACTTCAACTAGATTACTCTAGAGAGAATGTCAGAATTCAATAGAGAAATGACAGAAAAGACCTAAAGAAGGAAAGGAAAGGAAAGAAGGAAGGCAGCTTTGGCAGGGAAGAGAGACTCCTTAGTGTGGGGAGGGGGAAGGGAGTGACCCCCAGTGGTCCACATTCTTAGTGCAGACGCATTTAATCTAAGCCACAGGAGAGACTCTTTTTTTTTTTTTTTTTTTTCATTTTGTACAGGTTCTTTAATTTTTGCATTGTTATATGCATGGTTGTTTTCCATTGTTTTTCAACCCTAAGCCCTCCATCTGTGCCATGCTCTGAAATGCTAGGTCTAGAGGCTAAACCATATATTTCCCAGATGTTCCTGCCAGCTGGCTTCCTGGTATGGTCTAATGATTGGACAATTGGATACATTAGAGAGAAGGGCACAGGGAGGAGAAAAAAAACTTTCTTCTTGTCACTGATTGCTGCCAGCTTCACACCAATAGCAGAAGACAGCTACAGTTGTAGCCTCCAGCTTCTCTTGCCAGTACCAGCTCCAGTGTTTAGCCCCCTTGGTGCTTCAAACCCTGAGTACTCCAATGAGAAGTTGAGAAGTCTAAGAACTGACTGTGCACCAGGAAAGATCCTTTAGCCTGGCAACCCTTGTAAACCCTGAGACTAACATAGAAAACTCTGTGGAAAACTATGCACAGGTGTCACTATAGAGTAAGTTCATGCTGCATCCCACAAGCCCCCAGGTCCTAGGTAGTGGCAGCACTGTGCTATTTTGAGAGCATAAACCTTACCCCATTAGACTGCATCCTGCCTACAACCCAGGGTGAGGAGGCAGCTGTAGGCATCAATTCTTCACATTTCTTGATTTTGACAGGGGTGGCCATTCAGTCTCACATGCCCTGAAAACAAATTCCACTGCTCACACCCATCATCCTTATGGATTCCTGGAGTCCCAGAGGATGTCCCACCACTGCTATTACAATTATCCATGCCATGTCCACTACCCAGGAGGTGAAGACCCCACCCACTCACTTGATCCACTGTTGCCCTTCTGACACCTAAACAAATCACTTGTAGACTACAAAACTGACCTTTCTGAACCTGAAAACATCAGCATCACTATACACAGCCCTGGTGTATAGTCATGTGCAGTCCACTGCTATCAGCCCTGACTGAAGATTGGTTTAACTGGCATCCTAATGCCCAACAAAACTTCACCACAGTCTCTACTAGCAAGGGTTCCCTAAGTCACTTAGGAAACCACAGACACCACTAACTCTGATTACAAACAAATGAGTCCTATGGAAATGACTCAATTTCATGTACCTACACTCAAAACCAAAGTGAGGTACCTTACCAACACTATAGATACATTTTCAGAAAAAATATCTCCTTGTAAGAACAAATTCAATTAAATAAAGAAGCCACTGTTACACAAAATGTGCAGATATAAATGTAAAGACACAGGAAACAGAAAAATCATGGAAATATGGCTATAGTAATTGTTCAGCAACATATCTCAATAAAAATAAGCTTATGACCTTCTAAGAAAAAATTCAAATTTCAATACTGAACAAGTTCAGTAAAAAATAATACAAAAGAATAAGGAGGACAATTCAGAAAATGAATTAAAAATTTACCAAAGAGATAGAAATTGTTAAAAAAGAAACCAAACAGATATTCTGGAACTGAAGAATTTATTGAATAAAATACAAAGTACATCCCAAAGCTTCAACAATAGATTAGTTCAAACAGTGAAAAGAATCTCAGAACTTGAAGATATATCTTTTTGAAATAACTCAGACAAAAATAAAGGAAAAAAATAGGAAAGAATGAGCAAAGTCCCTATGCCATATAGAATTCTTCATAGTGAAAAACATTGAAATTATCAAGGTCCTTGAAGGCAAAGGGAGAATGAAAGGCTTAAAAAAGCCATTTAATGAAATAACAGATAAAACTTCCCAAGGCTAGCAAGAGGTTTAGATATCCAGATAAAGAAAACCCAGAGGTCATCAAATAGATACAATGCAAAAAGTCTTCCCTGTGGCACATTATATTCAAACTGTCTAAAGTCAAGTACAAAGAGAGAATTCTAAAACCAACAACAGAAAAGTGTCTAGTCACCTAAAAGGTACCCTCATGAGATCAACAGGTGATTTTTGAGTAGAAGCCTTACTGTTCAGGTGAGAATAATTCAAAATATGGAAAATAAAAAGAAAAGTGTCACCCAAGAATACTGTATCACAAAAATAATTCTTAATAAATAAAGGAGAAATAAAGTCTTTTTCAGACAAGCAAAAGTGGAGAAAGTTTATCACCACTAGAGTAGCCCTAAAGAATTGCCCAGAGGAATCCTAAAGCTGGAAAGAAAAGAATAACACTTGCCATTATGAAAACACATGAACATTTAAAACTCATTAGTAAAGCAAACATAGAAATGAAGAAAATAATTAAATAGTACTGTCAACCCAAAATCACAAACAATATGAGGGGGAAAAAAGGAACAAAAAATATACAAAACAACCAGAAAGCAACTAAATGATATTTTAGGAAAGACTTAAATGCAAAACCCCAAACTATAATACCACCAGAGGAAAACCTAAGGAAAACTCTTTAGGACATTGGTCCAGGAAAACATTTTATGGCTAAGATATAAAAAAAAAGTAGACAGCCAAAAAGACAAATGGGATAATATTGAACTAAACAAATTCTACAAATGAAAGAAAAAATCAACAGAGTGAAGAATCAACCTGTAGGATGAGATAAACTATTTGCAAACTATTTATTTGAAAAGTATACCCAGAATAGTCAAGTAACTTAAAAGACTCACCAGTAAAAAAAAAAAGTATCCCATTGAAAATGGGTAAAAGACATGAATAGGCATTTCTCATAAGAAGACATAAATACAAATGGCCAGTAATTATACAAAGAATACTTAAATTTGCTACTCATCAATGAAGTACAAGTCATAATCGTAAGATATATCATCTTATCCAAGTTAAAATGGCTATTATGAAAAAAGATAAAAAATAACAGATGCTGGTGAGGATGTGAAGAAAAGGAAACTCTTCTACACTATTGGTGTGAATGTTAATTCTTACAGCCACTATGGAAAACAGTATAGAGATTTCTCAAAAAACTGAAAATAGAACTACTCTATGATCTAGTAATCCCACTACCAAGTATTTGTCAAAAGAAAAGGAAATTCTTATATCAAAGATATACATGCCCTCCCACATATATTATAGCACTTGCTATTAATAATAGCAAGGTTATGAATCAACCTCATTGTTCACTAAAGGATGGATAGATAAAGAAAATGTGATGCATACACACAGACATATGTACAAGGTGGCCATAAAGTTTGCGTGCAATTTTAAAAGTTTGTGCAACATGAAATACTATTCTACAGTAAAAAATAATGAAGTCATGTAATTGCAGGATCATGAGTGGAATTGGATAAGATTATGTTAAGTAAAGTAACCCAGGCACAGGAAAACATATCACATGTTCTCACTCATATGTGAAAGTAAAACAGTAGATCACATGGAGGTAGAGCTTAGAATGATAGGTACCAGAGACTGGGCAGGGTATATGGGTGTCAGAGGGAGGAGAGAGAGTCTGGCGAATGGGTACAAAGATTCAGTTAGACAGAAGGAAGTAGTTCCAATATTTGATAGTAGAGTATGTTGACCATAGTTAACAACAATACATGTTTTTTTCAAAATATAGAAGATCTAAAATATACCTAACACCTAGAAATGAGAAATACTTGCTTGATGTCTGCCCTAAGTACCCCAATTTATTATTACTCATTCTGTACACATATCAAAATTTCACAAGAACTCCATGTATAAGCACAAATATATAAAACATTTTTTAAAAAGTAAATAAGATTTAAATATTTTAAATTAATAAATAAAGATTGTATATATTTATCTTCTACCACATAATGTCTTTTAAAAAGGTATCCAACACATTGTCAATGACTTAATTGAACTAATTAACATGGACATTAACTCAAGTGCATATTTTTTGTTATGAGAACACTTAAAATCTATTGATTTAGTGATTTTCAAATACAAATGGTTTCCAACTTACTATAGTTCAACCTTTTATGTAAAATGTAAAAAGATATTTCCCAAACTATATTAAATAGAAATTATCAAAGGGGAATTGTTAAAATGTTTCATTGTCATGTGATTTTGGATATCATTGAAATAATAGTTTTACCATGGAACCTAACATTTAAGATGTTCTAAAAATTTCTACAGAAATAAAATATTTAACTTTTTAATCCTATTTATTATTTATAATCTTACTTTTTTTTTTTTCAGAAATACATAGTACATACAAGCCAAACACTGTGATGGTAACAAGGTAATGACTACACACTGCACAATATAGTTTAATATATTAAATGATATGTATTAATATTAAGGGCTGAGAACACTACCTTGCACTCCATAAACATCAGCAATTAGCTCATATTATGTGGAGTGTCTGTAAACATTACAGCTCCTGCTCAAATGGAGCTAAGAGTTTAACAAAATTCAAATAAAGATCTGTAAATAATTGAAGTGTATATAATTATGAAATGATAGAATGGGTACTAGTTATGAGGAATATTTCACTCAGTTTGGCTAGAAAAGTCTCTTATATTAAGGTGACCAGACATCCCGTTTTTGGCAGGACAGTCCTGATTTTTAACAATTTGTCCCAAGGCCTTCGGCATTTTAAAAAAGTCCTGATTTTTGGAAAGAATGCACTACAAGCTAGGGAACAGTGAGAGAATGGAAAGGGAATATACGGTTTTTGGCTGCTGAAAAGGTTAATATAACTCCATTTGGGAATGAAGAGGTTAATGTAACTTCATTTGGAAATGAAAAGGCTAATGTAAACTCCCTTCTTCCCTCCTGGGCAAGGTATTAGAAGGAGACTGGCTCCCTCCCTTGCTTCTAGGCAAGGACAATTAGCTCAGAAGGAGCCAAACTGTCTGGAACAAACAAGCAGCCTCCCAAGCTCAGAAGGAGCCAAACTGTTTAGAACAAACAAGTAGCCCCCCCCTCCCCAGAGTAAGGTGACCAGATGTCCCACTTTTGCTGGGACAGTCCCGATTTTCAACAATTTGTCCCATGTCTTGTAGCATTTTAAAAAGAGTTCCAATTTTTGGAAAGAATGCACGACGACAAGCTAGGGAACAGTGGAGAGAACAGGAAGGGAATATATGGTTTCTGGCTGCCATGTGGTTATGAGTTTTATATTATTTTTGTTAATTTTATAATGTTAAACTTTAATAATAACAAATAATTGTCGAGAACTGATTACTGAGAACTGCTTATCAAAGTTTGCATTGTTGTCAGGCCCAGCCCCCCAGACCCCACCCCCATCAATGGTTTCCCGCTTTACCAATGTTAAAATCTGGTCACCTTACTTTTATGGAAGTTAAGTTTCATGCAAGACCTGAAGCTTGGGCAATATGAAGGCTAGAAAAAGTTTTGTGAAAAGCTGTCACTATGTGCAAACACCTTAGAAGGAAATAGCTTGGTATTTTCAGAGAGCAGCATGAGATAAGATGGGACAGAAAGGGCCAGACTAAAAAATTCTGTAAGTCATAGCAAAGATGTATAGTGTGATTGTTATCACAAATATGACTGTAAAGCATTCCAAGTTCTAAGTGGTGGGTGTGTGTGTGGTTATTTATTAGAGGTGACATTTCACCTGTTTTATGTGGATTTCTATAAATTCTTATGTAGTCTGAATTCAATACCTTGGAAAGTTTTGTACTAACCATCTTCTGGTCCTCTGTGACTTCACTTTTCTCCTTCTTAATATTTGAGAAAGAGAAATACCTAATCTTAATATGGCCCAATGTATTAATCATTTCCTTTATACTAGGGATTTGGGGTCCTGTTGGAAGATATATTCCCTGACCACAAATTTATGAAGGTATACCCCTTTGTTATGGCTATAAACAGGACATGGAATTAGTTCATAATAATTGACATAAAATGAGTCAGGTTTCATTGTTTTATGTATGGATCATATATGGGTAATCAATTGGTAGAGCACCACCTTTTGCAAAGTAGTAGTATGTGAAAAGTTTTCCATCTGTGATCTAAAGAGATAGTGATAGGTATAGGGTAAGACTGACTTCATAGAATAAGTTAAGAAATATTCCCCTTTCTACATTTGCAAGAGTTTGTAAAGAACTATTAATAAGTTTTCTTTGGGTATTTGGTAGAATTCACCAGTAAAGCCGTTATAGTTTTTATTTTGAGAAGTTTTTGGATTATTAATTCAATCTCTTTACTTGCCTTAGGTGTAGTTAGTGTTATCGAGGTTTACAATGTGTTTGTAAAAAGTTGTTCATAGTACCGTTTTATTCTTCATTTTTTTCTTTAATGGCAGAAGTGATTCCACCTCTTTTATTTTGTTTTGATTTTTTAATTTTTTTTTGATCCATGTAGGCAAAAAGTTGTCAGTTTTGCTGATCTTTCAAAACACTAATTTTTTATTTGATTAGTTTTATTATTTTTATTATCCATTGAATTACCTCCCATTACTTCCCGCATTCATCTTTAGTTTTTACCTTTGATGTATTGAATCTATACTGCTTGTTTGCCTCTCGAGGGTAGGCTCTTTAATTTTCCCTCCTTACCTACCAACTTTAATTTACATTTCAGTCTTCATGTAGTGGCTTTTGTATTTCATCAAGAGTTGTATTTAGAGTCAGCAGGGAAGGTACAGTTTAGGGACCTTACTATACCTCCTGACTGAGAACAGAATTCCTCTGTGTTTGTTTTTAATTGAACCAGAATGTAGGTTGTTATCAGTCCATCCTAGGAAAGAATTTCTATTATATTTTCCTCAGCTCAAAATATGAATAGATACATGATTTTAAAGCAGAGAGTTTGCATTTATCAGCTTTTAAAAAAGACTACACTTTTATGCAACACATTTCCTAGCTGTATAAATTCTATGAGGGCTCTATTATCCTTGGATCTAGAGTTATTGATTTTTCTGGGTAGGGATCCTACAGCCCGTTCTTCTGCAATTTCAGGAACTAGTTTTAAGCAGACCATAAAAGCAATTTAACTTAAGGGATCAATTTGAGAGTTGAATTTGAGAACAATTTAGGGATGGAAAGAAACCCTACAGTGGGTGTTTTGAATGGCAAACTGCTCATTATTTTTTAAATCAGAAACTCCCAGAGAAGGGTTAACAAAATGGCATATGGTAAAACATGTGTTGACATAACAACTCCCACACCCTATAATGAAGGAATAAATTTTGGGTTCACATAGTTCCTATAATCTGGTGAATGTCACATTCTTCTTTTTTCCACTTCAGATTTTTTTTTTTTTACAGAAATTAAAAGTGCCAGAAGCTAAGACACAGGAGAATGAAGTGAAAATACTTAGGATCAAATCTGTGGATCATTCTAGACAGCACTGGAATATAGGAAAGCTGTTGGGATCTGGCTGATGCCAACAAGTAAGTGATAGGTTTACATTTTATAGTACACACATATACAAGTATTTATATTTTATACCACTACAAACAAAAGAAAGCAAAGTTAAAAGCAAGCCTGAGACTAAGATTAATCATTGTCAACATATTTCCAGAACACATAAAAAAACTGTTACAAATATAATACCAAATAAAAAAATGGAGAAATAAATAGAGCCAGCACAATAAAAAATTTGATACAAAGGATGTATTAAACATATAAAGCAATCACATCCTACTGATCTTTTGAAGAAACAGAGATGTGTATTAAAACATTCCTCATAGGCCTGGATCCCTACCTAAAGTAAGATTCCAAATTTCAATTTGATTTGGAATATGTTTTTTTGTCAAAGGATGAAGTCACCTGATTTTCATCAAACTAATTATGAAGAATCACTGAGTCTTGTTAAGAATGCAACAAAATAAAGAAATAAAATAAAACTAAAAATTTTGATGGTTCAGTTTGAGAAATTCTATGTGAATCTCTCTTAACTGTTGTAATATGTGATAGAATATTAAATGCTCTTAAATTGTAGCAGTAAAGAAGCTTATTTACTATTATCATAGTGTTTCTTTGGTTATTAGACCATAGGAATTTTTTAATATATTATTCAACATTTTGTATAGTCATAGTGGTCTTTGAAGATTGCTTTTCACTTGATCCTTCATAAAACTCCATATTGAACTTTTTCTGATTATAATTTAACTGTTTTATAGTCCCAATTAAGTAGGTATAAGTTACTTTAAAATGTGTGACTTAAGGTAACAATGTGAGTTTTTCATCCATCAAATAGGGGAAATGTGAAACCAACCAGTGTTAGTGAAGGTAACACTACCCATAGGGGTGTTAACCAGTAAAGCAGATTTAAAGAGAGATGTGATATCACCCATTAAATTTAACTTGTGTAAATGTTCTCACTTGGTGGTAGTTTCTGCAAATTGTCCAACATTCAATAATGCACCTTATATAAATTTATATAAGAAAAAAGTACAATAAGGTTTATGTTATAATTGTTCATAATTGAAAAAAAATAGTATTAACTATCCACCAGCAAGAGAGAAACTGGAAATAATATGAATAATGAAAAATAATCATAGAAAATTAAAATGATTGTTTTATGTACCTACTGGGAATAATCTTCTTGGCATATTAAATTAAAAAAAAAAAAACCAAACTGATTGTAGAGTAAGTATAATGTGGTACTTACTCTATTTATGGTAGAAAAAAATCTATGCGTGTATGTATCTATGTGTGTATCATGAAAACCTTAGAAAGAAAAGGACTAGAATATAGCAATAGACACTCTTAAACAATGACTTGAATTGGAAAATAGTGTGATACTATCATGTGAGTGTTAATATATAAGAGAGTATGTGTATCTAAATAAACAGCTATTCCATGAATGCTCATGGTTGAGTAAGAAGAACATAATTGGAACAGGAACCAAATCTTTCTTAAAAAACAACTGAAGCCTGACTTGTAGATCCACAGATATATACCATAAATCTAGGTTCCAAAGTTCTACAACGTATGATATGGTTTTAATTTTTGTGATGTGTAAAAATGATTTTAATTAAACATCATCTCACCATTACAAACATGTCTAAAATTATCTCTAACCAAATCCATAATTTTTAATAGGTGAATTTTAAAATTTTCTGTAATCATAAATTCTTTGCATATCCCTATGTTTAGAAATATGTTTCCTATGTTTTTCACTAGCATTGTTTCATGTAAGAATAGTTTCATGTCTTACATTTAAGTCTTTAATTTATTGTGCTTTAGTTTTTGCGTATGGTACAAGACAAGCGCCCTCTTTCATTTTCTACATGAAGAAAGAACAGAAAATCAATTTGTTAGACGTTCATCTTCCCTTGGCATGTTAGTTTATTCCTTGTTAATAACATAGAAAGTATCTTCAAAAAAGAAAAACATTATTTTACAACAGGGACTTCCAAGAATTTTGACACATTATATAATAAATTCTACATATTTTTAAATGCCACACATGTAAATTTTATGCTACTGAAATTGCCCAAGATCTAGTCTTAGAATTAAATTTCAAATGGAAGAATTATTTTTTACTTCAAATATATATAGTAATAATGAAAAACCTTAAACATTTTTTCAAAACAATAACTTAAATCTACAATGAGCAAAGTCATTCACTGACATGAAATTTCTTTGACATGAAATAGTAATTTCAGTAAAATAAAAGTTATCCATCTAAAGATCTATATTCAAAAATTTGCATTTGACAAATAGCTATGATATGAAAGACAGTAAAAAACTAAAGAAAAACTTAAGCTAATTCTTATTTAATTGATATTACTGGCAAGTAAATTGCCAAGATTGTGAAGTTACACTATTTCATATCTCTTATAGAAGTAGGCATCAATTAGCCTGTAACTAGACATTTATGTTTGAATACACATAAATAAAGCAGTAAAATCACAGGAATAAGGTTTTAGACCTTACTTTGCTATGAAAAAAAATTATTAAATGCTTTATATCTAAATATACTGGATATGCTAAATTTTGTTTAATTTTTTTTTTCCATGCTTGGTAGAGTGCTGTGATGTTACAATTCACAGCAACCTCAAACTCTTGACCTCAAGCAATTCTTTTGCCTCAGCCTCCTGAGTTGCTGGAACTACAGGCATCCGGAATAATGCCTGGCTATTTTTAGAGATAGGATCTCACTCTGTCTCAGGCTGGTCTCGAAGTCATGAGCTCAGGTTATCCATGCACCTTAGCTTCCCAGAGTGCTAGGATTATAGGCATGAGGCATGAGCCTGGCCTTAAATTTTAGTTTTATGAAGCATATTTTTGCTTTAGTTATATGTTATTACTACATTAAAATCTAGGCTGAACTTTCTTTATGGTGATAAATGTAAGTAAGAATTAAAAGTTAAATATGCTTATGAAAGAATCTTTAATAATGGTCATTATGATCAATAGCTTAAGGAAACATGATTAGTTTTTTTTAATCTTAAAGTATACAATCAGAACAATTTGTTTTTTTCTTACTTAGCGTCAATGTTGCAGATATTAGACAATAATCTAATACACAAAACTATGTTCTGTTCGTATCTCTTGCCCAGAGGTAGATGGGATTGTTTTCTCTCTTTTTGTTCATTAATTTGAGTTCTCTGTAGTAATTATCAACACTTTATCAGACGGATACTCTGCAAATATCTTTTCCCATTCTGAAGGTTGTCTTTTTGCTTTACTTGTTGTTGCCTTAGCTGTGCAGACACTTTTCAGCTTAATTAAGTCCCATTTGTTAATTTTTGTTGCTGTTATGATGAGGTCTTTGTCATAAAATCTTTCCCCAGTCCAACATCATCAAGAGTTTTTCCCACACTTTCTTCTAAGACTTTAATCATTTTGTGTCTTAGATGTAAGTCTCTTATCCAACTTGAGTCAATTTTTGTAAGAGGTGAAAAGTGTGGGTCAAGTTGCAGTGGGTCTTTTACATGTGGTTATCCAGGTTTCCCAGCAGCATGTGTTGAAAAGGAATTCTTTTCACTACTATATGCATTTGTTTGGGTTTTTCAAAGGTCAGATGGCAAGCAGAGACTGGTTTCATCCCTTGGTTTTCGATTCCATTCCATATGACTATATCTCTATTTTTGTGCCAAAATCATGCTGTTTTGATTATTGTAGACTTGTAATATAGCCTAAAGTCTGGTAGGGTGATGCCTCCAGCTTTCTTTTTAAGAATAGCCTTGGCCATATGGGCTTTTTTCCTGGTTCTGTACAAAACGAAGTACCGTCTTTTCCAGTTCATCAGAGTATGATGTTGATGTTTTAATGGGGATTGCATTGACTCTATAGACTGCTTGGGTAGAATAAACATTTTAATAATGCTTATTGATAAACAGCCAAGAGCATGGTATTTTCTTCCATTTGTCATGTCTTCTGCTGTTTCTTTTCTTAGAGTTTTGTAATTGTTTTTTGTTAGGATCCTTTACCTCTTCTGTCTTAGGTATATTCCTAAGTATTTCATCTCCTTTGAAGCAACTATGAAGGGAATTGTGTCCTTGATTTGCTTCTCAACTTGGCTGTTGTTAGCATATACAAAGGCTACTGGTTTGTGGACATTGATTTTATACCCTGAGACATTACTGTATTTCCTGATCATTTCCAAGAGTTTTATGGTTGCATCTTTGGGGTTTTCTAAGTTTAAAATTGTATCATCAGCAAAGATGGAGAGTTTTACCTCCTCTGGCCCCATTTGGATGCCCTTTATATCCTTCTCCTACCTAATTGCATTGGGTTGAACTTCCAGTACTATGTTGAATAATGGTGATGATAATGGATATCCTTATATGGTTCCAGTTCTGTGTGGAAAAGCTTTCAGTTTTACTCCGTTCAGTATGATAGTAGCTGTGAGTTTGTCATAGATGGCTTCAATCAGCTTAAGAAATGTGTCACCTATGCCTATTTTCTTAAGTGTTCTTGGACACGGGAAAGGACACTGGATTTTGTCAAATGCTTTCTCTGCATCTATTGAGAGGATCATATAGTCTTTGTTTTGCTTCTATTGATAAGATATATTACAATTATAGATTTGTATATGTTAAGCCAATCTTATATCTCTTTGATGAAGCCTACTTGATCATGATGTTTAATTTTTTTAATGTGTAGCTACAATCTATTAGTTAAAATTTTGTTGAGTATTTTTGCACCATTATTCATTAGTAAAATTGGTCTGTAGTTCTTTTTTATTTGATTCCTTTCCTGGTATCAGAGTCAGGTGATGTTTACTTCATAGAGCATGTTGAGGGCCCTTCCTTCTCAATGTTTTGGAATAGATTCTGCATTATGGAAACAAAGCTCATCTTTGAAGGTGTGATAGAATTCTTATGTGAAGCCATCTGGTTCTGGCCTTTTTATTGGAAACTTTTTTATTGTTTCTGCAATCTCTGAATTATCTAGTCTCTTCCATTGATCTATGTGTCTACCTTTATGATAGTACCATGCCATTTTGGTTACTATACGCTTCTATTATAGTGGAGAAGAGGCCTAAACTATTATTTCAGTGAATTTTTTCTTTCATATACCTATTTTTTTAGTTTCTTTGTGTCAATTTTCAGCTTTCTCATCAGTCCCATTAAGTTTATTTGCAATCCGTATTTTGAATTCCATAACATATATTTCCAACATTCCTTCAAAAGTTGGAGTTTCCAAAATGGCTGATTCCTTCATCTGAAGCATCTTCTTTTCTCATCTGAAGCCTCTTCCCGCTAATCAATACTGATGGTTTTGTGATTCAAATATTCTCCTCTGCTAGGAACCATGCTGCTAAGGAAAGAAAGAGAGAGAGAGAGAGAGAGATTGGTTTACTGCCTTTCTGTTCATGTTCCCATTGGCTCACGTTCCCATTGTTGTGTTGCTGATAATTTGGTTCATTGGCCCTGAGAACCCTGGGAAAGTGCTCAGGTGCCATCAGTGGTAGACTTGGTTACGTAATCCCTAGTTCTTAGACCTCTGGATAACATGTTTGATTTGGGGGGCAGAGGATGGGGAGCCAGACCTAGACTGAGCTGCAATACTGAGCTGGAAAACTTGCTGTCGACCCCCCCCCCACCCCAAGTTCAGGTACTAGCAGTTTGGAGAAGGGACTGTTTGCCTCACCCTCCCTCAGAGACACATTAAAGTGTTGGCTGCTTTGTTTTAGTTGGAAGCCTGGGTGTGATAGGCACTCTGTCAGAGGCAGGGCAGCCACTCCTAGATGCCCTGGCTTATTAGTTTCCCTGCGGAACACTCACGGAAAGCCAGTGGAAACAGCCTCTTAACCATGGCTGCCTCTAGAAGGCAGGGGAGAGGAGGAGGCAGAGATAGTCATGCATGGTGGGGAGCATCTCCATGGGAGGGATGTAGACAAGTTCATATCATGATCCAGGGGTTTTGAGGAACTGTGTGTGTGTTTCTGCCTTGCTCCATCCTCAAAAGCATTGTAGCACTCCCCAGTTCCCTTCGGTCATCCAGCTGCACAGGTCAGAGCTCCTGGAAAACTGATACTTTCCTATATCCCCACTTCTTTGTGGTTGTCACAGTCCAAGAGGATGCTGGGAAGTGTTTGGTGGGATCCAGTAACAGAGAGATGAAGAGGCTCCACTTCCCTGGTAGAAGGAGTTGCCTGGCACATGCACAGGCAATGTGCCTCTCGTGGTCTTATCTCAGGACTGTGGAAGGGGAGCAACCTGCCATGGGCTGGCAGCCTGTGCTCTGTTTTTAAGAAGCTCTCAGTTTGCCAAAGGCCATGGTGCCTGGATTCATTAGGATAGAAAAGTTCTCTAACAGATGAGGAGCTGGCAGACTACCACAGGCATGTGGAGAAGCAACTTAAACACTCTCACCTACTCTTTCTGCTGGGCTGTGAATTCGCTGGGGGTCAGTCTGAACTAAATTTTTGCTCCTTCTTGTTTTGGTCACCCACTTCTTCTCCAAGGGTATCTGGCAATTGTAGGTGTATTCTGGCCCCTTTCTCTCAGGATTCTGCTTGCACTATGTTTCCTTTCTTAAAACTCGTTCCTGTTTGGAATGATCTGGCAACCCATGCCTCTAGTCTTGCCCCCTCCCTGATAGACTTAAAATTCTTCAAGATAAAGGATTTGAGAACCTTTAATTAAAGCCTAAATGTGTTCCCCATGATGACAGAGATGAGATATCATTGTTTAATACCACTTTTACTTTATTAAGTACTGGCAAAGTACAAAAGTCCCAGTACTTTCAAATATAATTTATGGACTCAGGAGTACAGAAAATTTGCAGTTTAACTAGTTGAAAGGGGATTATGAGCTTATATTTTATATTTATATAATAAAGTCTCTTATCTCTTTGTTCTTCAAATCTTAGTTAAAATGGTAACTATTGTAAAATTTTATTTTCAGCATATTTATTTATGTTCTCTCATCTCAATTGTACCTACATTATAACAATCATTTCATTGGAATCCAGCACTCACAAGAATTACCAGTTTTGTAAATGTGGAGAATATATTAATTTGGCTTTTGTTCATTTTTATCATCAACATTATTCACCTTTGAAGATACTATACAAAATTGAGCTAATCATTTATGAAAGTTAAGAATAAAATGACCAGATAAGCCATCACTAGTTGTATTAGGATAGGCTAGAATTCTTGGTAACATATAGTCTCCTAATTTTGGTGACTTTGAACAAGAAATTTCATTATTTGTTTATGCTACAATTCCAAATCAGGCTTCATTTATTGTCATTAGTAAGAGTGATGGAAGCTGCTGGCATTGGAAGGTAAGGTTCCAAAGTTCATCACTGCTGGGTAAGAGAGCATGAGAGATCACTTATCAGCAATTAAATGCTTCCACCCCCAAATGACACACATTACTTTTGTTCACATTTCATTTACCATGAAGCAAATCACATGTTCACACTTCAAGACAGTGTGTGGCCAAATGGGAAGAGACAAAATCTTGATGACTGCTTGTGCTGGGTTCCACAATAGTCACAGTGTATAATATCACAAATTTTATTATTCTAACTTATATCTTGCCACTTAAAAAAATATATATGATGAATATTCACCATTTAAAGAAAATTATTTAAAAAATAAGATACAGGAAATATGACCATCTACTATAGTATATTTTTAATTTGTCCTCTTGTACCATTGCCAATGATCTATTTAATCTTAAAAATTAAATTAAAAAAACAAAATCATTCCATTTTCCCTTCTTATTGTCCTAATTTCCTGTTTCTGTTCAATATTGTTGGGTCACTGGGTCCCATATGGGTTCTACTTCAGTATTCCTCTTATTCAACTCCCTTTCCAAGTGTATTAGAAGGGTTATATTTTCTAAGTAACCAATCACTGGAAAGATGTTATAAATTAATTTAATAGCACATTCGGCTCTCACATACATGCCTAGAAAACACTTTTCAAGGCAAAAAAGAAATTATTTTGAAGCTCAAAAATAATACCTGTCATGACTCTTAGTTGTTTTTAGTTCTTGCTTATACCTTTTTGACATTTCTCTTTAGTTTGTATAGATTCTGATGTGACAAAACAAACATATTTATTATTGGTCTATGGTGAGGAAACTCGTTTTCTTGGTTGTGAGAAAACAAAAAGCTGCATATAATGTCACAGACACTTCTTGAAATCCTACAACCTAATATTGATTAACTTTATTCTAGAATTATTGAAATTATTAAATGTGTGTTTTTGGAATATAAACAATAACATTTAATATTCACCCTAATGTTAAATTTAAAGATGTTCTTAAAGTTAAAATATTTTAAAAAATACATAAAATAAAACGAGTTATTCCATTTTAAAAATTGTGTTCAATTCATTTTTTTATCCTTTTGTGTATGGTTGATATAAATCTTGCTAAATTAAGCTCCTGAGACCCCACTCACCTCATGTAGTTTGAGAGTAACTCCACTATCTTCAACATGCACAGCAGCTTTCAGGTGGGCAAACGGCCTAGTCTTAGATAATTAATGAATTCTAATCTAGGAACCAGAGAGATTGAGTCCAGGATGGCTAAATGACCCAATATGTGTAAATGATGGGGTTTTTTTTGAAAACCTGAGAAGATGTAATTCCATTTTCCTTAGTCAAGAGGCAGAATATTAACATAGGATTAGTGGGGGTCACCATATAAAAATAACATATATGAGAATAAAACCAGTATAGAATCAAAGACAGAAACTGTCCTAATGATAT
This sequence comes from Otolemur garnettii, assembly GCF_000181295.1. Taxonomy (NCBI): domain Eukaryota; kingdom Metazoa; phylum Chordata; class Mammalia; order Primates; family Galagidae; genus Otolemur; species Otolemur garnettii. Next base: position 10,246,366 of record NW_003852430.1, on the reverse strand, counting down.
ATTCAATTACCTGGATCCATCTGGGCCTGAAGTTAATTTTATCCTTGTATTTTTAAGTTACATCAGCCACTGAATTTCTTCCTATTTTTGGATCAGTGTGAGTTTAGTTTTTGAAGCTTATATATTTACTAAGTCTGTATGAGTTCTACACTTATAGATTTTAAAAAGGCAAAGTGGGTAGAGATGGCAAATTTTTCCAAATTTCTATATAGTGTATGTTAAAAATATATCACCCAATATATTTGACATTGGTTGAAGTTTTTAATATTCCACATATAATTTATCTTAACACAAGAAGTAATTATTACTCCCCTCACTATTCACTCTAAACTTGGCCAACATTGTCTTTCAATGAGGCAACAAAATCAATATTACTAAAACTATTTTTAGAAATATTATACAACATTTAATTACTTAAAATAATCTAATTATGTATTTTAATTTTAATTAAAATTAACTAGTTCAACTTTATTAGACATCTTGTAAAGGGGCAAATATTATATTCAAATATTTACTCCTTTTAAATATCATATCTGTGAGAGAATTCTGGGAAGATGGCTGACTGGCAGCAACCCTCGGCAGAGGCTCCTGAGCAGAGGGAAAAATACTGGATGGAATCAGACTCTATGAACCCAAAGGGGGGGAGCTGAGCCAAGGAAGAAGTTCGGCAAGCTTTAACTCCAAGGAAGATCATTCAAGAAAATAAATGACAAGTACAAAGCCTACCAACTAGAGACCCCTCCCCTAAGCAGGAGACCTACCGCAGGCTATCTGCAAATGAGCAGAGAACAAAAGACCTCTCATTTTACCTTCTGGAGTGAGCCACAAAACACCAGGTCTCTTTCTCCAGGGAGGTCCCACTTATGAACCTAGACACCACTTTTCCAGGCATAAAATCAAAGAGATATTTTCTCCCACAAGTCCAAACTACCAGTCCATCCTTCCCCCCTTGCATGATGGTCTAAAGTTTTACCCCCTGCAGAGCAGAGTGTTTGGTCTTGTCCTGAGAGATATGGGCATAGTGTGGATTGCCAAACATTAGGATGGAATCTGTGCCTAATGGGGAAGAAAGAGGGTGTGAGAAGAAAAGTACACTCGGTGAGAGAAGAAGCAGTGCCCTGGCCAGCCAATGGTCACTGGTGCTGTTGACCGTGGTTTGGGCTATGTCTGGTAGGATGGGATGCAAAAACCCCGGCTCTGATGGCATCCATAGTGGGAGAGTGGTTGCCCGGTGTGGACAGAGTTTAGGAGACAGAGCTATTCCCCAGCCCCTGCTGAGCCTGCAAGCAGAGGCTTATCCTGCATGGACTGAGACCTGAGGACAAGGGTGTGTCCCTGGACTCCAACAGTACCCCTGAGCAGTGGCTTGCTGGGTGTGAACCAAGAACTGAGGGCTGGGCATGATCACCTGTCTCTAGCAGGCCAGTGAACAGAGGCTTACTGGGTAAGGACTGAGACCTGCAGGTAGGACATGGTGCCTTGACTCCAACAGAGCCTGTGAACAGAGACTTGTCAGGCAGAGGACTGAGACTGGTAGGCAGGGGCGTGGTTTCCTGACTCCAACTGGTCTGGCAAGCAGTCTAGCAGGGTGAGGACTGAGACCAGTGGGTGAGGGCATGGCCCCTGGCTCCAACTGGGTCTGTCAGCAGAGAAGCAGACACCAGAATGGACTGAGTCTGGCAGATGGGGTGTGGATCCCTGGCTCCAATTGTGCTGTTGGAGACCCTTGAATCCCTCTCTGTAGAGCAGGGTTTGCACTGCCTGAGACAATTTAATTTGAACCTGTGTCTGGGGCTGTCCACTCAGGGACATTCTAAGGTTGGCCTCCGAAGTTCTGTAGTGGAAAAGAACCGAAGGGCAGGAGCTGAGCACTGCAGCTGTTTGTATCTCTTTACATTAAATCCAATAATATGGCTTCTTAGGATAGGGTAGAGGTTGACTGATATCAAAACAGAGCTCATTGAGTGGTGCCTGTGGCTCAAGGTGTAAGGCACTAGCCCCATAAACCGGAAGTGGTGGGTTCAAACCCGGCCCCAGCCAAAAACTGCAAAAACAACAACAACAACAACAACAACAAAAAAAAAAAAAACAGAGCTAGCTTGTGCTATCTCACCAACTAGGTCCTCAGAGGCTCTGGCCAAAACTATGAAAGGGGCCTTTGTAAGGTTGTAGGAGATAAGCCACAATTACAAAACCTAGTGCTTTGGTAAGGGACTATCTCTATTACCTGGGAACCCCAATTCAATCTTACCCTACCAGTTTTTATAACCCAACAGTGGAAAATAAACATGATGTGGACTCAACAGAAGAAGTCTGCTAACATGAATAACCAGAGTAAATCAATCCCCCCAAGAAATGACAAAGGAGATATAACCAAAGATGCCATGCATAGACAAATGCCAGCAATGTCAGAAATCGAATTCAGAATATGGATAGCAAATAAGATAAATAGAATGGAAGAAAATATAGAAATTGAATTCCAAAGAGTAGTTCTAAAGTTGTCTCAAGAAATTAATAAATTCAAAGCCCATGTCATCAAGACATGGACATAATGAGAAAAGAGATAGCAGAGCTCAAGGAAATGAAAAAGTTAGTTGAGGAACTCTAAAATACAGTAGAATCCCTCAGTAACAGAGTTGACCAAGCAGAAGAAAGGATCTCTGAAACTGAAGACAAAGCATTTGAACATTCCCAAACACTCAAAGAGGAAGACAAATGGAGAGCAAAAATGAATCATGCTCTGAGAATGGGATAGACAAATGGAAATCAGGAAAAAGCAGGTGCTGCAATTTTAGTTGCAGAAACAATGGGCTTTAAACCAACAAAGATAAAGAAAAATAAGGATGGTCACAGAATATGTGTCAAGGGAAATACCCAACAAGAAGATATTTCGATAAGGAATATTTATGCACCCTACCAGAATGCTCCTCAATTCATAATGCAAACCCTAATGGATATGAACAACCTGATATCTTTCTGCACTATAATAGTTGGAGATTTTAACACCCCTTTGACAGTTTTAGATAGATACTCCAAGCAGAAACTAAACAAAGAAATATTAGACTTTAATCTTACCCCAGAACAAATGAACTTTACAGACCTCTACAGAACATTTCATCCTAATAAAACTGAATATACATTCTTCTCATCAGCCCATGGGTCATCCTGCAAAATAGATCATATCCTATTTGACACAAGTCAAACCTCAGCAAATTTAAAAGTATAGAAATTATTCCTTGTAACTTCCCAGACCACCACGGAATAAAAGTTGAACTCAACAGCAACAGGAATTTTCATACTCAAACAAAGTCAAGGACACTAAATAATCTTAGGTGGAATGATAGTTGGATCAAAGACAAAATTAAGAAGAAATCACCAAATTTTTGGAACAAAATGATAATGAAGACACAAATTATCAAAACCTGTGGGATACTGCAAAGGCATTCTTTAGAGGGAAATTTATAGTATTGGAAGGCTTTATCAAGAAAACCGAAAGAGAAAAAGTTAACAACTTAATGGATCATCTCAAGCAACTGGAAAAGGAAGAACTTTGCAACACTAAACCCAGCAGAAGAAAAGAAATAATCAAAATTAGGGTAGAATTAAATAAAATTGAAAACAAAAGAAGGTCAATGAAATAAAAGTTTGGTTTTTGAAAAGATTAATGAAATGATAAACATATGGCCAATCTAACCAGAAACAGAAAAATAAAATCCCTATTATTGTCTATCAGCAAGGATAAAGGAAAAATAACAACAGACACCTCAGAAATTCAAAAAATCCTCAATGATTACTACAAAAATCTCTATTCCCAGAAATACTAAAATCTGAAGGAAATGGACCAATAAGTGGAAGCACGACACCTTCCTGCACTCAACCAGAAAGAATTAGAAATCTTGAATAGACCTATATCAACCCCTGCAATAGCATCAACAATATGAAATCTCCCAAAAAATGTAAAGTCCAGGACCAGATGGCTTCACATCCAAATTCTATCAAACCTTTGAAGAGGAACTAGTACCTATTTTATACAACCATTTCCAAAGCATAGAAAAAGAAAGAATACTTCCCAACACATGCTATGAAGCAAATATCACCCTCATCCGCAAACCAGGAAAGGATCCAACAAAGAAAGAAAATTATAGACCAATATCATTAATGAATATCAATGCAAGAATATTCAATAAAATCTTAGCAAATAAAATTCAACAACACATCAAAAAAATTATACCCCATGATCAAGTTGGTTTTATTCTGGGGTTACAGGGTTGGTTCAACATACACAAATCTATAAATATAATACATCATATCAATAAAATAAAAAAGAAACACCATATGATTCTCTCAATTGGTGCAGTAAAAGACTTTGATAATGTCCAGCATGCTTTCATGACCAGAACACTTAAGAAAATAGACATAGAAGGGACATTTCTTAAACTGATAGAGGCCATCTATAGCAAACCCACAGCCAATATTGTATTGAATGGTGTAAAATTGAAAACATTTCCACTCAGATCAGGAACAAGACAAGGATACCCACTGTCTCCAGTGATATTCAACATAGTAATGGAAGTCTTATCCTCACAATCAGGCAAGAGAAGGTGATCAAAAGTATCCAAATAGGGTCAGAGGAGATCAAACTCTCACTCTTAGATGATGATATGATCCTATACCTGGAAAATCCCAGAGACTCAACTTCAAAACTTTTAGAAGTGATCAAGGAATACAGCAGCGTCTCATGATACAAAATCAATACTTACAAATCAGTAGCTTTTATATATGCCAACAATAGTAAAGCTGAAAATATAATTAAGGACTCTATTCCTTTTACAATAGTCCCAAAGAAGATGAAATATCTGGGAATTGACCTAACAAAAGACATGAAAGATCTCTATAAATAGAACTATGAAACTCTGAGAAAAGATATAGCTGAAGATGTTAACAAATGAAAAAACATACCATGCTCATGGCTGGGAAGAATCAATATTGTTTAAATGTCCATTACCCAAAGCAATCTACAAATTTAATGCAATCTCTATTAAAGCACCATTGTCATACTTTAAAGAACTGTAAAAAATAGTATTTAGTTTTATATGGAATCAGAAAAAACCTTGAATAGCAAATACATTACTCAGAGATAGGAACAAATCAGGAGGTATCACATTACCAGACTTCAGGCTATACTATAAATTACTATAAATCTATCATAATCAAAATAAAAACAGAGAAGTAGATTTATGGAACAGACTAGAGAACCAAGAGATGAGCCCAGCTACCTTATCATCATTTGATCTTCGACAAGCCTATCAAAAATAAATGAATATCTATCTATCTATCTATAAAGACTCCCTATTTAACAAATGGTGCTGGGGGGCAGTGCCTTTGGCTAAAAGGAATAGGGCTCTGGCCCCATATACTGGATGTGGTGGGTGCAAACCCAGCCCTGGCCAAAAATTGCAAAAAAAACAAAAATAAAATTGTGCTGGGTGAACTAGCTGATGACCTGTAGAAGATTGAAACTGTACCCTCACCTTTCACTAGTAACACAAATTGATTCTCACTGGATAAAAGATTTAAACTTAAGACATGAAACTACAATAATACTAGAAGAGAGTGCAGGGAAAACACTTGAAGAAATTGGCCTGACAGAATATTTTCTAAAGAAAACCCCCCAAGCAATTGAAGCAACACCAAAATACCTTACTTGGATCCGATCAAACTAAAAAACTTTTTCACAGCCAAGAGCACAGTAAGTAAAATATACAGACAGCCTTCAGAATGGGAGAATATTTTTGCAGGTTATGCTTCTGACAAATGTCTGATAACTAGAATCTACAGAGAACTCAAACTTATTGATAAGAAAAGAATAAATAACCCCAGTTCTATGTGGGCAAGGGATTTGAATAGAAACTTTGATGAAGACAGGAGCATGGCCTACAAACACATGAAAAAATGCTCATCTTCCTTAATCTTCAAAATACTCATCTTCCTTAATCATTAGAGAAATGCAAATCAAAACCATTTTGAGATAACACCAGTAAGATTAGCCCACACGACAAAATGCCAAAATTACAGATGTTGACATGGATGTGGTGAGAAGGGAAACTTCTACACTGCTGGTGGGAATGCAAACTAATATGACTTTTTTGGAAAGAAGTTTGGAGAATACTCAAGGAACTAAAAGTAGGCTTACCATTCAATCCTGCAATTCCTCTACTAGGTATATACCCAGATGATCAAAAATTATTTTACAAAAAAGACATTTATACCAGAATGTTTATTGCAATTCATAATAGCCAAGACATGGAAACAGCCCAAGTGCCCATCGACTCATGAATGGATTAACAAATTGTGGTATATGTATACCATGGAATACTATGCAGCCATAAAAAGATGGAGACTTCACATCTTTTCTGTTTACCTGGATAGAGCTGGAACATATTCTTCTTAGTAAAGTATCTCAAGAATGGAAAAAAAGAAGTATCCAATGTACTCAATACTACTATGAAATCAATATATAATCACCTGAATCTTATGAATGTCATTCATAAGAATGACAACACATAACTATAGTCCAGAAAGTAGAAGAGGAGAGGAGGCAGAAGGGAGGGAGGAGGGATATGGAAGGAGGGACAGTATTTGGGGGGGACCTCACCTAATGTGCATGATGCAATGGTACATTTCAAAACTATTAAGAAATTAGTATAATTGAGATAGATGTGAAATTTAGTTCAATGTAAGCATTTCACGTTGTATATCAAAGCAGTACACTAAACCCCACAAATGCATCAACGTACAAAGTTATAATTTAATTTAAAAAATTTAAAAAAAGAAAAGAAAAAATAAATAAACATCATATGTAATTGAAATTCTTGAAAAGCCAGAGGAAGTGTATATCACTGTAATTTCACACAACAAATTATTTCAAAATAAACACTGGGAAAATAGGTGTTATTCCCCTACAAATCTGTTTTTTATTTGCTATAAAAAATGCACCACATACCTGAAATATGTTTGAAGAGAAACAAGTCTTCAATATAAGAATTTGCTATTCGCAGTTAACTGTTAATTCTTAAAGACTCAACTTATAGAGCTGGATATAATGAAAGCAATATTTAAAGCATTGACTATGACATGACATTTCTCACAATGTATGAACTCTTAATGAAATGACTGCCAAGAAAATAAGCCACTTAAGGAATATAGCTAATTTCTATGTAATTTTTATCCATGATCGTCACTCAACCTGTTAATTATAAATTGACAACAAAAGTGAAATTTGTTCCCAATTTTAGCTATGTTTTGGTTAATTAAATTTAATGAGTTGAAACTAATGCATTAATTACATTAATGTATTTTTCACTTACACAGTGATGTAAAATTTATATAGAAATATTTTTAAAGATCAATCTACACAAAGAAACTCTAACATTGAGAGAAATGTTCACTCTTAAAATGCTAAAATTTCTTTCAAATGGTCATACCAATCTGGGTCCAGGACCTGAGCTCTTAACTGCTGTGTATAGTGCCTTTCACTGTCTATACTGACTTTCAGTTAAGTGCCTACCACTTTGTAATTGTTCAGAACTTATTATTATTATTTGAGACAGAGTCTCTTTCAGTTGCCCTGGGTAGACTGCAGCACTGCAGCTCACAGCAAACTCAAACTCTTGGTTTAAAGCAATCCTCTTACCTCAGCCTCCCAGGTAGCTGGGAGTAGAGGTGCCAGCCACAACAACCCGGCTAATTTTTTTAGAGACAGTGTCTCGATCTTCCTCAGTCTAGTCTTGAATTTCTGACCTCAAGCAATCTACCTGCCTAGGACTCTCAGAGTGCTGGGATTACCAGCATGAGCCATTGCGCCTGGCCCTTATTATTATTGTTATCCTATGTAGAATGACTGAATAAATTGAGCAGTATGAATAAATTTCTAATGTCTGGAATGATTTATATAAAGTCTGAAAACTTTTAAGTTACTTAAATGGCTTTCAAAGTTCTTACAACTTATACTGTATACCTGTTTTATGTACTCTTTTTTCAATGAATGTATAATTCTGTTTCATAAATTACTATTTGAACAGAGACATTTTTCAGTTCTATCAAAGTCTATGTAAACTTTGTGTAAACTAAGTTAATAGGTAGATTTTTACCTGTTTTGTAATTGATGAAAATAAATACTAATTGGAGTCACTTAGAGACTTATAGAAAACATTAAATATTTATCATTGAAATTGGAATATTCCTTAGTTGTTAAAATTTCACATCCACTCATGTTCCTGATTTTCCTGTAGAAAAATATGTTGCAATGAAATTTGGATTTCTGATAAGATCTGGCTGAATATATAAATGGACAAGGGCAATACTACATATAAAAGTCAAATCTATACTCCCCACCTCCCACAATTAGTCTGAGAAGCCAGCATTTTATTTCTAATAACCATTCCAGGAACCAACCTAGTATCCAGTCCAGGTAGTCAGCCTACTACCTCAAGCAACCAGTCAGGAAGATAAACAATAACTCCAGAAAGGCAGACAGACAACAACCCCTACTACAAACAGTCCACTCCTAAATGGCCAGGACTTGACTAATACCTGCTAACTGTTTTTTTAAGGGCCATATCTACTCCAGGAATAGGTTTGGTAATGACCTAAACTATGAATCATTATTAGTACATTTTTTGTCCCAGTATAACACTACTCCCCTTTAAACCTATTTCTGACCATAGTAACTCCCACTTTTCAGAAACATATTAAATCTCTTCCCTTTCAGATGGTGTATTGTTAGCTTTTGATTAATTAATTTTCATTTTTCTTTTCATTTCTCCAATTCTTTATCATATAAAAGTTATCTCTCCATCCTATCAAATGACCAAATATAAATCGCAAGAATTTGATGTCTAATTATTAAGTAACTACAAATGAATGAGGTCATTAATTAAATGGCCATTTAATATATGAACATATTTTTAAGAAAAGTAAAATCTATATATTGATTGGAGAGATTCTCTTTTTTTTCTTTTTTCTTTTTTTTGCAGTTTTTGGCCGGGCTGAACCTACCACCTCCAGCATATGGGGCCGCGGCCGTACTCCTTTGAGCCCAGGCACCACTCATCATTTAAAAGCATTAATACTGGTTCTTTACTGTTGAGATGAAGAATACCTTTAGAATCTCCTTGCAATTTTTATTTCTAACTTCCAACTTTTCTCCATTCTTTTCATTTTTCTTGTTATTCTTTACACTTATGTCATCACATCTAACCCTATTTTTCCTAATCATATACTAACATATGTAATACTCTTGAGAGAAATGGTAATACATTTTTAAAATTTGTTTTTTAAAAACTTTTTTAGAAATTAGGAATCTCTATGTCATCCAGACTGGTCTCAAACTCCTGGACTCTAGTAATTCTCCTCCTTCAGCCTTTTGAGTTGCTGAAATAATAGGCACAGACCACTGCCCCAGGTTCAATGGCCAGAATTTGTTAGGGAATATAAGCATTGCATATGATTCTGATTTTCTTTATAAAGCAAGGCTTGATTTAGACAAACAGAATAATTTAATTCATGGCAACATCCACAACCTTTATATTCTGACTGTAAATATGTGAAAAAAGGCTAATAATTCCTCTAGGATTATTTTAATGAACTCAAACCAATTCTGATATATTTTTATATCTTTACCCAGGCAGAAGTGAAGTCCTACTCAGGCATATTGAACGAGTATCTGTAGATGACCTGCAGTACGCGTGTTAGGAAAGGCCGCTCTATCACTGTGTGTGGTAGATGGTGGAGGATCTGTTGTAAACTCAGACTTCTCAGAGCATTCCCCATGCTGTTAAAGTAACAGAAAATCTCTAATTCCAATCTATTAATAATATCATGTTTTTTCTCTTCTGAGAAAAGAGCAAATATGCAGCTCGGTGCTATTTCCCGATAGTCCCAATATCCACTTTATGGTTTCAGTTAATCTCACTTTTTCAGTTATTTGTGCTTATAAATTGGTTAGTGTGTTCAGTAATAGTTTTCATCTTTAAAAAACATTAAATTTTTATTCTCTGTGGAAATTTTTGGCCTGCAGGCTACTTTCTTTATTGTAGGTAAAGACAATATAGCTTCTAGTAATTACAAAAACAAAACAAAAATGAAACGATATGTGCAAACATATTTAGTTTCTTTCAAAATATCCTGATTGAAATCTAAGCAGTGCCATTGCTATGCACTCCTTGATATATATTGCAGCGCACATAAAGACAGCTATGGTGAGGTTTGGTTTCTAAGCACTTTCAATACATTTACAGATAAACTATCTCAACGTGTATTAATTCCGACAGATCCTATGATTTGTAATAACCATAGCAAACATTAGTACAGCTAAAAGGTCAAGAAGGGAAATGGAGTCTAAATCAATCATGAAGTAGTTGAGATAAAAATTATTTCATATGGGATCTTTTTTTAAATCTGGGTATTCTTATAGCTTAAATTTTATAGATATTTGCCATTTACTAGTTTTTTACTGTATATGTTAAGTAAGGTAAGACATAGAGCTATTCAAAATCTTAGTTGCAGAGGGCAGTATCTGTGGCTCAAAGGAGTAGGGGGCTGGTCCCATATGCCTGAGGTGGCGAGTTCAAGCCCAGCCCTGGCCAAAAACTGCAAAAAAGAAAAAAAAGAAAAATCTTAGTTGCAGAAAATCTAACATCAAAATTCTATGTTTACAAAATCACAATGGCTTTGACTGTCCAGATGCATACCTAATGTAATCAAGTTTATTAAAAAATCTGCAATAAAATATTTTGAAAATTTGCATAAAAAATATAATTGAACTTTGTATCAATTAGTGTATCCAGGGATACCCACAACCAAGATTTAGCAGGGAGAATAGCCTGTTATTTTTAGTTCTTGCAAAACAAAGACAAATTTAAAGTACACATACTTGTATACCTCACTGCATCATGCCCATAGTTAGTACATAGTTAATGTGTTAGTATTTTAAAATCACAAAAATAATGAATTTTTAGCTTTCTAGCCAAAAAAAATAAGTTTTGAGGTGACAATTCTATTGATGAGCTTGACTGAATCTTTCTACCATCCATCCAGAGTTCAAACTATCATACAGACATACAGACATACAGAATTATTGTTTGTCAATTAAAACTAAATTAATAAAAATGCATACAACTTTAGACCTTCACTTAATTTTCCATATAATATAGAATATTTAAGTTTGATTTTCCTAGCGTCTTCGTTTTAATACTGTAAAGTAATAATTTTTGCCTCCTTCAGTATTTATCAAGTTTTAGGAATATATTTGTTAGACTTTGATATATAGCCATAATCTGAGACAACTTGCTCCCAAGATACAGATATGAAAAGAATGTTTTATTCAGGCTCATAGTCTCCTGGGTGATGGATTGTGGGCTGATAGGATGAGATGAAATTGCTATCATTTTAGCATGGTATACTTCATCTTACATTTGCTGGAGAAGTCAAGCCTATTGGTCCTTGAAAAATATGTGAGACATTCACTGAGAGACATTTATATTGGCCAAACACATCAATTCTGTCATAAAACATGAGCTTTCTGACCCTCATAGAACATGTGGGAAGATTAGTAACTTGTCTCAGCTTTGTTTCCGTTGTTTTGACGGATACACTGAACACAGGATTCACTGGGTTTATCCTGTTATCAGGTTAAATCCATATCGATATCTTCAACTTTTAAACTTTAACTGAAACAATACAAATAATTCTGTGCACATGTAAAATACGAGCTCTACGTACTCTTTAAGATATAAAAAGCCATATGGCCTCTCTCTGACTTTGGGTAAAATGTATTAAATCAGAATTTAGATGAAAGAATGGTAGTGTAAGAAGGCTCCTTCAGAGGCTGAAATTATGCAGTTTCAATCTGAGTTCTCTGGATCAGCCACGTCTAGAAGGCAAAACGAGAGCAGCAGACATTGTTCCTCACCATTGATGCAGCCTGAGCGATCTCAGTCTTAACTTTAAGGGGACATACAAGATATAATGCTGGGGGGGGGGGGTGTTGGTCTTTGATACTTAAAAAAAATTAAGAAATAACTCATGAATTTAAATAGGCTTGATCCCAACTATAGGAATGGAAATCTAGGATGAAAAATGAGGTACGGAATGTTACCACTTTTGTTAGGGTCAGACCTCTGAGAAAAATGAAATATCCCTGACTCCTAATATTATGTCCAACTGTCTTATAAATTCTAGAGATTATCAGGTATGTCTATCTTTTTAAATGTCACAGATTTTCACAAATAAATAATACTAGGTTTATATACATAAATTTAGGTTTTTTCCCCCCAAATTATAATTTGATTTGACACAAGAAAACCAGAACAAAATATTCTTAAATAGGATTTAGGTATGTGCATTATCAAGATGTTAGAGAATACTTTCTTTTGTTAACTGAAAAATTAATTACTATGTTTTTACCAATAGCACTTAGATACCAAGAAATTCCTTATGTCATAAATTACAATGACAAATAAGACAATGAAGTCTTGGACACGTTTCAGGGAGGAAATAGGTCATAGCTGTATACAGAAACATATAAAATACACAAGATGAGAAGAATGAAATTAAAAGGGTTGTGTAGTAAAGAGTGGTTAATAAACACCAAGTGTTTCAGACAGAGTAAATTCGAGAAAGGATTGAAAAGATGAGAAAGAGCCGGTGACTATGTTTTTGAGGAAGCACCTTCTGGGGACAGTAAATGCAAAAGAGATGAAGCATAGAAGGGCTTGCCTAGTTCACCAGCAGCATAAACACCCACAGCTGCACAGTGCAGATTCGCTGGAGTGGGATCAGAGGTAGACAAGTACTCTAACACACAGGGCCACGGTGACTTCACAGTTCATTCTCAATCAACGAAATACTATCAGATGCATTCCTGCAAGTGGCTGATACGATCAGTTTTATATTTTATTTTATTATTTATTTATTTATTTGAGACAGGAGCCTCAAGCTGTCCCCCTGGGTAGAGTGCTGTGGCATCTCAGCTCACAGCAACCTCCCACTCCTGGGCTCAAGCAAGTCTCCTGCCTCAGCCTCCCAAGTAGCTGGGACCACAGGTGCCCACCACAACACCTGGCTATTTTTTGGTTGCAGCTGTCATTGTTGTTTGGCGGGCCGGGCTGGATTCAAACCCGCCACCTTGGGTGTATGTGGCTGGCACTTTAGCCACTTGAGCCACAGTCGCCGAGCCAGTTTTATATTTTAGAAACTATAAGAAGAAAGATGGTTACAGAAAACCATTCCGTGAGAGCTGTTGGCATTTAGGGATCAACAAGTGAGTATAGACATCGTGGAGATATTTTGAGATAGCAGCAGTAAAAACTGTTGATATAGTAAATGTACGGCACTATAAATATACTTATTACAGAGGTTAAATTACGTCTCACTTTACTACTCAGGATACATTTTAAAGAGAACACAAACTTCTTGTTAACACCTAAAAATGATTTGAGAAGTAATATTGAGCTGAAGTTAGCTAGCCTATCTCTGACTTTAAGCATTAATTTTCTTTCTTTCTTTTTTTTTTTTTTTTTAGTTTATGAAATATCTCATTTGTTTTGAAACTCAGGCCATTTGCTTTCTGGGAATGCTTAAAAAATAATGGAGCTTTAATAAAGCAGTCTATTAAAACTTACTTTTCACTGAGCAGCTTTGAATCTACAGCAGACTTTATGAAGTTGGAGAAATAAAGATGGTTTCTATGAAATTAGTCTAAACAGCTTAAAATTTACTAACAGCCTCACATTTATTTGGACCACTAAGCTGATAGATAATTTTATAGATTAAATAGCACAGTGCAATAGTGCAGTACGTTTCCTCATCTTCAATTCTTGTTGAAATGTTTTCATCCTCTAAACTTTTCTTTTCCCTATCTTATTGTCCAGAATGCAATTAGCAGAGAACTACTATTTTTTCTAATTTTATTGTGTCTATCAGCTTACTTACTTTCACTGTCTTTACTGAATTCAGTACCTGGTCCATCTCATATTTAAAACTTATGGAGAACATAGGTGAACAAAATAGGCATCTACTCCATGCCAATCATGAAGAATTGTCACCCTGCGGCTGACTTTACCAGAGTTAGTCGTAACCACCCATAGAATTTAGTAGTAAAACAAAAGCATTAGAAATGGGAGTCTGAGACACAAAATTAAATTTGAGAAAAAATTTGTTTTTCTTCTCAAATTTAAAATGTAAAATTAAGCAGAAAAATATCAAACATCAGGAAATACAAACTGCATGTGTGTCTGTTTTTGTGTCCTTTATTTCATAGAAAAGATCATATGGAAAATCAGAGATGATAACAAGGATCCCTTCTTCATTTTGTTAAAGGATACATTCACGTGCGAGAAATAAATGGCAATTTCTTTCACCTTTCAATATTTCACAATTCAGAACTCAGAAAGTTTGGCCAGAGGCCCTGATTTGGATCTATATGTTCAGTTTTCACATGAGAACTTAAAAAAAAAAATCCTTCTGCTTACCTTTCATCATAGCACATAAAACCTCTGTGTTTCACAGAATATCTAAATATTCTGTATAACACCTAGATGAGCACTGTTCATTTGTTTCTAGAATGTTGAACTTATTATTGCTAATACACTTCAAAAGCCAGTGGAGGAGAATATGGGGTTTCTCGACATATACTAAATTTCCTTCTGGATTTAATCCGATGATATGTGACCATGTAGAAGAACTTGACACAAGGGCCAGGACTCGGTCCTGGGAATAATGTTCCTCTTGAGCATCTTTTTGGTCTTAAGAATTTTATAAAATTTGTAACCCAATAATATTTCCCTCTTCGCACTGGCTAACAGAAAACACAATGAGAATTTGGCCCAGTAGAAAACGTATAAAAGACTTGAAAATATATATATGTGTTCATTTAGCTTCTTGAGTCTATCTTGCTTTCTTGATATTTTGACTAGTTTTAAAACTATTTTTAAATTTCTGTATTTTCAATGAATTTCATTGTGATTTAAGCTACCTTCAATCACTTTTCTCACATGGAAAAGAAAATTATAAAAGTAGCTTTTAATTTTTAAAATATAGCATGCAGGTTCCAAATTTACTGTGGCCCCTTTCAGAATTAAAATTGTGTGTGAGTAAACTCAGAATGGAATCTGGTCTTTCAACCCAGGTGCTTATTCACATGTGGACATCGCCTTTTATGACTGTTGAGAATGTATCGTGAGAGTGGAGTCTATTTTTGGTGACCGTGGAACTTTGCGTCTACTCTGAGTCAGAGCCTGATTATCTTTTAGAAGAGAGAACTGTAAAATAGTAGAGAATTTGTGGGCTCCCCCTTCCTTTTTATTTATAGAACAAACACAAACTAGAAAACAAAAAGTACCAAGTAGCTCCTATGACAGTGCAAACCCAAATGCATAAAGAACTGCATCATCAGCTCCAATGAGGGGACCAGCTCACTGAAGCACTGGTGAGCTGTGGCTGAGAGTAAAGAGGGGCTTACAAAAGAGAATTGCTTAGGCCCAAGAGCTGGAGGTTGCTGTGAGCTGCGATGCCACAGCACTCTACCAAGGATGACAAACTGAGACCCTGTCTCTAAATATATAAATAAAAATAAATAAAGAGGAGCTTACAAAGAGAAATATCTTTATGTGAAAATATTTGTTTCCTAGATATTTAAAGTTAAAATGATAGAGGAGTGAATGAGCAAGTCATTATCCAACTTTTGGGATCAAACACATAACAGCATCTTCTTGTTCAATAAAGTGCCTCTCTTCAGACAAACAAACAAAAACAACAAAAAAACAACAAAAAAACCCCCGACATTCAAGGAATTCTTACTGTCACAAGAACCTAACTCCTCAGTGACATTGCTTGAGAAGTGGGAGGCTGTGAGTGGTTAACAAAACAATGCAGAGGGAGTTAAGATGTTGGAAATATTAATAAAAGAAAAATAAAAGACCTTTGGTGTCCCATCACTAAGTTTAAACTGAAATTTAGAAAGACATAAATGTGTTGTACGAACTAAGTTTTGGATTTTTATTTTATTTTATCTTATTTTTACTGAAATCAAATTAATATGAGGCAAAGTATTTTTATCCATTGCAAGTCCAGTTGATTTTTTTGTTAAAATTTTATTTAATTCCTTATTTTAAAAGAAAACTTCTCTGTACGTGTTAACATTCCCTTATTTAATGAAAATAAATTTTCAAGGAAAATTAAGTTTTCCCATCAGCCAGGGCTGTTAAGTTATAAAGGTTTTTTTTTTTTTTTTATTGAGACAGAGTCTCACTATGCCACCCTCAGTAGAGTGCTGTGATGTCACAGCTCACAGCAACCTCCAGCTCTTGGGCTTAAGTGATTCTCTTGCCTCAGCCTCCTAAGTAGCTGGGCTGACAGGCTCCCACCACAACACCCAGCTATTTTTTAGTTGCAGTTGTCATTGTTGTTTAGCAGGCTGAAGCTGAGTTCAAACCTACCTGCCTCAGCGTATGTGGCCAGCACCCTAACCAGTGAGCTATGAGCGCCAAGCCTGAAGGTATTTTTTAAATTATTCAATATTCAATTAATAAATAGTGCACTATATAGTAAGGGGTGATGTCCTCAAACTTAAGACTCGAGTTACCTGCCAGTCAGGAGGAATTAGAAAGAAAACTGTTTAGTAGTTTCAATTCATATTAGGTGACTAATCTCATAACTCTTAAAAATCCTCTGTTAAAGCAGCAAATAGTAGCCATGAAATACGCTGAAGATAGTTGAAATTGCATAATATCCACGTATAGGAGATACATGGGAGGCTTTTTCTAATCCAAATATTGAATAGTAGAGTAACACTTTAACTGTGGTTCTGAAATTGTGTAGTAATGATGTTGATATCACCTTCAAAATAGATTTTAAGTTCCTTTTTCCATTTTAAGTAAGTTAACTTACTGATATGATTCTCCCCTAAGTTGGTAGAATAAGGAAACGTAGCTTTTCTTTCTCCCATTTAGTAACCAACAGTAACTTTTGGTAGAAGGAAAGGTGTCATGTCTCCTTAAACCTTGAACACATCATTCTAAAAAATTCTCCAACACTTTAATGTTTGAAGGAAACTAAAGTTTTATTCATGGAATAGAGCTTTTATGTCATGCAGAGAAATAAAATGTTTTGATAGCACCTGTTCTCCCTATTTTATAACTGAAATAAACTCTACTTTGCTGTAAAGCCACCTAAAATGTTAACTGGATAATAACTTTACTTCTAAATATCACAACCATGAAAAAAGTAGTCATTTTGCATTTACAACTTATAATATAAAAATGAAATAATTAAAATATCAGATATGTAAGAATGCCTTGTTTGAAGATAAAAAAAAAATTGGCATTACTTTGCAAGGAACTTGTAAGTAGTAATGTGTGAGAATATGGTCTTACATAACAGTGGGAGAATTTGATGCTATGGTTATACAGATTAGACAACTAGAATCTGAATTTTACAAAGATATAGTGAAGTATTCCAAACCTGATTTTATTTTAGTTTCGGTTTATACGGAAGAACACATATCAGAAAATAAGCGTGAAGTTGCAGGCAGACAGTTTGAGATCTAATCCTTTATCCACCACTAAGCTTCTGCCTCTACCTACAGTCTTATTATAGGGCTGTTTTAGGTATTAGGAAAGGTAACGGTGTCTCCAACAGTGTGTCCTACACAACGGCCAGTTTTCCTAACCATTCTGTGTCAACAATTTACTACCGAAGGAGCTCTGGGACTTCTGGTCTGTAGTCTGCTCTCCAACAAAACCAATGTACAGAACTGCCCTTCGGTTTTGAACCTATGGAAGCTCTTAAATGTTCGTTAGATTATTCCACTCCACTCATTTTTCAGTTGGAAATTTTACGTGAATAAGATAAATATGCCATATTATATGTAAATGCACTAAATTCACAACAAAACATGTTTTAGTAGTAATGTGAGAGCACGACGTAGCTACTCCTGTGGACACATTGTGGGGAGTGAAGATCGGATCCTAAATTAAGGACTCAGTTCTAGCCATTGATAGGAGGGGGCAGGGCAATGAGGAAGGAGAAGCCGTGATGCCAGAAAGATAAGGCAGCAATCGAGGGTGGGCTATTAAGACAGCTATTTAGTGGAATGTAGAGAATAATCCAAGCAGTAACACCGAAAATGTCAAAAACACAAGTGTCCCAACAGGAAGCCAAAGTCTGAAACTGATACAGGACAGGTGGTGCCTCAGCCAGCTCAGCTGAGGGGGGCTGGAGGACCCACCTCCTCTACCTTAGCGGTGTTGGTGTAGGGGCAGCCGGCGGAGGAACCAGCGGGCAGGAGCCTAGGCAAGGGGTGCGGGGCTTTCCCCCCACCCAGAGGCTCCAGTAGCCAAAGGGACCAGACAACTGCTGGAGAGACAACGGCACCTTGGTGTCTCCTTCCCTTTACAGTTAGGACTAAATATGAACCCCCATTTCCTATGCCTAGGTCAATTCCATGTAAGTTTCCTAGGCCTCAGTTCCCCGAATGGACTACGTCCATTCATTAGTACATTCATTCACCTTGCCCCAGCAGGAGGAACTATTTCCATTCATTAGCACATTCATTCAGTTTGCCCCAGTGGAAGGGACTGTGTCCATTCATTAGTACATTCATTCATCTTGCTGGAGGAGGAACTATTTCCATTCATTAGCACATTCATTTATCTTGCCCCAGCAGAAGGAACTGTGTCCATTCATTAGTGCATTCATTCAGTTTGCCCCAGTGGAAGGGGCTGTGTCCATTCATTAGTGCATTCATTCAGTTTGCCCCAGTGGAAGGGACTGTGTCCATTCATTAGTGCATTCATTCACCTTCCCCCAGCAGAAGGAACTATGTCCATTCGAGTACATTCATTCACCTTGCCCCAGCGGAAGAGACTGTGTCCATTCATTTCCTGGCCTCATATAGAAGGATCCCATGCACCTATATATACCGCTAAACGGAGAGAGCTGGAGAAGAAAAAAATGGAGAGAGCTTTTCTCTCCCTACCAGGAACTTTAGTGTTTTTGTATTCTTTTCTGTAAATAAATTCTGTCTTGCCACTGATCTGTGGTCCGTGGATTTATTCTGCAAATCACTGAGACCAAGAACCTGAAAGTCTGGCATCAAAACCAAACTATGAAGTTCGTGTACTTGTATCGTTTCACTGAGTGGTCAGTGGCTGAAGCTTTCTCATTAGAGAACGTCAGCTTGGAAACACACCCACCGTCCTGATGGAGATCAGGCTACCACGCATGGAAGTGTTGGGGGGCTATTGGTGCAACCTTGACTACATCTACGATCAAGGTAATTTTTTAAGACACTCAAGCATTTTGAAATATATATAATTACCTTTCAGAATGATGTTAATTAAATGTATTACAGAGTTTTAAAACTAAATTGAATGAAAGATTTCATTGCTTAAAAACTATGATGACAAACACATTAAATTAAACAACAGAATAAAATTGATTTTTTATTATGTAACATATGCATGCTTATTTCATAAGAATTAGAAATTACAAATAAGCAAGGTAAATTCAAAGGTACGAATGTAATAATATGAAGAGATATAACTTAATTTTTGAAAATTATTATTCTATATTAATCTTATACCTTTATAAAATGTAGTTTACCACAGTTAAGTGATATTGGTCCAAAATTTTCAACTTTCATTATTTATTTAAACAATTTAAAACTAGCATCCAGTACTAGGAATGAATCATGCACAGGCTCCTGGGCTAAGTGCTGTGAACTGAGAATAAATACCAGATACGTGAAGTATAAAGAAACTAAAATGTTTGCAAAAAATAAACCATAAGAGAAACGGGAATAATTTAAGTGCTGTAGTTGAGGGATCTGAAAGTTATGTGTTAAGTCAGAGATGTAATTTGAGTTGAAATTTGACATTAGAGAATAAGAGAAAAAAATTCCATATTCATTGAGGGTATTAGTTATAGACTAATTAGCATAAATGTGCATGAATTTTAGAGTAATAAATAAATTGCATGCACACGTGTGCGTGGGCATATGTAGTAGTAGCTCAAGTATTCCCACTTTCTCAATAGTTTGGGTTCTCTGAGATTAGACAGATATAGGCCCATCCTAAATTAATGCATACACACACATTGAAGGGAAACTGGGAATCTTCTTTTAACAGTCTGCAAAGGAGAGTGCTGATGCTTTATCCTTTTTATTTTTAGAGTCAGGCTGACAGTACTATACAACTCTATAACATTGTTTGAGTAAATGTCTTATATATGTTTAAAATTAGATCAAATTTTATACAATTTAACCCTGACAGAAATTTAAAAATTTAGATTGGAATGCCATGTGTCTATGGGTGCTTAACATGACTTTGATTCTATGTTAAGAGCTTTATGTAAATTATGTAGGTTTTTTTCTATGTAGCTTAACTCTTAGATCACTTAGATTTCAGCTATAATTTATTCTACCGAATTTATACAATTAATTACTTGTTTATTCAGCAAAGTAGTTAGACATTTAGTGTAAGCATTGTGATAATAACCTGGTATCAAATTAGTTTTAGTGATTTAGCAGGAAAATATTTATCATTTCTTTCAGTTTTGGTTGTAGTGGCTCATTTTATCTAAAATCTGTGTTATGTTGGTGGCTCGGTCAAGACTGCATAGTCTAGGATGCCCTCACTTACATTTCTGGCATGTTGGGCTATTTGATCTCAGGGATCTTAGGACAGGAGAGTTGGTCTTTCTCCTGTGTAATTCTCTCAACTACCAATAGGTTAGCCCATGCTTTTCCACTTGGTGGCATCAAGGTTCCAAAAAGCAGCAAGTCAGAAGTTCTCTATTCTGGAAGACTTTTCTAGCCTCAGCTTATGACATAATTGCTAATGGTCTGTTGGGAAAATAAATCATAAAGCCATAAAGCCAGCCCAGCATCAGTTTGAGAGGCTGCAACTAAGAGTATGAATAGAGAGAAGGGAATAAAATACCAGGGACTTCCCTGCCAGATAATTCAATAAGACACCTATTCTCAGGAAGCTCCGAGTTTACCGAAGGAAAATGAGGCAAAAATATTTTTAACATCACCTGCTATTTCTTTTCTCAGGATCTCATAGTTCTTTCTGTAGAGATCCTTGGTGTCTTTTGTAAGTAATTCCCAGGTACAGGTCCAGTTTTAGCCGTCTAGATGTAGATGAATATATTTCGCTGGATAAAATATTTAGACTTAAGACACAAAACAATAAAAACGCTAGAGGAAAGTGTGGGGAAAATTCTTCACAGTATGATCCTGGGAAAAGATTTCATGAGGAGGAACTCTTCGGTAATTGAAGCAACAAGAAAATAAGCAAATGGGTTATGATCAAGCCGTATATAGATGGCTGAAGCTGGACCTGCACCTCTCACCATGAACAAAAATTGAGTCTCGTCAGGAAAAGATTTAAATTTAAGACATGAAACAATAAAAATTCTAGAAGAAGTTTTGGGAAAAATTCATCATGCAATCAGCCTAGGGAATTTATGAAGACACCCTTGGCAACCTTAGCAACACCGAAACTAAATAGATGGGACCATGATCATGCTGAAAAACTTCTGCACAGCTAAGGGTACCACAAATAAAGCAAGCAGGCAGTGTTTAGAATTGGAGAAGAATTTTATATGTTATGAATCTGAAAAATGGCTGATAACTAGAATCTACAGGGAAGTTAAACCAATCAACATGAGTAAACAATCTCATTTATAAGTAGGCAAGAGACTTGAACAGAAACCGTTGAAGAGGACAAACGAATGGCCAACCAATGCATGAAAAAATTCTCTTTATCCTGGGGTGGTGCCTGTGGCTCAAAGGAGTAGGGCACCGGCCCAATATGTTGGAGGTGGTGGGTTCAAACCCAGGCCCGGGCCAAAAACTGCAAAAAAAAAAAAAATGCTCTTTATCCCTAATTATCAGAGAAATGCAAATCAAAATCATATTGAGATATCACCTAACTCCAGTGAGAACAACCCACATCACAAAGTCCCCAAATTGCAGATGCTGGCATGGATGTGGAGAGAAGGGAACACTTCCACACTGCTGGTGGGATTGCAAACTAATACGACCTCTAGGCAAAGAAGTATGTAGAATTAAAGAGTTAAAAGTAAATCTTCCATTTGATCCTGTAATTCCATTACTACTTATCTACCCAGAGGGGAAAAAAAAATCATTTTACTATAAGGACATTTGCAGTAGAATGTTAATTTCAGCTCAATTTACAATCACCGAGATGTGCAATCAATCCAAACACTCATCAACGCATAAATGGATTAACAGATGGTGGTTTAGGTACACCATGGAATACTATTCAGCCATAAAAAAGATGGAGACTTTACATGTTTTATATTTACCTGGATGGACTTCAAACATGTTATTTTTAGTAAAGTGTCACAAAAATAGAAAAGAAAGTATCAATGTACTCAATACTAATATGATAGCAATAGACAAACAACTACACACCCACAGAGGAGAAAATACAATTATAGTCAAGTGCAGGGAAAAGGAGAGGAGGGAAGGGGATTGCTAAACTCTCACCTAAATGGGACAAGGTAAGGGAATGTGGCACACCTCTGAGTAAAGGATCAATGACATCTTGAACTTGACCTTAGAAATGTAATGTAACCTAATCATTTGTTGCCTCATGTTAATCTGAAGTAACAAATAAGTATAAAAAATATTTTTAAAAGTTATGTGATGGTAAAGTTATAGTAAGTGACTAGGATGGCCTTGACATTGCCTTTAGATGGACTAAAGTTCAGAATTATTAGTGACTATCGGCTCCTGATCTCTTATTTCTTAGAACATTTACTTTAGAAAACTGGCAATTATAATTTCGTTCTCTGCCCATGTGAATTGTAAATTTTCTTAACTTTCTTTCCAGTTTTACAACCTATAAATATCTTTCTCAAGAATTTTCTTTCTCTATTTTCTTCTTTCACCAAGAAACCTCCAAGAATATCAACCCCTCCCACTCAATGTTTTCAAACCACCTAATCAATCTTAGGTCATTCTCAGTAATTTTCTACTCAGGGAAATTTTTAAGTACTTGATATGTGTATTCTACCAGTGCTTGTCCCAGAGATTTTCTGCTTTCTATATTTTTATTTTTTATTCATTTTTAATTAAAATCACAACTGTATACATCTACGGGGTATAATGTTATGATTTGATATATAATCTGGAATGCTTAAATTAAATTAAACTGATTAACCTCGCCATTACCTCACTTACTTATTTTTTTGTAGTAAGATATTTAAAATTTACTCTTAGCTATTTTGAAGTATACCCTTGCATTGTGCATATTAGGTGAGCTCCCACCAAATGTCCTCCTCCTTCCCCTCCCCTCCCTCATCACCTTTCCTCCTTACTAGACTATATTTGTGTTTAGTCACTCATATGAGTGTGTGTTTATATATAGGTTTCATAATAGCATTGAGTATATTGGATACCTTTTTATTTTCCATTCTTGAGATACTTTACTAAGAAGAATGAGTTACAACTCCATCCAGGTAAACATAAAAGATGTAAAGTCTCCACATTTTTTATGGCTGAATAGTACTCCATGGTTCACATATGCCACAATTTGTTAATCCATTTGTGGGTTGGTGGGCTTTGGGGTTGCTTGACTTGGCAATTATGAATTGGGGCTGCAAAGAACATTCTGGTGCAACAGTCTTTGTGGTAAATGATTTTTTTTTTTCTTCTGAGTAGATACCTAGTAATGGAATTGCAGGATCAAATGGAAGATTTATTTTTAACTCTTTCAGGATTCTCTGTACTTCTTTCCCTAGAGGTTGTGTTAGTCTGCAATCTCACCAGCAGTGTAGAAGTGTTCCCTCTTCTCCACATCCACACCAGCATCGACAGTGTGGGGACTTTGTGATGTGGGCTATTCTCACTGGAGTTAGGTGATGTCTCAGTGTGATTTTGATTCGCATTTCTCTGATGATTTATGACAATGAGCATTTTTTTCATGTGTTTGTTGGCCATTTGTCTGTCATCTTCAGAGAAGTTTTTGTTTAAGTCTCTTGCCCACAAAGAGATGAGGTGTTTGCTCTTTTCTTATTGATTAATTTGAGTTCCCTATACATTCTAGTTATAAGATCCTTGTTGGAATCATAACATGCAAAATTCTTCTCCCATTCTGAAGGCTGCCTGCTTGCTTTGGATGTAGTATCCTTAGATGTACAGAAGATTTTTAGCTTGATTTAATCTCATTTATATATTTTTGCAATTGCCAGAAGGTCTTTTTCATAAAATATTTTCCCAGGCCAGTATCTTCAGGCATTTTCCTTGCACTCTCTTCTCGTACTTTTATAGTTTAATGCCTTAAATTGAAATCTTTTATCCAGTGGGAAGCAATTTTTGTCCGTGGTGAGAGGTGTGGGTCCAGTTTCAGTCTTCTACAGGTGGCTAACCAGTTCTCCCAGCACCATTAGTTATATAGGGATTCTTTTCCACAATGCACACTTTTGTTAGGCTTATCAAAGATCAAATGAGGGTAGGTGGTTGGGTTCATCTCTAGATTTTCTATTCTATTCCACAGATCTGTGTCTCTATTTTTATGCCCTCTTTTCTATAAAATCTCTACCTGTCAGGATTTCTGAACCAGCATGGCCTTTGGAAGGCTTTTCTATTTGAATGTTTCATTATATATGAATTAGAGTTACTAGTGATTTCTAACTTCTTTTTAATGTACAGTTAGGGAAAATAATGGATTATTTACTCTCCTTAATAATATGGTTGATATTTGCAGTATGTATGCCAAGATTGATATTTAAACAAGAATTTATTCTATCAATGTATTGTTCCAAAGATATAGATTAATAGAATTGATTTTATGAATAGAAAGAAAACAAATCTAATAGACAATCATGGGAGACCATAGTTATGGGAGAAAAGTGTCCCACATTCATACTTTTTTTTGTTGTTGTTGTTTTTGAGACAGATTTCTATCCTATGCCCTGAGCAGAGTATAATGGCATCATAGCTCACTGCAACCTCAGACTCAGGCTGTGGGCATCCTGCTGCCTTGGCCTCCAAAGCCACTAGGATTACAGGTGCTAACTGCAGTGCTCAGCTGGGTTTTTCCACTTTATTCATGAGTCAGGGGTCTCATTCTCACTCAGACAAGCCTTGAACTCCAGAACTCAAGCAATCCTTCTGCATCAGCCTCACACAGTGGTGGGATTACAGGAGTGAGCCACCGGGCCCGGACTTGATACACTGAAATTCAAAAACAATTGTTACTTTTTGAAAACTTGAGTGATGGAAAATTTCTCCATGTATTTTACAATATTGACCTAACACTGAAACTAAGGGCAAAGGTTAACCTAAACATTTTATAAATCAATTATATGCAGTTATGAACATAAAGTCTGTTCATTATAAACTAAAATTCTAGAAAAAAATGGTATCATATTAGATCATAGAAAAGAAAGGTTTGATTCTAGAATACAGGAATATAACTAAACTAAGAAATGGCATGAATATGTCAAGCAGAAATGAATATAAACATTTCAGTACATCTTTAAAGAGTGATAGATAAAATACAAAACATATCTATTCTTAAATTAATTAACTTGTTAAAAGCGCTTAACAACTTCAGTATATTTTCGCAACATAAACATTAATATCTACCAGGAAATAACACTCAAATTCATATTAAATAATAAAATTTTAGTTTCAAGAAATGCTGTTCCAAAATTAGCTGTGCCAAGATTGTCAAAACATTATTCTGACTTCATCTTAATATAAAAATTCATCGTAGCATAATTCAAGTGCCAGAGTACAATTTTCTAATTTTACAGAGAACACTGGGGAAAATTAATGAATATACTCTGCTGAAGATATGCCACACCTTGCATTAAGATGATTTTGAAATAGAAAATAATTCACAATGTTTGAGCAAAGGCATTGAGGTGGAGTCAAGGAGTATTTTCTTTAAACTCTACATCACTTTTTCTCTTTCATCAAAATGATAAAACTAGACACTGCATGATCAAAAAATAAATACCCTGCAGATGATAAAAATTCCCAATATAAAAACAGTCATAAAGAAGAAGAATGTACAACACTTCACTATCTTCAATTTCATTCCTGAACGTGGGCAATTTCTGAATCTCTTTTTTTTTATTCTGCAAATGAAATGAAAAGTGAGGCTCTTATTAAAACCAAAAAAACTTATAAATCAGAATTGACTAATTCCTCTTTCCCCTAAAATGTACTAAATTATTTACTGAAATTCATTTTACTACATATGCCCATAAATAATTCAGAAAAATACATCATATTGCACTATAAAGGGACAATGGTGGGCAATACTCATTAAAAATCCTATACAATCAGAAGATCAATACACTCTAGCTGATAAAAATACTCTATATAAAAATAGGAAAAAATTCAGCATACAACGTTTATTTGAAAAATAAGAAAAGAGAGATTCACCAACATATTATCTACACATTCATATGAATGACAAAACATTGCTATAATCCAGAAAGAACGAGGGAAGAGGAGGGAGGGGGGAGGCGGCAGCAGGAAGGGTATTTGGTGGGACCTCAGCTAAGGTGTATACTACAATGGTACGTTTCAAAACTATTAAGAATAGAGTATAAATGTCTTACCACAACAAATAAGCAAGCAAGATGATGGTTACATGAATCAGTCCGATCTAAGCATTTCACATTTTTTATCAATGCAGCACAGTATACCCTATAAATGCATTAATGTATGCAGTCATGATTTAATAAAGAAGAAGAAAATTGCAAAAAGAGAGATATTCAAAATGTAGAATAGAAATGAGCGAAACACAGATGTGAAAACAAAAGTTGCTTAAATTCAGGAAAGAAATTGAAGAAGGTGGGGGGAAGAATCTCATCCTAAAAATTATATAAAATTCGAGATATTTTAGGCTGCCACTAAAAACATAATAATAAGACACTGAGGAAAGAAAAGAAAGAAAACAAAAGTTTTTTTCTAAATGGTGAAATTAAAAAAGAACAGGGTTAGAGAAGTGTTCTATTTATATAATGGACAAAGAAATGTCTATATACATATACTTAAATATCAGGAAAGAAAAAACTAACCAATGGGGCGTAAATTGTATTTAAAGTACATTACATGAAAAAATTTCCAGAAAAAAATGGCACTTGAATCTACCAATAAATCAGGCTTATCATGTAACTGAAAATCCTTATCTTAATTATAAAGCATAAGACATACACTAATAACATTATCTGAATCCAGGCAAAAAGATCAAGAAAATTGAAATGGAAAAATAAGGTTGATTCAGTATACTCAACAATAACATATAAATAAGTCAGCAGTAAAATGATATTTGCTGAAGGAAATAAACTATCTCTGCCAAGATCTTTATGTAGAACCAAGCTATCTTTCAAGTATCAAAGCTCTTGTACTAGGACTGTAAACGCACAATAATTCAGAGATAATCACACACAAAGGACCATCCAGAGAAACCTACCAGAAAAGGAGCTTTCCCAAATCAGATACTACTCACGATATCTTTTTTTTTTTCTTTCTACTCACGATATCTTTGCCAAAGTTCTAACAATGACCATTGTATATGCAGATGGAATGAAAATATGTATACACATTTTAAGAAAGAAGAAAAATGTATATATGTATGTATGTATGTATTTAGAAACACAGTCTTACTCAATAGCTCTGGGGTAGAGTGCTATGGCGTCACAGCTCACAGGAACCCCAAACTCTTGGGCTTAAGAGATCCTCTTGTCTCAGCTCCCCAAATAACTGAGAATATAGGCCCCCCACCCCAACACCCTACTAATTTTTCTATTTTTAGTAGAGTTGGGTCTTGCTTTGCTCAGGCTGGCCTTGAACTCCAGAGCTCAGGTGATCCACCTGCCTAGTTATCCCAGAATGCTAGGATTATAAATTTGAGCCACCATGCCTGGCCAGAAATAAACTATATTTAAATTGTAACACTCAAGTTACCTTTGCCTTCTGCAATTACAAAACATACAAGATATATACAAGATAACAAATGTTGTTGGTATGTATCATTAAAATTTCAATGCACTTTTTTCCTTTTCTAAAACGCGTATACATTTTTGGGCATCCTCTGTATGGAACCATATAACTAAGGCAAAGAAAGAATATAAAATAGGGGCAGTGCCTGTGGCTCAGTGGGTAGGACGCCAGCCCTGTATACTGAGGGTGGCCAGTTCAAACCTGGCCCCGGCCAGCTAAAACAGCAATGACAACTGCAACAACAATAAAAAAAATACAAAATGAGTGAAAGTATGTTGTATCAACATTATATGTTCTGACCAAATAGAATAGTGCAACTAAATAAGTTGGAGATAAGAAAGGGCAAAAATAGAAACTACATTCTCTTTTTTTTTGAGACAGAGTCTTATGTCACCCTCAGTGACATCACAGCTCACAGCAACCTCAAACTCTTGGGCTTAAGAGATTATCTTGCCTTAGCCTCCCAAGTAGGCTAAGTAGGTGGGACTTCAGGGGCCTGCCACAATGCCTGGCTATTTTTATTTATTTATTTATTTATTAAATCATAGCTGTGTACATTAATGCAATTATGGGGTAAAATGTGCTGGTTTTATATACAATTTGAAATACTTCCATCAAACAGATTAACATAGCCTTCACCACATTTTCTTAGTTATTGTATTAAGACATTTATATTTTACACTTAGTAGATTTAACTTGTACCCTTGTAAAATGCACCGTAGGTGTGGTCCCACCAATTACCCTCCCTGCATCCATCTTCTCCCCTCTCCTTTCTTCCCCTCCCTCTCCTGTTTCCCCTTTTTATTGGGTTATAGTTGGGTTATAGTTGGGTTATAGCTTTCATATGAAAGTGTGTTTATAAATTGGTTTCATAGTAGGGCTGAGTACAGTGGATACTTTTTCTTCCATTCTTGAGATACTTTGCTAAGAAGAATTTTGTTATTGTTGGTTAGCAGGCCCAGGCTGGGTTTGAACCCACCAGCCCCAGTGCATATGGCCGGTGCCCTAACCACTGAGCCACAGCTGCCTAGCCTAGAAACTAATTTCTAAGGAAATAAACTGGAGAAAGAATAAATTGTTAGCATTCAATGCCTACAAAAAGAAACTAAACAAAAAATAGATGAATGAAAAAATTATAAAAGATATAAAGGAAATCACTAGAAAATATAATAAAAGTTAACAAGCCACACAGACTAAGTTGTAATTATAACTATCCTCAGTAAATCACAAAACTGGCACTAAAGGTAGCAGTCACTGAGGGGTGTGGTGGCTCAGGCCTATAGTCCTCGCACTCTGGGAGGCACAGGCAGGTGGATTGCTTGAGCTCAGGAGTTCAAAACAAGCCTGAGCTGTGAGACTCTGTCTCTGTTGAAAATGAAAAAACTAGTCAAGCATTGTGGCCGGGACCTGTAGTCCCACATACTCAGGAGGCTGAGGCAAGAGGATCACTTGAGTTCAAGAGTCTGAGGTTCCTGTGAGCTGTGATGATTCCCCAGCATTCTAGCCAAGGCGACAAAATAAGACTCTAAAATAAATGAAAAAATTCACTAGTTAATAAAAAATTTTAAAAAGCAGCAATTACATCAATACATGTAAATAGACATAATAATCTCATATGGTAATACTTTCTAAATACAACAAAGAAAAAATTCAGCTCAAGGCCATCTATAAGATACACATGTACACTCACAAGTTATTGGTAAAGGAATAAAAAGAACAGGATGGGCAAAAGCATGCCAGTAAATACAAACAGTAAATATAAGTTAGGAAAGCAAGAGTCTCAAGAACTACAAAGGGCCTGTGATTTTACCCTACTTGTCAGTGAACAGTTATCTTGCCACATTTGCAGTCTTGCTGCAAGGGGATGAAGCTGGATCAGATGCAAAAAGACGTTCCCCTCCCCCATGAGCTGGGAGGCAGGAGGAGCTTCCTATTTTCCTAGCCTCTCACGCCCCCTGGAGGTTAGTAGAACAACTGGGTGGGTGCTGCACGTGCACTAGGCATGCATTTCAGCTTAGGAACCCTGAGTATTTGTTGTTGTCGTTTTTTTATGAAACCTTTGTAACGAGCTGCAAGGAAATCTGTGTGATCTTTGCCTTAGAAGGAGACATGTGTCCCTTATACTAGACAACAAGCAAACTACCTCTTTCATCGCAAACCAGACACATTCTCTATTATTCATAGCTGCTTACTAAACAATTTTAATTGCCTCATATACACTCCGTTGGTGAGGGAGGGATTCTGACTCCAGGGTTGAGGGACGGCCAAACAGAACACACCCAGCATAGGATAGATTTGGCCAACAGCCACTTACTAATCACAGTTACTCACAGCCTAGGAAGTAACACAGCATGTCAGGAAGGGGACAGCAGGGGTTGGGGCTGGGAAATTGAACAAACAGACGGGGTGGAGGGCAGGCTTTATAGTATCAAGAGAGTGCAGTGACCCCTGCTCCCTGGAGGAGATGCAATTGGCTTGTTGGGCCGCACCAGGGATGGTAGCCCTAATGTCAGAGGAGCTAAAATTCGGATGTGAAAGCCCTAAGTGTAAAAAGAGAACATTTGGTATTTCTAAAAGTCACAATTCATGAAAGGAATATAGAATTTATAGTAGCGTCACACTTAATTACATAGCAACCATCTTCACCTAGTTATAAGGAGAAATAGAAGGAATGTAAAAATTAAGAAAAAAGCCAAGAGATTAAACATACCCCTTACCAGCTTAGAAAGATCAATGACACTAACAAGCAGAAAGGATATTGAAGATCAAAAATAATAAGCTAAAGAAGCTGCCCTTGTGGTCGTATATCAATTTTAACACTGCAGTCATGGGCAATGGATCTGCTCAAGTGCATAAGAACATTTAAGATTTGTCAGGCCAACACACAAATACAGGCTTCATAAAATCGAAATATCACAAACTTATCTAGGAATAAATCAGTGACACTTGAATGGCTAACAAAACCGAAAAAAACAGAAAGTTTTTCAACATAGACTTGAAAAGCCTTTTATTAAAAAATGGTGTTAGGGCTCGGCACCTGTGGCTCAACTGGCTAAGGCACCAGCCACATACACCTAGGTGGCAGGTTCAAATCCAGCCCAGCCCACCAAACAACAATGATGGCTGCAACCAAAAAATAGCTGAGCGTTGTGGCAGGCACCTGTGGTCCCAACTACTTGGGAGGTGGAGACTCGCTTGAGCCCAGGAGTTGGAGGTTGCTGTGAGCTGTGATGCCCCAGCACTCTACCCCGGGGGACAGCTTGAGGCTCTGTCTCAAAAAAAAATGGTGTTGGGTGACAGGAAACATGGAGAAAGAAAATCATTCATTATATTAAAGTTTTAAAATTCCTGAGGAAGTATTTTGTTATATAGTACTCCCTCAAAATTCTTATATTCTGATGTGTAAGTTTAATAAAGTTTATGGAGTTCCAATTTGAGAAATGTATGCAATAAATCAAGTTTCTCTTTCAAGAATGAGGTTGTTAGATGTGTCATTACTAGTATCTCTGTATTTCCTCATCAATTTGTTACTTAACTTTATTTTTCGCTCTTCTGGCTTTCCATAAAAGAGGAAAGAAAAAATTCAATTACAGAATATTTTGAGATGCTGTATTCACAGGAAATTTGTACAATATGTTTTTCATTGTTATAAAACTATGCATTTTACAGGGAAATATCTCAAACATAATGATACAGCATGAAGGAAAATAAAAAGAGAGAATAGGTTATGATGTTCAGATAACAAGAAATAACTGATATATTAATATCAGACGTAGTAGAGAAGAGGAAAAACAAATTATTAGGACTAAAAAGTTTCCTTTGTAATCTAAACAGGAATACATATGATTTTTAATTTAACAATGTACAAGATGAAATAACGAAGCCAAAATCAGCTTTCACCTTAGCTCTCTCAGGCCTTTTCTTTTCTTTTTTCTGATAAACCAAAATATTTTTAACCTTGGTTTTTATTTCATCCTTGGCATAAAAATTCCCTTTTGTTTTCTTTACTAAATTTGGCTTAAGAGGCAAAGTTCTATTTTTTGTGTGTTTGTGCCACATCTACACATTGTAGCCCTATTTACTATGTTTTTCTTTAGTGAAAATAAATCTTTTCTAATCAGGACAAAGTGATTCTCTTTTTCCACATAGATTTCTAATCTTTCTTGCAATGGTTTTTGAAAACTATATACTTTCCCCACGGAACTAACATTTTCCTAACATAAGATTTCCTATTGAATTCTAGTTTCCACGATGGCATACCTAACCAAAAAGAAAACAAAATTATTTGGTGATATAAAGAATGATGTATGGCTGTATGTCACAACTTGGGTGAAACTAGAGAACATTATACTAAGTGAAAGAGAGAGTAGTCACAGAAGGCCACATTTTATATCATTCCATTTATAAGGACTGTGTATGATAAGCAGTTTCATATAAAAAAGAAAGTAGATTAGTGATTGCCACGGAACGAGAGGAGGGAGGATAAAAGAGTGATTGCAAATCGGGTCCAGGTTTCATGTAGAGGGATGAAGGTGTTTGGAAATTAGATGGTGGTAATGGTTACACGACTATGTAAAGATATGGGCGACTAATCCTGAGATACATCAAAAGGGTGAATTTCATGTTGTGTGAATCATATCACTTATATTGCAGTCATTGTGTGTAATTAGACAGTAAGTGAAAAAGGCAAAGCAGAGAAGTCTGTGTCACTTTCTGGAATCTGAAATATTTCCTCACAATGCGGACTTGACTGGGTCTCTTTGTGGAAGGATACTGCAATACCACCTCCATATAGATAATATGTATTTCTCTAATTATTAAGAAAACTATTTAGCAAACCAAGTGTACCCTGGGGAAAGGGGAATTGCTAGACATTTTGACAACAGTCACAGCTGACTCAGTATCTCCCTAAGGTCCCTGCCTTAGAGGCAAGCTTGGGAAGGTTGTCTTGGCCCAACTCTATGGCATAGGCAGGGTTTGTTACCCTACTGGTAGTTATTTCCTTGACTCTCTGTTAGAATGATATATTTATCTGCTAGGAGAGCTCACCGAATGGCTATTTGACCTACAGATAATTTGCCTTAAGTAAAAGAGATCAAGAAGAAGTCCCTGTTCATCCCCACCCAAGATTATAAAGCAGGAACAATACTTCATCCCTGCAGAAATTATATAGACTAACACTTTCTTTAAAGACACAGGAGAGATAGCCCTATCATTTCTGTAACTGGCTGGAGTGTACAGTCCTTGCATGGATCCAGTGAATCATGGTGGATGAGGTCTACCTCCTTGCACACGCACCTGTGTTTAGTGAAAGACATCAACAAATCTTCTTGCACTTAATGTGCACCTACTGAACCGAAAATGTGTTCATTTTACTACTCATCATTAAATAGCACACATTCACCATCTTTGCTTAATGACTGTGGTGTGTTTGCTGTTCTTAGAAATAATGCAGTTCTAGGGGCTTGATTATGTTATTATTCCATACTCTTTCTCACTGGTGTTACGTCACTGATGCCATGCTATACAATCTGAAGAATAAGAATTATATGAGTATACTGAATGCCCTGGGAATTTTGTGCCTGCTATAGCATGGATGATACACCTACTGTCCCTAATCACTAAGGATAACCTCATAACCCAGTAGTCCAACGAACCAGTCCAAGGAAACATGGAGAGATTAATTTTATTGATTATTTTGAAGAGACAAGGTTTCTGCAACAGAATGTATCAAGGAGTAGAAAATATATGTCTTAAACTTGGAGGAATCATCACGGCATATTTTGCTTCATGGCCTATGACAACCCTGAGTGGATATTTATGCTGTATTCAAACAACGACACCCAGCAGCAAGGACAATGAAACCAAAGGCTCAGACCTTTCCTGTCTGACACTCCCAGTCACTCCCACAGGGTTAGCATTTGAGATACACGAAGCTTTACCTGAGGGTAACGGAAAGCTAGTGAGGATGGTAAAGGAAGATGATGAGGCAGCTTCTGGGGGAGAGTATCTCAACAGCCTTCCTGAATAAGTATTTCATGGAATTGTTCCTGACCACTATTTTGAAATTTCCCACAGAGTAGATTTCATTTGGGGCTCAGGAAAAAATCTGAATAATGAATGGGATATCTTGTAGTTGATCTTTTTGGCTGCCCACGATCTAATCCTCTGGAAACCAGTAACTGTGGCTTTTAATGCATTGGAAAGTTCCATGTGCACATGAACTGAAGTTGGTAGTATCTCACTCCAATTGTTCCTCACAGATTCAAATTTCTGTCACAGAACATTCTCTGAAGCAGTGGGAGTCCACTAGGCTTGAAGGCAAGAGCAGTCTGTTACATGTGGGAAGCTGATTCTCCGTGGGGCAATCCTCACATAATGTGGATGAAAGCTGGTGGATGAATGATCTATTTCTATCTTTTCAACAGACAACTACAGGAACCATTCTTTATGTTTCTGTGAGGTCCTAATGGAGTGGAACTTGTAGTTTTTACAGGAGAAATGTCCATCGTTTATTCTCATTTCGGCTGTTGCTTCTTTCTTATTTCTCTCTTGTTCCTTTGCTCACTGAGATCACCATCCAAATGTACCATCCCAATTTGAGTGCTTGTCTTAAACTTTTCCTGGTTGATCTCAAACAAAGAGAGCATTAGTGTATCGTCATTAATTTTACTATACGTTTATGTAGCCTACATTTTTCTGAAAGTAAGTTTTGTTTCATTAAAAAGTTTGTCTTTATTATAATGTAATAAAAATTCATTGGCATGACTTAATAAATGTAATGGTATGATTGATTAGTATATTAGAATGTGCAATTTGGCAGGTATGTGAAGTATAAATTAAAAGAGGAAAAAGTGGAATGCAGGAGACCAATTAGTGTTATTGGCGTAATCAAGATGAGAAATGAAGATGAGGCATGGCAGTGCAGTGGCTGTAGTGATGAAGAGGAATGAGTGGGTTTCTGATACAATTTGGAATTAAACTCTTATGATTTAATGATAGCTCAAATGTCACTTATAAGTATAATGTATCTTTTTGAAGTTAAACTGAACCTCTATCTTTAATAACATTCTTTAAAATTAGTATAAATATTTATCTTGATATAAAAATTTTGTTGGCTCAGCGCCTATAGCTCAACCGGCTAAGGCGCCAGCCACATACACCTAAGGTGGCGGG
>NW_003852430.1:10207614-10211013 GCF_000181295.1 Otolemur garnettii | reverse complement strand
TGGAGGTTGCTGTGAGCTGTAATGCCATGGCACTCTGCCCAGGGGGACAGCTTGAGGCTCTGTCTCAAAAAAAAAAAAAAAAATTTTGTTACATAATCATAATTAAGAAAGAAGAAAATCATTTTCAATAATAGCATTGGATCAATTCAAACATAAATCAAATAAACTTTTTTTCCCTTCATGGTAGAGAACTACAGAAAAGAGATGGGGAACCCGTGACTTTTGGGGCTATGGGGGATAGGTGACCAGGAAAGAATGTGTCCAAGATTAAGTACATATTTTTTCAATAATTAGTGTTTCCATGTACAAAGCAAGCTTTAGGCAGAAAATAATTTAAAGAACAGTAAATACATATAAGAATAAAAAGCAAGTTTTTAAAACATTAATATTCATTTCCAAGATGTCATGTCTGATAAAAATCCAAATTTGATCATCTGAGTATATACCTAATAGAGGAATTGCAGGATTGAACAGTACATCTATTTTTAGTTCCTTGACTATTCTCCAAACTTCTTTCCAAAAAAAGGGCCAAATTAGTTTGCATTCCCACCAGCAGTGCAGAAGTGTTCTCTTCTCTCCACATCCACGCTAAGATGTGTGGTTTGGGGATTTTGTTATGTGGGCTACTCTTACTGGAGTTAGATGATATCTCACGTGGTTTTGATTTGCATTTCTCTGATTAAAGATGATGAGCATTTTTTTCTTTTTTCTTTTTTTTTTTTTTTGGAGACAAAGCCTCAAGCTGTCACCTTGGGTAGAGAACCATGGCATCACAGCTCACAGCAACCTCCAACTCCTTGGTTCAAGTGATTCTCCTGCCTCCACCTCCCTCCACCTCCCAAGTAGCTGGGACTACAGGCGCCCACCACAACGCCTGGCTATTTTTTTTGGTTGCAGCCGCCATTGTTGTTTGGCGTGTCCGGGCTGGATTCGAACCCGCCAGCTCAGGTATATGTGGCTGGCGCCTTAGCTGGTTGAGCCATAGGCACCGAGCCGATGAGCATTTTTTTCATGTGTTTGTACACCATGCACCTGTCTTCTTCAGAGAAGCTTCTGTTCAAGTCTCTTGTCCACAAAGAAATGGGGTTAGTTGTTCTTTTCTAATAGACTAGTTTGAGTTATACCCAGATACTCAAAAATCATTTTACAACAAAGACATTTGGACCAGAATTTTTACTGCAGCTCAATTTGTAATTGCCAACACATGGAAGTAGCCCAAGTACCCATTGACTCATGAATGGATTAGCAAATCATGATATATGTATACCATGGAATATTAGGCAGCTATAAAAAGATGAAGACTTTACATCTCGTATGTTTACCTAGATGGAGCTGGAACATATTCTTCTTAGTAAAGTATCTCGAGAATGGAAGAAAAAGTAGCCAATGTAGTCAGTACTATAATGAAACCAACATATAATCACCTAAACATTCCCACAAATGATAAAAACTATAGTCCAGAAAGGAAGAGGGAAAGGGGATGGCAGGGGGGAAAGTGGGAGAGGAAGAGTATTTGGTGGAATAGCACCTAATGTGCATAAAACAAAGGAAAATTTCAAAACTATTAACAATAGAGTATAAATGTCTTACCAAATGATTAAGAAAGCAAGGTGATGGTTACATGAATCAGGTTGATTCGACATTGTTTATCAATTCATCACATTGTACCCCATAAATGCACTAATGTACACAGTCACAATTTAATAAAGAAAAAATCCAAATTTGAATATTTCAACATGTAAGGTAGTTTCTGAAAGAGAATAGTTCATAAAACTAGAATATTGGACTACCTTGAGAAACCCTGCCTATAATTAATAAATTTTGTTTAATGTATTTCAATTTCTTTTTTTCTGACACAGCAATTAGGCAATCATTTACACAAATTATAAGGATAATAATGGGAGCTAAGACTAATTTAATTCCTATTATATGCTAGGCCTATTAATATCACTTCTTATGTATTAGCTGAATTTTTCTCTCAACTATTCTAATGAGATAGAAAAAAGTCTTTTTTTTTTATTAAATCATAGCTGTGTACATGAATGCAATCATGGGGTACAATGTGCTGGTCTTATATACAATTTGAAATGCTTTCATCAAACTGGTCAACATAGCCTTCACGGCATTTTCTTAGTTATTGTATTGAGACATTTATATTCTACACCTAGTAAATCTCACATGTACTTTTGTAAGATACATCATAAGTGTGGTCCCACCAATTACTCTCCCTCTCTCCCCTCCCCTCCTCCCCTATCTCTCCCCTTTGCCCTTCTTTTTGGGCTATAGTTGGGTTATAGCTTTCATAAGAAAGCTATAAATTGGTTTCATAGTAAGACTGAGGACATTGGATACTTTTTCTTCCATTCTTGGGATACTTTGCTAAGAAGAATATGTCCCAGCTCCATCCATGTAAACATGTAAGAGGTAAAGTCTCCATCTTTCTTTAAGGATGCATAATATTCCATGGTGTACATATACCACAATTTATTGATCCATTTGTGGGTTGATGGGCACTTGGGCCTCTTCCATGACTTAGCAATTATAAATTGGGCTGCAATAAACATTCTGATACATATAAAGAAGATAAAATATTTGGGAATTTACCAAACAAAGGATGTGAAAGATCTCTATAAAGAGAATTATGAAACTGTAAGAAAAGAAATAGCTGAAGATGTTAACAAATGGAAAAACATACCATGCTCGTGGCTGGGAAGAATCAACATTGTTAAAATGTCCATATTACCCAAAGTAATATACAATTTTGATGCAATCCCTATTAAAGTTCCACTGTCATACTTTAAAGATGTCAAAAAATAATTCTTCTTTTTATATGGAATCAGAAAAAAACTTGAATATCCAAGACATTACTCAGAAATAAAAACAAAGTAGGAGGAATTGAGCTACCAGACCTCAGAATATACTATAAATCGATAGTGATCACAACAGCATGGTACTGGCACAAAAACAGAGAGGTAGATGTATGGAACAGAATAGAGAACCAAGTGATGAACCCAGCTACTTACTGTTATATAATATTTGACAAGCCAATTAAAAACATTCAGTGGGGAAAAGATTTCCTATTTAACAAATGGTGCTGGGTGAACTGGCTGGTGACCTGCAGAATATTGAAACTGGACCCACATCTTTCACCATTAACTAAGATAGACTCTCACTGGATTAAAGATTTAAACTTAAGACATGACACTATAAAAATACTAGAAGAAAGTGCAGGGAAAAATCTTGAAGAAATCAGCCTGGGTGAAAATTTTATGAGGAGGACCCCTCAGGTAATTGAAGCAATGTCAAAAATACACTTTTGGGACCGGATCAAACTAAAAAGTTTCTGCACGGCCAAGAAAACAGTAAATAAAGCGGGTAGATAGCCCTCAGAATGGGAGA
>NW_003852430.1:10094519-10207338 GCF_000181295.1 Otolemur garnettii | reverse complement strand
AGTAAAGCAAGCAGACAGCCCTCAGAATGGGAGAAGATATTTGCAGGTTATATCTCTGACAAAGGTTTAATAACCAGAATCCACAGAGAACTCAAATATATGAGCAAGAAAAGAACAAGTGACTCCATCTCAGGGTGGGCAAGGGACTTGAAAAGAAACTTCTCTGAAGAAGACAGGTGCACGGCCTACAGACACATGAAAAAATGCTCATCATCCTTATCATCAGAGAAATGCAAATCAAAACTACTTTGAGATATCACCTAACTTCAGTAAGATTAGCCCACATCACAAAATCCCAAAACCAGAGATGTTGGCATGGATGTGGAGAAAAAAGAACACTTTTACACTGCTGGTGGGAATGCAAACTAATACGTACCTTGTGGAAAGATGTTTGACCATTTGATCTTACAGTTCCTCTACTAGGTATATATCCAGAAGACCAAATATCACATTATAATGAAATGGATATTATTTTCATTTTATAGAAGAGGAAACCATGTAGAAAGAGGTTTGGTAGTAACTTCTGAGGTCTGCAAAGCAAAACGTAGGAGAGGTAAGTATTAAACAAAGAGGCAAATCTTCAGAGTTCAAATGTCAGACAAAACTATGACTTGATTGAAATTTTATTTTTTAAATGATCTTATAGTTATTGTAATAAATTATTTTATCTCAAGTATCAGACTCATTTTTCTTCACAGTTAGATATTTCTAAAATTGTAATGTATCAAAATAAATGTGTGCATTTCGTGAAAAGTTTCTTTTCTTGAAGAG
Source organism: Otolemur garnettii (assembly GCF_000181295.1). Taxonomy (NCBI): domain Eukaryota; kingdom Metazoa; phylum Chordata; class Mammalia; order Primates; family Galagidae; genus Otolemur; species Otolemur garnettii. The sequence goes on along the minus strand of NW_003852430.1, from coordinate 10,206,567 downwards.
TTACTATTAGATACGTGGTATTTCTTCCAATAGATGACATTTTATAATCATGGATAGGTGAAAATTATATTTTAGTATTTTAATATTTAAAAATACAGCTAGTGATAACTATACTGAAAATACTTTTCAGATCATTTTATTACCCACTTTAATTTTGATACCAACTTTATTCTATTAAAAATTGAGAAATTAAAAAATACCTTGATGTAGATTTTTTTATTCTTTTGGTGACTTGTTTGTGTACATATTGATGACATTAAAAGTCCTGCTGTTTTAAGTTAACATTCAATCATGCTGTAAACCATTTTACTCCAGTTGTTTAATCTAAATTCATTGAATAATACTGCCATCTTTTTCCTCTAATTTGCTTTATAAGACTGATAAAAAAAATCTCAAAGATCCACTGAGTTTCAGTGACTTTTACTTGCTAATAACAGTTTGACTAAACAATAAAGCCATACCTGTTTTATTAATCTTTCAAAAACCTTTCCCTGTCTGTAAGCTTTTTCATTGGAGGGCCCAGCAGATAACTATGAATTTGCTTATGACTCAGTTCCTGGTAAGATGGCCCATAGAATTTACTCAGAATTTTAACATAATCAAAATTCTACTCAAGTTCCCAAATAATTGCATGATGTAAGTCAGACTGTCTTTTAAAAATAATCTAATCATAGATGATAAACATATTTGCAGTGATTGGATTGGTGAGGGAGAAAGGCTGTCAACGGAGTTGTCTCAGATGTCAATGCTAATCTCTTGGCACTGTCTTCCCGAGTTTCATCTGAAAAATAGGAATGGTAATAACTCTTCATTTCCATTATATATTGTGGAAGCAAATGTATGGTAGCAACAATTTTAACAGAATTTAGAGATGTGCAAATACTATAAAATTGATACTTACTATAGAAGTGCAAGGTAGCCTTCTTCTTAATTTCAACTTCCAACTTTATCATCATTTAACGCTGATTTTACTAAGTTAAAATGCATACAAATAACTGATAGAATTTAACTGCATGGATTTGATTGTAGATTCGACCCTAACTTAATACGTTTCTATTCAGAGAAATAAAAATAGGGACATTAACAATGGCTCCTTTTACATATATGTGTGTGTGTGTGTGTGTTTGGTAACACTTAATATATACAGGTAAGAAAAGATGAAAACAAATTAAAATGTTTGAGCATCTCTTGTAATTGCGAAAGTCAAACGTGACTTGAGTACCACGATTTGAATACAGTTTGTTTTTCTTTCTTAAAATGTGTATACAGTTTTGCACCTTCTATATAGAGTGTATACGCAAGTAGTCCAGAAGGTTATTATGTGCACCAATGTTTAGTTATTATATCACATTACTTGAATTATCCTTTTCTAATTATAAATTCCTGTAAGGCCCCTTTCTCTTGTACATTTTGTTAGGTCTGTGCATTTCCTCTCAGCCATTGCTGCTACTGTAGCTTGCAATGAATTCACTCAAAGTTGACTACTTCTCTAACTTTACAGTCAAAACTCTAAATCTTTTCCTCTCTGTGTAATGAAAGATTAGGAAACTATACATCTGAAACTTGACTAATAGAAATACATACGCCTGATTTCCTGGCAGAATGCTACCAAAAAGATTGTCCCCTCTGTCTCTTTCTTTAACCCAAGAACATTCAAAACATGAATGATTGATTTTTAATGTACTTTTTTTCTTCACCCTAAATTTCTCCCTTCTAAGGCCAGAGCGGACAGAGATCTGTTTACTTCTACCCAGGAAATACGAAACAGCTTAGCTTGGCTCGTCCCTCACTCAGCCACACAGACCAGGAAATGAACAAATTAAAAAGTAGGACTCTGGGAAGGAAAGTTAGCACTGAAGGGGGAAGTTTAAAACACATTACAAAGGAAACAGCATATCCAAAGATTCAAATAATCTGCTTTTACATACTTACGACTGAAAAGACAGAAATTAGTTACAAATTTAATGTCAATGATTACTGCTATAAAATATAACTCATGCAGCCTTATGTTAAGTGTCCTCAAATTATTTAACCAATGTTTTATCCATGTCTTTTTATCTCATGTTTCTGCCAAAATGAATTATTTTCTATACAGTTACCCTACATTTCACTATTTGCTTTAACAATCTGTTCTCACTGAAAATAAATAAATGCCCGTGTTCTCTGGACATAGAAACCTGCCTGCTTCTCGGAGTATCTTCAAACCTTCTCCTTCACAGCACTTTCCTTGATCTCTATCTTGAAAGCATTTATTTTCCAGGGCATGCTATCTGCGTTTTGGCTTTGAGCTTCTATGTTTGGGTGATATTATACATGTCCTTAGATAATATCTAGTCATATATGATCATTTGTCTTTGTTCCCTAACAGGGCCTACCAGGCGCTTTGCATAGAATATTTGTAGGGCAGGGAGCAATACTGACAGCATAGATACATAAAATGGAGATTCAGTTTAATTTGCAGCACAATACCATATGTTTAATAGTGACATTTAATAAATATGATATGATGGTTATAGCTAAATCTTATATGGACAGCTTCTTGAGTGAAATTTCCATTTCAGAATTATTAATACTATTTCATAATCTTAATAGTTGGATTCTCACAAGGTTAAATGACCTTCATACCATACAGTGTGGCATAAATTGATATTGTTCTTTCACAGACATTTTTGGCTCTTGTCATTCATTTAAAACATTTTTCTTTTTTCTTTTCTTTTCTTTTTTTATTTTGAGACAGAGTCTCACTATGTCGCCCTGACATCACAGCTCACAGCAACCTCCCACTCTTGGGCTTAAGTGATTCTCTTGCCTCAGCCTCCCAAGTAGCTGGGACTACAGGCACCCACCACAATGCCAGCTATTTTTTTTTTTTTTTTTTTTTGGTTGTACTTGTCATTGTTGTTTGGCAGACCCGGGCTGGATTCAAACCCATCAGCTCCCGGGTATGCGGCTAGCACCCTACCCACTGAGCTATAGGCACTGAGCCTATTTAAAATATTTTTCAAACATTGAATATTGGAGATTGAGCATTTGTACTCTGTAATTGTTAATTATGTTCATTAAATGTCAAAGTAATATTTTAGAATCACATAATTTTGTTGATCACTGATCTTCTCTTTATAGAACATTCAGTATATGTATTTAGTAGACAATGATTTTAATATGAAAAGAAAATCATTTTATACTTATTGAACATGGGAATTCAGACTTAAATACACAGCAAATTAGGGTACAGCAACACATGGGTGTAGAAGAAAAACGTGAAACAGGAACTCAGTTTGCAGAAATGTTGAAACTTAGCTATGTACATTGGGGTGAGGTTAGGGTTAGGGTAATCAGCAGGCCAATGTTATTATTCAAACACAATTTTCATATTCAGTAGATCTATCTTCATCAGGAAACTTCTAGTCAGTGGCAAGCCTTGGCTTCAGATAGTCACCATATATTGTTTGCTCAGGGTTTATCCATGTGGAGCTGGACTGAACTCAGTGAAAAGGACTGCAAAGATTTAGTCACTGTATTGACACTCTAACAGAACGCACTGTGATTCAGAACTACCTCAGCTATGATTCAGAGTTGAAATGCAGTTAGATCACTGAGGTGGAAGCCCAGTGGTATTCATTAGTCAAACTTAACTGGCTTTGAAACAATGATGCAATTTAAAAGACACAGAAGTGTTTTGTCTTTTCTCAAGGAAATCAATTCTCAAGCAAGATATTTGAACAAAACATAAACCCACTCTATCCTGGATATCTTCTTAATGCAAGATTAGCTTACACACTGTTCTGGATATGTAAGCACTGAATGCAGAAACTCAAGTTAAAAAAAAAGACTGAGAGGAATTTTAATATAGTAAGCTAATTTCGATATAATTCTTACAAATCTATGAGTGGTAGGTTGCCTGGCTTCAGGATGACACAGAAACACTGAGGTACATGCTGACTGAATCAGTATAAAACAGGAATTTGATAGGCAGTTTCAGTTATGGCTCAGGAAAAGCCGTGTTTGATTAATTTCATAAAGAAACAACCATTCTCAATCGACTAGAAAAACCATGCAATTAGGAAAAGAAACAATAGACACAGTTTGGCACAAAATTTCTTCTGGTTTGGTTATTTCCAAGTGGAAAAGTTTTACCTGATGTAATGCTTTATACCTAGTCTTCCTAGATATTCTTTGTAATATTCTCCAATGGCGGCTAAAGATGTGAACTGTTTTAGCATTATATTTAAAAATTAAATTTAACATAAAACATATATCCAATCTGTGAAGAGCTGTAATTATATATGTTGTAGAGTTTATGTTAACGCTGTAAGTTTGAGTACTGAGTTCATGTCTACAGAACTGAAATTGTTCTTTTGTGTGTTCCCTGAGAATTATCCTCTGACTCTAGTAATTCTTTGTTTAGAAAACAATGCTGAAACAACTGTATCATTTTATGGATTGAAAAAATAATATTCTTATCAAATGAAAAGAATACTAATTCATTTGTATGATGACAAGTAAATATAAAATATATATTTTAACTTTTTCCTACAAGTATATTTTCACTTTTTTGTTTAAGTTCATAAAATACTGAAATGTATAGTATAGGCCTATTTTAAATTTTTCTTTAATTATAATCACCTCATATAATCACCAAATACTATTTTTTTTTTTTGAAACAGAGTCTCACATTGTCACCCCTGGTAGAGTGCTGGGGCATCACAGCTCACTGCACCCTCAAACTCTTTAGCTCAAGAGATTCTCTTGCCTCAATAAGTAGCTGAGACCATAGGTGCCTGCCAGAATGCCCTGCTATTTTTAGAGATGGGTATTGCTCTTGCTCAGGCTATTCTCGAACCTGTGAGCTCAGGCAGTCCACCTGCGTTGGCCTTCCAGAGTGCTAGGATTATAGGCATGAACCACCATGCCTGGCCCACAATCATCAAATACTTTTGACTTCAAATTACATGATTGTTTTTCATACTTTATACATATTTCGAGATAACGTTTATTAATAGCATCAAGCATTAAGTATAAAAGATTGTTTTGGCTCGGCGCCTGTGGCTCAAGCGGCTAAGGCGCCAGCCACATACACCTAAGGTGGCGGGTTCGAATCCCCAGCCCGGGCCCGCCAAACAACAATGATGGCTGCAACCCAAAAAAAAAAAAATGGCCAGGCGTTGTGGCGGGCGCCTGTAGTCCCAGCTACTTGGGAGGCTGAGGCAGGAGACTCGCTTGAGCCCAGGAGTTGGAGGTTGCTGTGAGCGTGATGCCATGGCACTCTACCCAGGGGGATAGCTTGAGGCTCCGTTTCAAAAAAAAAAGATTGTTTTAACTCTATTTTGTTTTATAAATTACCTGCAACTATGATTTGCTTTAATATCAATAGCAATATTAACACTTAAAAGATTCCTCCACACAGCCTATGATGAACATGAAGCTATTTAGGAAAAGTCAAAGAAACCAAGTTAAATGGTGGTAGAGGTTTAGGTTGTACTAATAAGGAGTCTGGGTATAAAATCTGGATATTGGCTTTGAAGACTAAAGCAAGCTAGCTTGGATAACTGAATTACTAGGTATCTTCAACTAGGGAATTCTCATAAATGTCCTGCTATGAAATTAACTAATTATACACAATAGCACAGAAGTAGGCTTAAGAAGTCTTACTTTTGACAAGTTAAACAATAATATAGAGAGAATAATATTCTCTCTGAGTCTAGTAATGCATAGAAACCGAATCAAACTGACCAGGGCTCTAACAAGTTATAACTAAGTTTGGCTAATGAATATGCATCCCCCAAGCTCTAGCATAATTTTACTGAAATTTATTTATTCCTTTAGTCACTTTTAATGCAGAAAAATTCTATTTTAATTTAATACATTAGATTTAGCAGTATTAGATGTGTGTAGTAAGAATATGTGACAATATATTGTATGCTGTAAATATACACTATATTAACACATACCGTATAATATATAAAGTCAATGTTAATGTATTAGTATATAGTATTTTTGATTATGCTATCATATAATATGTATGTTATATATTATAAAACACTTTTTTGCTGGCCCTTTTTCCTTATAAACTGTGTTTTTAAGTGTGACATTTCTTTAGCTCTTCACATATTCATTAGTACAGCTGAAAGGCAATTACAGCTGCATCTACAATGAGACATCTAGTCAATGATTGATAAATGTGGCCTCTGATATTTAATTATTTCCTCATGCTAACACATCAAGAAGGAGGTTCAGATGGAGTGTTGACTGCATGAAGCGAAGACTGAAGTTCTTGAGAAGACATGATAATGCAATTGAAAGCACGGACGCCATCTTCATAATTCCTTTAACCTCAGCACAGACATCCTCGTAAGTCCTTTAACCTCAGCACACTTCCTGTAACTATCAGTACAGTCACTCCAATGGAAAGTAACAACAGGGAATTGTGGCCACTCTTAGACGTATGGGGTACATAACATTTTAATTATGAATAAACTACAGTGCAAAAAGTATAAATCATTTGCTCACAACAGAAAGATGAGGAAAGACTGAAAAGTAGATCTTCTTACAGCTCTTCTGTCAACAATTAAGTCAGATAAAATGTGCAGGAAAAATTATTCCAAAATACAGGATGGCATGAAATAAGGAAAACTCAACACATGATGAGCAGAATGCTGATGGCATTTGCAGAATGGAAATTCGGTAAAGACAAACTCATTGAATTTAATTTTCAACGTGTTACATTATCATTTGACCTGTAAGCAGTCTTCGAGGTGACTAGCCCCCTTTACTTGCAGAATCGTACAGTAAATAGCAATTTGTCACTGAATTCAGAAAAAGTCAGCTTAAACCCCAGGATGTTTCATTGAATTAGTACACAATATTGTACAAGTATTATTTTCATTTTCCCTGTCTTGGTAATAATACTACAGGTGCTTGGGAAGATTTCATGGTTCACTGTGTACAAAGTCTCTGTCTCAGAGCTGTTTTCCCAAGAAGAGTACCATAAAAGACCTGGATGGTGACAGTGATCCTGATGATGATGGTGATAATAATGATGGCCATGACCACAGTAAGTACAAATCAGTAATGTAACTCCAAATGGGCAGGAGGCCTGTACAAACTCAGTTCATTAGCTACTTTTCAGAATTAAACGTTAATTTCCATTTTGATTTTTGTACATGGTTAAAATAACCCTTTTTCTGACTCAGACTTATAGATTACATTTGGAAAACAGGACTACCTTTAACTGGCTTAAATTGACCATGGTATATAGATTTATAAATTCATGCTAATGGGGATTTTAAGAGTCAGTTTGTTACCAAAATTTCTTTCTTCAGTAGGTCCTTGGTCTCGGGGATTTGAAGAATGAACCCACAGATCACAGAGCAGTGGTAAGACAGCATTTATTTTCCAGAAAGGAATAGAGGAGGAATAAAAAGCACCCTAGCTTCTGGCAAAGGGAAAGACCCAAGTCGGAAGTTTCCATATGGGTCCTTTGTCTAGGGCTAGGTATAGACTAACGAATGAATGGGGACAGTCCCTTCCACTGGAGCAAAATGTTCTGCATTCCCCTCATGAAATTTCTTAGGCCCAGGAAATGGGGGTTCCTGTTCAGCTCTGTTTGGAGAACCCTATATCAACATATTGTTATGTCTACCAAGATAACACATGGGGGTTGGTGAGTAGAAAAGTGAATTAATCTCTGTGTATGGGAAAGATCCCGTCCTTACCATAGGAGGGAGGAAGAGCAATGGCAACTTCCCTTTGAATTAGACTGTAAAATTACGTGACAGAAGTGAGATTTAGAGACTCAAACCCACATAGTTATATAGGCCTATATACCTCTGGCCAAAAGAAACTGTTTGAGAGACAGCAGTGAAAAGACTGTGCAGGCATACTTGTGAGAAACAGAGGCAGAATCCCATATGGCCGGGTTGGTTGCAGGTGTAAAACCCCCCTGACCTAAGGTCAGCCTGGTTAGTTGCGGGCCTAAAACCCCCCGGACTTAAGGCCCACATGGGAGTGGAGCCTTGCAAACAAGTTTTCTGTATGTCTTAGAAATTTCTTAATGATGCCTTGCTTAAAATTGAAGTAACTGCCTCCAAACAGTAAGGCCAGTAAGGGCAGGTATTCAATCTACCTTTGTCTCCCCCAGAGCCTCAGGCTTCATCAGATAAGAACAAAGAAGTAATGGCTAACAACATGTTCTCCATTAAGTTATATTCAAAAGGATTATGTTAGATAAAGTGATATCAGTTAAACTGTAGATTACTAGGGAGGAGCTACTCACGAGATAGTCACAAGATGATTATTCATGAAATGGATTATGGATTGTAATGAATATTAATGAAGTCATTGATGTACAGTGTGCATGTGCAGAGGGATTGTAATGAATATTAATGAGGTACAGTGCACACGTGCGCAGCTAACTATTTAAACCAAGAGTAAAGAAATCAACTTGCCACTTGCCAAGCGAGAGCAGTGGTCCCTGGCTGTTTAAGCCAGGAGATAAATAAAGAAGTTATCACATGCTTGAGAGAGCTATGCACCCCTTTATTTAAATAAACAATTTCAATATGTGGGTTTATGCTCCATGGCCCCACTTTCTATGAGACCCTAACGGCAAAACAGTACTTAGGATTATCAGACAATTCATGGCTTATGTATTCACGCCTTCCACTTTTGCCATTTTCCCATGGACATACCATCAACAGAACCTTCTATCATCAAATATCTTAGATACTCATAAGATATCCTACAGGATAGAAATTACTGCTTTTAAACTAATACTAAATGTATTATTTTTTTTGAGACAGAGTCTCACTACGTAGCCCTGGGTAGAGTGCTGTGGGGGTCACAGCTCAAAGCAACCTCAAACTCTTGGGCTTAAGTGATTCTCTTGCCTCGTCCTCCCAAGTAGCTGGGAATACAGGCGCCTGCCACAACGCCCAGCTGTTTTTTGTTGCAGTTGCCCTTGTTATTTAGCTGGCTGGGGCCATGTTCAAACCTGCCAGCCTCAGTACATGTGGCTGATGCCATAACCACTGTGGGACAGGTGCCAAAGCAAACTTACTAAATGATTTTTCTTTCTTCTTTTTTATAAAACTGTCAACATGGGCAGTTAAGAATGGGTTTTATGCTTTTAACCACGTAGTGAACAAATGTGAATGCCTTGATATCTCTGAAGGCATAATTAAAGAGCACAAATACTATTCCATGGATCCTGTTTAATAATAACAATAGTTCCTTAAAAATCCATGCTGCTTTTTATCACTATTGGTATAAAACAGGACAGCTACCAAAAAAGACTTGCTTAAACCTCCCAAAGATCAGTTTGTAAAACCCTCCCAAATGTTCAACATGACACAACATGTGCTTGGAAAGCTAATATGGTTATGGTCATAGAAACGAGCTCTCATTTTGTATCTAAAATTGTCTAAAAATAGACAGAAAACCATTCTAGTTAAGAACAACCTGCTCCCATCTATTTCCCCATGAAACCAATTTAGCACCAAGAAATATCCATCAAAATAGACAATTTTCACTTCATGCATTTTTTCTTTTCTTTTTGTTTTTGGTTTTAGCACAGACACATGGAAAGAAGAGTTGAGATCACTTATAATTCACTGGGAAAGTTTTGTTTTTGATCAAAACTATGGTTTTAATGATTAAATGATTTTAAATAAGTGAGCATGAATTCATGGAGATTATTTAAAACGTTTTCACTTTGATTCTTAAGTCAGATAGAAGAGTTGAATATAGGAGTTCTGACAATTAATTTCATGAACTGACCTATGTGTGCTTACATCATCAACAATGAACAAGCAACTTAGTAAGGTTGGTAAGGTTTATAACTGTGGTATATCGGCGTCTCACACTGTGAGGTGGGAACTGTGACTTGTATAATAGACCCTTTTATATATAGGTAAACCCCTTCATATTCATCTATAGTATATCAATTATTGTTTTTAGGGTTTTTGTCATTTATTTTAATCATCTGTAATATTTTACGTTAAAGTTTCTTTTACCTAAAAGCTCTGATGCCTTTTTTTTTTTTGAGACAGAGCCTCAAGCTATCCTCCTGGGTAGAATGCCATGACACCACAGCTCATAGCAACCTCCCAAATCCTAGGCTCAAGCGAGTCTCCTGCCTCAGCCTCCCCAAGTAGCTGGGATCACAGGTGCCCATCACAACGTCCAGTTATTTTTTGGTTGCAGCCGTCATTGTTGTTATGGCAGGCCTGGGATGGATTCGAACCTGCCACCTTAGGTGTATGTGGCTGGCGCCTTAGCCACTTGAGCCATAGGCGCCGAGCCTCTGATGCCTTTTAATTTTACCTTGAAGTTTACCTATTTTATAACAAAGGTTCATTTTATACAAGGTACAGTTTCTCTCTCCCAGTGTGAGATGCTGATATACCACAGTTATAAAACCTTACCAACCTTACTCCTTTACCTCCTCCTGTCCCTGTGTTCCCGTCTACATGTGGTGGAGTCTTGCTGGGCAACATTCACTACTGTGTGTTTTTGTGTGCCATCATCAGAGATGCAATCAGAGCAAAAAACAAACATTAGATGTCTTGTTAACCTTGGCAGGAGTGGAAGTGAAATCAGGCAATGTCAGTCTCCAAGCTCGTGGAGATAATGGCAAGAAGAGAACTGCAGTGTACAAATGGATTAAAGGTTTTTCTGAAGAGAGAGAAAGCGTCACTGAGAAAGAGAGGTCATGGAGGCCAGTAATGAGCAGAATTGATAAAGAATTGGAAAAATTGGTCAAATCGTGTGTCAAAATCATCAGCTGACTGTGAGAAGCAGAGCAGACCACGTAGCTGTTAACAGAGAAACAGAACACTCTTAACTGGAAATTGTGGCATTAGAAAAATGTGTGCAGAAACAGTTCTCAAGGTGTTTACTGATGACTAATGACAAAGACCTCACAGGGCACTGTCCGTGTGGGAGTTTGTAGCCAGCAAATAAGTAACTGTGTTGGAACCCCCTCCCTACGCACCTGATCTGGCCTCCTGTGGTTTTTTCCCTTACCCAGAGGAAAAGGAAGTACTGAAAGGAAGAAAGACATTTTGAGGACATTCAGGACATCGAGGGTAATATGGTGACACTGTCACAGCCATTCCAGAAGAAGGGTTCCACAGTTACTTTGAAGGGTGGGCTAGGCACTGGTGGTCCCTGCACAGCTTCCCAGGGGAGCACTTTGATGGGGATCAGAATGATATTCAGCAATGAGGTTGGTAGCACTTTTTCTAGGACAAGTTCATGAACTTAATTGTCAGACTCCTTCATATTCACCTGTAACACATTAATTATTGTTATTTATAGTGTTACTGTCGTTTATTTTAATCATCTATAGTATTTTACATTACAGTGTCTTCTACCTAAAAGCTTTGATGTCTTTTAATTTTACCTCAAAGTTTACTTATATACAAAAAAAGTTCATTTTCTACAAGTTATAGGCATGACTTTCATTTTTTTATTAAGAACTATATTGAAGTTTGATTTTGGTGAGAATATAGGTAAGAAAAAAAGGAAAATAAAAAGATTGCTCCAATTCCATAAGGTAGAGAAATAACAGTTGGGTTCCTATCATGGTCATGATCTTTTCAGTACTTACAAAAAGTCCTTCTTGGAAAACACCATGCAAACACACCCAGACCCTTTTATTGGCTCTGCCTCTCTTTGAGGAGACACATATCCTTTGCCTCTCAAGGAAGATACTGTTCAGCACCTTAATAATGCCAGACTTTAACCTTTCACAGGCTTAATTAGAAACTGAATATTAAATTGAACCATTTCAAAAAGCTTCCTTTCATCTTTATACATACCTTTGTATGGAAGTACGTTTCTGATAAATTACTTATTTTAATTTGAATAGTGTCTCTATGGAATACTATGGTATAAAGAGTGCCACTCTTAGCAATAGAGTCTACATAGCAATGTCTTACTTTTGAAAGGAGCAAATACTGTCCCTGGAAGATTAAGTAAGGTTTGATGACCACAATAATAGAATCAATACTGCAATATTTTGCCTGTGCATTTCCACGACTTTACTTTCCTAAAAGCAGAAAAAATGAATTCTTGTTATAAGGAATATTGGAAATAGTCCATTGATTACTCCAGGGAAATGAAGAAATCATTTACACATTTTGTACATAAGAAATTACTGTGATTTAATGAAAACATTCACAAAGTTTAGAGTGATTTCACATAGAGGTCAAGAAAATAATGGACTTTGCTTATTGAAAAGTGTTTAGTAATTCACAGTATGAATGAGATACAGAGTTATTCCCACTAAGGGATCTTTAGAAGAAATATAAAGATAGCCATAAGTATTTCAGAGTATTATTTTGTGTGAATTCAGTACTGTTATGAACTGAAGGTTTGTATCAACAAAATTCATATGTATAAGCCCTAACACCCAGTGTGGCTGTATGCTGTATGCTGTATGCAGAAATGGGGCCTCTAAGAAAGTAATTATCTCCGCAAGGGTGGGGATCTGATAAGATTATTGTTTTTAAGAGACACCAGAATGTGCTCGCTCTCGCTCTCTCTCTCTCTCTCTCTCTCTCTCTCCCCCTCCTTCTCCTCACCCCCATTGGTACAGACAGAAAGGCCTGGTGAGAAGGCAGCTATCTATAAGCCAGGAAGAAAGCTCCCAAATCAAACTGCCCAGAACCTTCATTTTGTACTTTGAGCCAGAAATATGAGTAAATGAATTTCTGTTTAAGCCAGGTCTAGCAGAACTATACAAAGGCTTTCTAAGTTTTATGAAAATCCAAGGTTATATGCAATGTTTAATTATACAAAAGTCTAACAACATACAATTTTTTAATTTTCAGATTAATATGAGGGTACAAACAATTATGTTCCTTTGTTTGCATTTGTTAGGTGAGGTCCAAGTTGTGGTTGAGCCCTCCCCGAGAGTGTGCTTTAGACCCTCACACTGTGTCCGTTAGGTGAGAGCTCACCATCCCCCTCCCTCCTCCGATGTTGCCCTCCCTCCTCCCCCACTCACCTGCATTAATTGTGTTTTTCTGTCCTGTGGGTAGGCTTGTACTTATTTATCCACCTGCATCAGATTAACATTGAGTACATTGGGTACTTCCTTTTCTATTCTTGTGATACTTTGCTAAGGAGAATGTTCTTCAGTTCCATCCACATTAATAAATAAGATGTAAAGTCTCCATCTTTTCAATATTTTAGGATGATTAAATATATTTTATAACAAATTGCAAAAACAGAGAAGCTCCTGGAGTAGGACAAATTAGAGGGGCTGGTAGTTAAAATGATACATGAACAGCACATCCAGTCGAGGAAATTAAATGGAAACTTCGGGGGGTCAGGGATCTGGGTTCCTTGAACCCAGTTGACCTGATTTGATTACTTGGCTAAGCAAGAAAGTTCAACAGAGGCATGCTAGTGATTGAAAGCAAAAGAGAGTGGACATTGAAAATAACACTGGAGTGGCAGAGGCAGTACAGACAGGAAGCAAAAGTACCTTGTGCAAGTTTCAGGTTAACAAAGAGAGATTTTACGTAGGAAGAACAAAAGAGAAGTTTAGAGCACTTCCAAAGAGAGATAGAAGGGAGTCTCTCCACACCTCTGATTCTCTCGAAGACCTTCAGATGGGAAAACTATAAATGTTCACAGTTTCTACTGCACATTGAACTATTTAGTAAGAACCTAATATTCAATACATTATGGAAACTAAATCTTCTTTAATATAAAATAGGAAAAATATGAAGAAAGATAGTAAGCTGATTACCAGCAGTTTCTGTTAAATAGCATCAAGTTTGACCAATTATGGGAAACTAATCTTTATTTTCATAAAACAGTGTAAAATATCCCTAGTCACCTATAGTTAGATTTGGCTAAATGATTGATTTCTGGTGAAAGAAATATGAATAGAAAAAAATGAACTCTACTTCAAGCTTGGCCTAGAGATGTTGTCAAACAGATTTCTCCCTTTGTTTTTTTAACCTCTGCCTGTCTTAAGTGCATTACCCTTCCCAGGGTGATATTTGGAGCCCTGTGTTGAAAATAGTAGAACCCCACTGTAACCGAAACGTGGATTCCTACATTGTTACCTAAATTTCTTTCTTCAGGAGATCCTTGGTCTTGGGGATTCCAGGAATGAACCCACAGACCACAGATCAGTGGTAAGATAGGATGTATTATACAGAAAAGAATAGAAAAACACAGAGCTCCTGGCAGAGGGAAAGACTCAAGTCAGAAAATCTAGGCCTGAGTCCTTTGTCTAAGGGTGTATATAGTCACATGGGTCCTTTGTGGTTACATTTGACCAGGACTTGGTAACAAATGAATGGGTATAGTCCCTTCTGCTAGGAGCAAGGTGAATGAACACATCAATGAATGGATACAGTCCTTTCCCCTAGGGGCAAGGTGAATGAATGCATTAATGAATGGGTACAGTACCTTAATCTCAGAGAACAGTGAATGAGCCTTTCCCTTAATGAAATTCCCCAGGCCTAGGAAATTCACATGAAATTGCCCAGGCCTAGAAAATGGAAGGGGGGGCAGGAGTCTCTGTTCAGCTCCAAATGCGAGAACCAGGCATCACCTTTAGGCGAGTGAGACGCTCACAGGGGAGTAGTGCAGCCAGAAGAAGGCTCACTAGGTCCAAGGGTGGTTCTGGAGTTGGCACAGGCAGCAGGACAGGCTGTGCCAGGACCATGGGCTCCCGCCTTGCTTGCAGCTCTCTGCCACATTTGGCTCTCTAGCCCTTGCTTCCCCACATTCTGTGGCACCAATGCCTCTGGGGAAGTGATGCAGAGGGCTTGGCAGGTGCTTGGGGAAGTGATGCAGAGGGCTTGGCAGGTACTTGGAACCAGGGCGCCATCTACCCTGTATCAGTATCACCACTTGGAGGAAAGCCGTCCTACCAAGAACATTTATGTTGAACATTTGCATGCTAAGTATTTTATCTTTGTAGTCTATTGAGATTCCAGATTGAAGCATCTACTGTTATTTTCATTAGTTCAATTGTAAGAAAATCATGTTGGGTAGATAGAATTTATTTGCTTTTTTGTGGATGCTAAGATTTTTATCCAAATGAGTTTCTATAAAGCAGCATCAAATTTGACCATTATGGGAAATTAATCTTTATTTACATAAAACAGGAAAGATGGGGAAGTTTCATTTAAATGATATTCTTATTACAAATTTGACAATACTTTTAAGAAGCTATTGACAACTCTTTTCTTAATGCCAGTTAACAGAACAGTAAGTGCAGGTCAAGTTTCTTACTTAAACTGAGTTTAAAAGGTGAAACTTGAAGCTTTATAATGGTAGTATTTCCCTGTTTTATGTACACTGTACAGATTTCTCAGTAAGATTCTGTTAAAAACCAGACTCTGCCTGCCTGCCTTTCATTTGCTCTCCATGTTAATATTTCCAGTTTGTTCTCCTTAAAATGTATAAACAATTATTTTCCTGGTTGTTGAACTCCACCTGGTACTGTCAGCCGCCATTGTTTCCCAGCTGTCCACCCAGATACCCCGTTGCTCCAGGCTGGCTGAAAGAGTCTCCTTGAAGCACTTTACTTGACCTTCTTATCCTGTTTCCTCAATTAGTTTTTTTTGGTTTGTGTTTGTTTTTGTTTTTTTGAGACAGAGTCTCACCATGTCACCCTGGGTAGAGTGCTGTGGTGTCACAGCTCACAGCAACTTCAAACTCTTGGGCTTAAGTGTTTCTCTTGCCTTAGCCTCTCAAGTAGCTGGGACTACAGGTGCCTGCCACAACATCCAGCTATTTTTTTGGTTGTAGTTGTCATTGTTGTTTGACAGGTCTGGGCCGGAGTCAAACCCGCCAACTCTGGTGTATGTGGCTGGCACTCTAGTCTCTAAGCTACAGGCACTCAATTAGTTTATTATAGGTACTTAGAATATTTGTAAATCATTCTATTTTATCACTGTATAAGAGTTGACATATAATTTATGTGAATTTGCCTTGAATTTGGTTTACATATTACTTGGATCGCCTCTAAAGTTCTTGTTACTTACTCCAGTTAGTAAGTTATCTAGCATACAAAGCAAATAGGTGCTTATTTATTTAATTTTTAAGTATATATATATACTTATATATACATATGTGTGCCCAAACATAAGCTACTTAGTACAACATGCCTAAGTGTATTTTCAAAATAGTTTTATTAGGTCATCCAATGTGAAATGTTAGAATTAAAAGGTTAGCTGATTATATCTCAAACAAGAAGCAGTGCAATTTATCAAAGTATGTACCTAAACTATCAGCAGAGTTTTTCCACCTTGAACTTAGCTTGTTGATGCCAATGACAAAGAAGCCTGGAGAAAGAGGAGATGAAATCAGGAAAGGTTTTACCACAGCTTTCTGAGAATTGAATATTTTTCCTTGCAAGAAGAGGTCCAAAGCCTGGAAGAAGTGGTGTAGTTGGTGCAGGTCTGGTGAATATGGTGGATGACCAGAGTTCCCAAGTCTAGCCTCCATAGTTCAAGCAGCATTGTATGTAGGACATGTGGTCAAGCTTTGTCTTACAAGAGGATTGGCCTGTCTCCATCAACCATTTTCTGCTCCTGAATTGCAAAGATCCTCATGATTTTGTCCAACTGGTTGCAGTAGACATCAACTGTAATGACTGACCAGATTTCATGAAGCTGTAATGGCTGAAAAAAATATAAATTTAAATAATTGCAAACAATTGGCCTTTAATTGGGTCATGATTTAGTTCCCAAAGCCAAGCTTTTACAAACAAAACTATTTTGTGAAATTTATAAAGTTGAACATTGACTCAATACCTAATATTATTGAGAAATTATTGAATTTTACAGCTTATAATGGTATTGAAATGACCTATAGGACTTGGAAAAATAGACTTGGACCCACTCTGATGTAAATGATTGGTGATTTATTCACACCTGCACAGAAGGCCATTGTCCTAAGACAAGTGGCCCCGAAGTGTAGGTTTTTTGTCTTTTACACCCTTTTTTTGTTTGTAAAGAACGTTGCCATTGGCAGGGCACCATTGGCAGGGTTACAGTTTGGGTTTACAGTTTAGGTATCAGTGGTTACAGCTTGGATGGCAGTGGTTACAGTAGCAATAGTTACAGTTTGGGTAACAATGGTTACAGTTCTGTTCCTGACAACCCTAGGGGGGAGAAGGGGGCCTGGGAACAGGCTGAGAAGGATGTTCTCTGCCACTCTGGGTGAGGGGGGGCACAGGAACAGGCTGGGTTACAATAATATCAGGATTTTCTTTCAAACACTCATGTTGTTCATTTAGAGATGCATATTAAAATATTTTTCAACTGAAATGAACTAATGCTCAGGATTTGCTCCAAAGTAATATGAAGAGAAAAATGGGATGGGGTAAAATACATCAGATTGGTCGTGAGTTGATTATTATTGGGACTTGATGATGGGAATACAGACCTTAATTATACTCTGTTGTTTGGTTTTGTATATTTTGAGATTTGGGGCAATAAATAATTAAAAGTTCAGCAGTATGTATTGAACGAGAAGATGTGACAACACCAGCACAATCAGAGCAATCGAATGGATCAGATACTGCCAAGAAAGATTTCTTCTGGAGATGCTGATTGGACTGCAATAGAAAGCTCTCTCCCAGAGAAGAGATTGTGTCTGTACACATGTTTTGTGTAGTTTAGTATAGAAATTATAAAATAGGGTATATCACTTGTGGTGCCTGTGGCTCAAGGAGTAGGGTGGCAGCCCCATATACTAGGGGTGGCAGATTCAAGCCCAGCCCCAGCCAAAACTGAAAAAAAAAAAAATAGAGTGTATCACTGTTTTTCTGTGTTTTATAGTAATAATGAGACCAGAAAGACATGTAAGAGGATTGGAAAAAGAATTATGTCCATTTTAACAATTAGGGACATTACCTTAGTCAACATCACTGATTGCCCCAAACAGTCCCTACATGGCTGAATCTGGACTCATTGAGAGATGTCTCCCCAATACAGTCTTTTAGTGACTGCTGGGAACTCATTCAAGTTACTATTTAAGATGAAGTAGTATATGCAGCCATGCTCAGTGAATGTCCTTGATCAAGAAGATAAAAAATCATAGTAATAGCATAATTTCATTTTCAATTGTCAATTTGGAACAGTTATTGGAACTTAAGAATCCCATTAAGGAAATTCTAGTACTTCAAAAAATTTAATTTGGGGGACTTACTTAGAAGTCAACTTATGTTACACCAAATTATGGTTCATTTTCATCATGGATTTTTTCAAATTAAAAAGTAAACATTACGAGACGTTTTTCATCTCTAATGCAAAAGAAAGTGCACATTTATAATAAAAAGTGTAATTCTGTGTTGAACAGTTCTTACAAATGAATCAAAGCATTTTGAGAAGAAAAATATTTGAAGTATACACTTTTTGTTAGATATTGGTTCATAATTAATTAATGTAGAACAGCAAAAATAGTATATTTTGTGTGATGACATGTAGGAAACAATTTTGTTACATTTAAGCTTAATCATAATATAGTGAGAGATTCCAAATATCTGTGAATATCCTTTTATTTATGTAAAATGGTCATACTAAAAATGAGCAAACATTTTTCAGGTAACTACTATTATTATTGTAGGTGACTAATATTTCTGGCCTAGGAATGGTCATTTCTGAATAAATATGGAAATCAAAACTTTTGCTAAAAGAAATGTATTACTTTATTATATCATCAATTTCCTGGTAGATTTCTCAGAGGAGCCAATAACCATTACTTATTTCTCAATAGTGCCAAGTGAAACATCAGACATATTGTAGGAACCCAAGATAAATTTGAAATTAATAAAAGCATAGCAATTAGATAATTAAATTAATTAATTCTCTGTTTTCTAATTTAGAAGAGATCTGAATTTTCCTTAGATTTTTTTTTATCAAATAACTCTCAACATCACTAAATAAAATCTAAAGGCATTACATTTTACTATGTAGAGTAAAAATATGTATGCCTTTATACTACATTAATAATGAAAATAAACAATAAAACATTCTGAACCTGATGCCTGCCAACCTACATGACAAACACTTAAATACAGTTAAAGAAGAAGCATTATTGGGCTATGCCTGTGGCTCAAGCAGTAGGGCACCAGCTCCATATGCCAGAGGTGGTAGGTTCAAACCCAGCCCTGGCCAAAAAACTGCAAAGAAAAAGAAAAAAGAAGTGGTATTATTGATCCTAATATTCAGAAAGAGGGACTGTAATTTATCGAGGCTATTTTGACCAAGATATTGGAAGAGTCTGGATCTGAATGTACATTAAAAAATTCATATTATTTATAAGAACTCTTCGTTATAAACTCAAAAAATACTGAAACTAATATTCAAATGTAGAACTTCAGGGATTTTTTATTATTTGAAGTGCGAAAAAAATCAGATAAATGTATGATAAATAGTGTTCAATAGATTTGATTATGCTCTCTTAGCAGAGGGATTAACGAGGATGAAAACTAATACTACGATGAATAATCTATAACGGATACACACATTAATGTGTACACCACAAATAGCAATTGGACAGGAAGGTAAGGAAGAGAAAAAAAGAATTTATTGTACTAATTAGCAAAGTAAGGTGTAGGAGCACCGGCAGCAATGGTGTGACATCACAGAAATGGCGAGAAAGGGAGTGTAAATAATAATGACTGTAAACTGTCATAAAAATAAACATGATGTGAACTAGTTCAAGGAAATTTATTTGACTATTACCACATTTACTTCTGAAGGTGAAATACCACTAAAATGAAGATAAAATTTGACTCTATCACATAAAATGGAAACAATTTATGAAAAATAAATTGATGAAATTCACTTATGATAATTTATTCTCATCAAAGATTTTCCTACTAAAAAAAATCTATTTAGATACCACCAATAAAAGGTATTAATGCTAAAAACCTTACATAAGAGCTATATTTAGGAATTAAGATGTTTTTGAAAATTTACAGTGAAAAGTAGTTAATAAATGTGTTAATTTGGTAAGCTCGGTATACATTTATATATGTATATGAAAATATGTGTGTACATAAATATATTTGTAATTATATAAGGTTGAAATTGTTTCAAAAGATTCATTTGATCTACATAAATGGACATTCTATACTATTTACATTTCAGTGAATTTCAAATTAAATTATTTCCTGTAGGAAAATGAAAGGTAATAATTAAAAGACAGAGTCTAAAGATTAGCAAAATATGTTTTATCATCTGTTCATTGGCTAAGGGATTTTAGGATATTTATAATTCCAAACATTTATTATTGTGCATTGGTGTCTTATGTGTCTGGTACCAATAATAAATATTTGGAACTATAATTTTGGCAGCATTTTATATTTTGCCCAGGATTTTAACAGCAGCTAAAAAATTAATTGAATGAACTATAATAGAAATACAGGTGGAAAAAAAAAGAGTATAAAGTTAGGCAATATTTAAGTGGGTCACAATAAAATATACGACTTCATAAAGGAAGCATATTTATTGACACATATTGCTAAATTTCAGAGGGTTTAAACAAATTATTTGCAAAAGGAAGCACATGAAATATATGAATACATGTACCTCTTAGAAGTTTGCTCAGCTATAAAATGAGCAGCAGATTTCAATTTCCTCCCCTGTCATCCCATGAAAAATGAGTTTTATTATGAAAAATGTTGTAAACCTAGCTTACCATTTTAAAATGCATGTTTATCTTCAAAATATAAAGTTCCATACTCTAAAATCCCCATTTTCAAAGTAATAATATGTTAGTATTTCCAGACTCATTCCTAAATTCAACAACTTGGAATTCAATATTAATGAATCTATCATCTCCTACCACTGTGCTAGTTTCTGATAATAAAACTGCATTAGTTTCAAGGAATATTCTAAACTATGCCTATATGTCCATTTAAATACAAACTACTTGCATTTAAAGCATGCATGTATGGATAACTTGATTACAATCTTATCTTTGGTCTTTTATTACTAACATAATGGAAAAAATATTTTCCATACTACTAATAAAAATATGGTAATAGATATAATTCCACAAATTGACTTTTGTATTAATGCCTATATGCATTTATTGCTAGATAATTCCTTTATAATTTTATTTTTTTAAGGAATATAAGAAATAGTCAGAATATACATTTTGTATTTTTTAAGAAAAGAGACACTTCATAGTAAATATACTAGTTGAAGTTTACATTAGTAAAACAAAAATTTTTCAGGTGTTAATAAACAGCTTTGAGTAATATTGCCTTCATAATATTTGAAGATATATGGACAAGATTTCAACTTTTCCAATATGTTTTTATAATAGCTTTATACATATATTAATATTTGAAATCACTGTTGTACATACAAAATATTTCAATACTATTTTTCTCATTTGGTATTTGAAACAGCTCAGTGGTTCAGACAGTATTGATACAATTATCCCAATTTTATACCTGATAAGGATAACTTGGCCAATGCCCTTGAGCTACTGGTAGTCAGTTACTTCAATTTTCTAGTACATGATGGGACCAAAACTAAAACTCATAGTTCTGATCTTTTTTTTTTTTTTTTTTTTTTTGAGACGGAGCCTCAAGCTATCCCCCTGGGTAAAGTGTCATGGCATCACACTCACAGCAACCTCCAACTCCTGGGCTCAAGAGAGTCTCATGCCTCAGCCTCCCAAGTAGCTGGGACTACAGGTGCCCGCCACAACACCTAGCCATTTTTTGATTGCAGCCATCATTGTTGTTTGGCTGGCCGGGCTGGGGATTCGAACCCGCCACCTTAGGTGTATGTGGCTAGCGCCTTAGCCGCTTGAGCCACAGGCGCTGAGCCATAGTTCTGATCTTCTACTCAACAACTATTTTCTATAAAACACCCACCACTCTAATATAATGCATGCCTTGGTTGCTCATATTTGTGTTAGAACAAAGAAAACGCAGACGCTGCATTCTCTGAAAAGATTCAACAAAACAGATTTTATTTTTTAGTGAAGTACACTGTTTTTATGCTTCTAGTTTGTTTTCGTTCTAAACATTTAAACTTTTATTAAAAGAACTGTCATCTTGGTTTTTGAAATTCCCTGGTATCTGGTCAATTTGATATGCATAGATTCAAGAAAAAATTAGGATTAATGTGTGTGTGTGTTCCATCCATTTCTAAAATTTGTTGAACAGGTTTGAAAATTGGAAAGGAGAAGATTCTGTTAATAAAAGTTATTATTTATTATTTTCCAAACTGATTTTAGGTAGCAATCCATTGATAGATGCTATGGAGCTATGGTCCTTAAAGTTTTTGGTTGTGGAAACTCAAAGACATTTTGATTGTGGGAGTTATATCAAGTGGTGGGATGAATATTGAACAACAAGATCTGGGAGCAGGAGATGCATCAAGCCCGATTTGTTGCATTTGCTGGTTTGTGTGGTGTTATTACTTCCATGTCTGTCCATGTCAGGCTACCACTGTGATGTCACTGAACACGCACTGGGAAAGTGATATGCAGAATGCACTCTGAGAAGCCCATGTCAGCCAATTCTAGCACTGGTCATATCTGTGGATATTTACCATAAAAGAAATAAAACAGAGATTTTTTAAATATACAAATTCATTTATTTGAAAATAATAGCAAGGAATCTATTATCTGTAAACACAAATGACTTGGTCTTTATGAGGAGTAACTCTATTTTCCAACCCCGCCCCCCAAAATTACTAAGAATGAAGAGAGGTATTGCTTTATATTTTCTCCAATTTCTTTAATGTATGCCTTAGTACATTAAAAAAATTAGCAAAAAGCTGGATTCTTCTCGTGTGATAAGACATTCCATCTGCTGCAACATCATGATATATAGCCAGTGGAAATTTTCTGCTGTTTTTGAAGTATTAAGTTAAAAAAGACAGCATCTTAGTATTGTACATGAGGGTAATTTGATCCCACAGGCCCCAGAATGGATTTTAAAGATTCGCCGGGATCCTTGCATCACACTTTGAAAAATGCTCTTATAAAGTAATAGTTGGAACCAAAAAAGTGACCTTTGTTGAGATCACCTAAATAAAAGAAAATCTGGACTCCATGTGTATGATTTTTCTTCTCTGAAATATATATATAAATGGAGAGAGAGAGAGAGAGTTGTTAAAGGTCATAAAACTCACTGTGCAATCTGTGATCTTCTGGGCAAGGGCCAGAAAATGTGAGGAGGCAAGTTATTAAATTGTAGAAATTTACTAACAGTGTCCCACTTTTCCGTGCCTCCCAGATTTATAGGAGGTATGTTAACAACCATCTATGCAGAGAGTCCTTGTAGCATATACAAAAGATTATTAACGTTTTTGTCTATTATCTCAAAGTAAAAATTCAATTGTATTTCTATATACTAGCAATAGATCAACAGAAATTAAATTTTTAAAACTATGATGTAATAAAGTATTGAAATATTTAAGGGTAAATATGACAAAAGAGGTGCACTGTCTGTGTGCTGAAACCCTCAGGATATGGCTAAGATACATGTTAAAAGATCTAATGATGGGAATAGAGGCTGTGTTCATTGTTTGGGAAACTCAATAATGTTAAGAATTAAGTTCTCAGAAATGATCTATGCATTCATCACAATCTCAAACCAAATGTCAGCGGCTTTTTTGTAGAAAGTGAGAAGCTGATTCCAATATTCTTAAGAAAATGCAAAGACCTTAGAATACCAAAACAACTTTGAAATAAAAAGCAAAGTTAACTGACTTATGCTTTTCAATTTTTTTTAAGAAAAATTAGTTTCAGTAAGATTGTCAAGACAGTGTGATATTTTTGTATAGATTAGATGAATGAGCAGTGAGCAGAGCTGAGCGGCCAGGAATAGCCCTGCACATACATGGTCAATTGCTTATTCGGAATATGTAAGAATAGCAGGCCTGACCTGGAAAAAAAGCTTTTCATCTCACCATGAAAGGCAACACACACCATAAGAACCTATAGTGTGACGGCCGAAGAAATAGATACTGAATCCAGACCAGAATAAGCCATTCATCTTCCAGAACACCCTGCATTGAAATACTGAGCTTTCCTGTAACAAGTCTGACAACCTTGGAACTGCTATGCCGAGAGGTCATGTCTAGGAGCTTCAGTAGACAGCTCCATATGAACTCAAAGACAACAGCCAATGGGAACAACCAGATAAACAACCAAGATGTGTTCCTTGGTAAGATATACACTGTAATGCAAAGGGTCAATTTATATGTGACATGCTACCTTTATTAAAATAAGATACTAAATAAAATTATTTTACTATGAAAAAAAAAAAAGACAAGGCAAGTGCGATAGCCACTCTGAATGTCCAAAACTGTTAGATTTTCAGCCTGGACTTTAATTCCATAAGACACTCTACATGAGAACTTCCAGCCAAACTCTTACGTTAAGTATCTGTCCCACAAAATGATGAACAAAATAAAACAGATGTTTTAAACCTCTAAGCTTTAAGGTTATGTGTTATTTATCAGCAGATAACTGGAACATAGCCTCACTATAACTTGGCTCCAGAATTATTCTAAGATTTAGTCATGTGGTTCCATTTTGGTTATTTCTCTTTTAAAGTAAGAATTTTTATAGGCCTATCTATCATCTATATTTTATGTCCTATCTATCTTCTTTATCATTCTTTTCATCTTTCCTCCAAAGCACACATGCATACATATTTCTTAAGTACCATATGGATAAATTATTTTCAAGGCCTGTCTCTGTCTACTTTGATACAAATATTAGGCCAGTAGAACAGCTCTTTACATTCCTGGAAGTTCCTGTGGCACAAATATTTTTAGAAAGACTTACAGACATCCCTTGGATTTGATCTTTATCTGATGCTATCTTGCCTTAAGAATATTTTGATCTCTAATAAAATGGCAATAGAAAAGAATTTTTACTTTTCAAGCAAACAAACCCTGATTTCTCTATATTTCCTCTACATTCTGTTTATAACTGTTTTCATTTGCTCTTCTCTCCCTCATCATACCTTATTATGTGCATCAAACAAAGTATAGGAGAAAATTTCAATATTATGCCTAGAAACAGACTCCGCCAGATCTACAAATCCATCAGAGATGTTTATCCATTTTCATGTTACTACAGGAGAAAATTTTCTATTTGATTCACTATTACATAAAACACACAATATTTTTATGTTTGGGTGTTTCCA
The DNA here is from genome assembly GCF_000181295.1 of Otolemur garnettii. Classification (NCBI taxonomy): domain Eukaryota; kingdom Metazoa; phylum Chordata; class Mammalia; order Primates; family Galagidae; genus Otolemur; species Otolemur garnettii. The sequence goes on along the minus strand of NW_003852430.1, from coordinate 10,181,396 downwards.
CACTACCTTTCCAGAATCTACTAACAGACTTCTCACCGTTTTCAAATTTTTCTAAGAGAGTTTTCTTGTTCTTCCATCCTTTGCCAGCCACCCATTCCAAATCAAATGACATATGGTTTAGAAATTTTTTAATGTAGTGCCCCACTTCCCATCTCTGTGTCAATGAACTCAGGACGCTTAGCAACATTCTCTAACACCAAGCAGGTTAAAGCACAGATATTATTTCCTCATGATGTTGTATGTTGCTCTGGTGGTTTTTTCAGGCCTGGTCCAGGTCAGCTGAGGCTGGATGGCCTCAGATACCTCAGTCACATGTTTGTGAACAATGGCGGCTAGAAAGTCTGTGAAGACTAAGACTCTCATTTTTTGAACACGGTCATGTTTATATAGGAAAAGAAGGGTTTACATCCCTACTAATAAACTAACTTATATGAAAGCTATAACCCAAATATAGCCCAAGAATATGGGCAAGGGGAAAGGAAGGGGAGGGGAGAGGGGAGGGTGGGTGGAGGGAGGGTGATTGGTGGGACCACACCTATGGTGCATCTTACATGGGTACATGTGAATCTTCCTAAATGTAGAATATAAATGTCTTAACACAATCACTAAGAAAATGCCATGAAGGCTATGTTAACCAGTTTGGTGAAAATATTTCAAATTGTATATAAAACCAGCACATTGTACCCTATGACTGCATTAATGTATACAGCTATGATTAGAAAAAAAAAAAAAGACAAAAGCCAGTGCCATATTTAAGCGGCAAAGAATCAAATTTTACCTTAAATAAAAAGAGAGTCAAAGTCATATCGTATAGAAATGCCATAGACTGAATGTATCTCCCTGAAATTCGTCAGTGGAAACCTAGTCCCCATGTGATGGTGTTGAGTGGCAGAGTCTTTGGGAGGTGATTAGATCATAGGGTAGAGCCTTCGTGACTGGGACAAGTGGCCTTAAAAATGTAACCTTAGGAAGCTTATTCTGCTCTCTCATTTGAGGACACAGAGGAAGGACAGCCATCTATAAACCAAGAAAGAGGCAACTCCGACACTGCCATCATTAGCATCTTGGATTTCACTGACTCCATAACTATGAAAAACAAATTTCTGTAGTTTGTTCTCCATTCCTGCTCTGGTATTCTGTTATAGCAGCCCGAAGGAAAAAAGGGGGATTGGTACTGTGGGGCATGAATGCACTGTTGTCAGTACTGAAATCATGTCATAGTTGAAATAGATGATATTAATTTGGGTAATTTTTATACCTAAGGGGAGACTTATTTTCTGAATAGCTAATACAGCAAATGCAGTAAGCTTCTTTTAGAGAGTTTTCATAGACTATGCACTTCTTTTTAAAAGAACTCCAGAAGGCATGTTTGCATTTGATGTGAAGTAAACTGAAACTTATTCACCTAACTGCAGATGGATAAGTAAGTGTAGAAACAAGTGTAATCAACTGTATGCTCTTGCTCAACAATTCACGAGACATGTGAAAATTGAGAACAAACTATTTTAGATCAATGGGAGAGAAATGAATGGAAGTTAGAAAACTGTATCTGCTTTTTTGTTTCACTTTTTGCTTCTTTACTGTTCGAATTTTTCTATTTCTTTGAAAAACATCATGTTCTTACAATTAGAATGATTTGCAATAGTTTTGGAAGCTTAATAATTAAGAATTTTGCTTAAGCCAAGAGAGGGAAGCACTTTTACACTGTGGGTAGGACTGCAAACTAAGACATCCTCTTTCGAAAGAAGGATGGAGAATCCTCAAAGAACTCAAATTAGACCTCCCATTTGACGCTGCAATCCCACTACTAGGCATCTATCCAGGAGGAAAAAAAAAATCCTTTTATCATGAAGACATATGCACTAGATTATTTATTGGAGATCCATTTACAACCACTAAGATGTGGAAGCAACCTAAATGCCCGTCAACTCAGGAACGGATAAACAAACTGTGGTATATGGATACCATGGAGTATTATTCAGCCATAAGAAAAGATGGGGACTTTACATTTTTGTATAAACCTGGATGGGGTAGAAACACATTCTTTTCAGAAAGGATCACGAGAATGGAAAAGCAAGTATCTAATGCACTCAATTCTATTATGAAGCCAGTAGATGATCTAATTCATATACACATAGGAGAAAAACTGATTCCAATTCAAGTTAGAGGAAGAAGGAAGCAGGGAGGGGGATGAGAGGAGGATGTAGGGTGTTTTCACTTAATGGGCACAACGTAGGGGTTTATGGCACATCCTTTGGGTACAGGACCCAACTACAAGAGGGACTATACCTAACAAATTCAAATATTGTGACCAGGTTGTTTGTACCCTGACAATAACCTGAAATTAAGAAAAAAACAATCTTGTTTAAGGCAGTAACTTCATGTAGGATTCAGAGACTGGGATATCTGACTTTGAACCTGTGTACTTTCTCCAGAATCACACTGCCTCATCACACTGTCGTCAGAGATAAAGGAATTGAACTTACTCTCTCTTCTCTGCTTTTCTTCTAGGCTTTGCTCCTGAGGAAAGATGAAAGAATTATAGAAAACTGTTATGGCAGAGAAATTCATCACGACATGTGATAAAGAAACGATTGCTCAGAATTCATGGTCTTGCTCTTACAAGTTTGCTACTAGTTAATCTTTACTTTCTAACAAGCAACTTTTACTACTGTACTTTGACCTTTTTTTTTTTTTTTACAGGGATCCATCATAACGCAAGGTATTTTTGTTTGTTTTTTTTGTTTTGTTTTAGTAAGTTGCCATTTTTTATGAACGTCCATGGGAGAAACGAACTTGTTACAAGAATAAGGGAATAGGCAGATAAATTCACTGAGCTGACTATGCTATCTGGAAAGTTTCCTGGGTATGCTTTGTAAGGATATGTGACTAGGAACCTATTTTCAAATCTATAAAAAGCTTCCATATTTTTATAAAATGTCAAGGCAGCTAAACCTTTATAGAGCATAAGCGTTACCAGTGGAAATGTACTAGACTCTGTGTGGTTCTTCAAATAAAATCTTTTCCCTACATACTGATACAACATGCCAAAGTTATTTCTCAACTATTTGTACAAAATAGATATTCAACACATTTTTTTTTAAGTAAGAGGAAAGTAAATGCCTGAATACAATAAGATAATAACTTCTTCCAATAGTGAGAAAGTTCCAGTTCATGACTCTATGTTGTTTTTCTTTGCCATAAAGAAAATTTTTTCCAGCCTGAAGATACTACTGATTGAATGTCTGCAACCTCAAACCCCCTGCGTTGAGATTTGTATCTCTCATCAAGAATCCCCTTTTAACAATCCTCTATAGGATTTGCTCCAGTTAGCATAATCAATATTGCCATAAAGCCAAGAAGGTGTCTCACTGGGTCATTGGTTCATCAACAAATATTTATGGACTAGATATTCTAGGCTAGGGGAGTGCATCTGCATTACCTTCGGTAAAAACTGCTGTAGAAAATACGGTATTATATAAAATACACACGCCTAGAACATCAGGCAGACTTTTCTAGAACCAAATTCCAGGATAAGTTTGAATCTTTGTTTTATGAATTCAGAAAAATTACTGCATTTTGCTCTTCTTCATCCACAAAAGAGAGAGAAAAGCAATCCTTTATCTCATACGTGTTTGAATATTTCATAACTCAGAAATCAAGTTTAGCTATCATTACCGCATTTTAAAATCATCATCACCATAATCATCAAAATCATTATCATCATCAATGTGTGTTTTATAAGTACTGGAAAACTAATATATGTGCATCTCATAAGTCTTTGCTTTTCTACATTTTCATGCAAATTAAAATGAAGGCTTTCCTTTACATAAATCAATTTTTTACATTGTGTGGAAATCTATTTCCATTATAAATAACCACATATATGTCATAAACAGTGAATTCCAAGAATAAAACAATACATGATGGAAGTATAGTCCCTGGAATATAGAATACTATTGAAGACATGACAGAGCTATTACCTGTACTTAAAAATGTATACATAAAATTTCAAAAAGTATAGAAAATATGAAAGTTTTTATTATTTATGAAATAAATTTAATATTTTGTTATAATTGCATATACTTTTCTTAGAAATTAGAAATATATGTAGAAATTTCCTTATCTCTTTTGTGAGATTCTTCTCGAGGCAAGAGTCAGTATTCTGTTAAACAATTTCATTCATTCAAACTAATGAACCTCCGTCCTCAGGACAATTGGTACATCGTCTTGTGGTTTTTATAAAAATCATCTTAACAGGACTCAGTAGATTCGGAAATAATTAAAATTTCAATGTTACAATATAATGAGTTGTTAGAAGTGCCTAGAGGATTAGGGATTGATATTGAAAGACTTTGATTAGTTTTCTTCAAATTGAGAAAAAAAAATATATGAAAGTTTATTATGATGTTGAAATAGTAAATTTGTGATACATAGTTTCTAAGATAGTGTGTACAGTGTGTACTTTAATAAAATAATTAGATATTATGAAAAACTAAAGATCTTATTTTATTAAATTATAAGAAACACCTTTCTCAAATTATTTTTTATGTGAAACACAATATGAAGAATGAATTTGAGTCAACTTAGTAAACTAAGGGAGTTCATTTTACTTTTTTATAATTTCTCTTCTTATTCCTCTGGATTAAATGAAAGAAATTTAATATTTAGTACAACATAAAATGTAATAAACTTAATATGAATCCTTTCTAATTACTTAGAAATGGATTTCATATGCTCACAGTTAAAACTTCATTAAGTACATACAGAGTGGGTTTATGAATCAGAAATTGTACAAGACATTGTACACCACCACAAAGAAGGCAGGGACCAGACGATCATAATAAATAAGCACTGTGATGGGAGAACAAGGCAGGATATAGGAAAATACGGCAGAAAAATAAGAATGTCCATGCAAATACAGAATTAAGTATTTTTTCATATACTATATCAGTGATTCTGAATATTCTTTTATAAACTTTTTTACTTTGAAATGTTAAAGTTACAAAAGACTAGAAATGGTAAGAGAGTTTTAAATATCATTCACTCGGTTTCCCCTGATTTTAAAATCTTACGTAGGCATGGTGTGATAAGCAGAATAAGTAAATACGGTGCAATCCTATCAGCTAAACTACAGAGTTTACTGTGACCTCTCCGGTTTTCACTGACTGGCAGTTCTGGAATCCAGTCCAGGACACCACACTGCATCTAGTTGATGTGATTCCTCTGTTTCTTGTAATCTGTACCAGTAACTCAGTCTTTCTTTGCATTTCATGATGAAAACACTTTTTAAAACGGGTCAGATATCTTTTAGACTGTCTCTATATTGAGTTTTTTCAATTTTCCATGATTACACAAAAGTTATGTATTTGAAGTATAAATATCAGAGAGGCAATGGGTCTTTCTCCTCACATCGTTTCTCAGGACGCCCAGCATCCATCTGTCCCCTCATCTATATTTACATATTGATCTCAGTCATTTGATTGAAGTGATGTCTACAAATCTTTTGCACTGTAAATTTACTTCTTTCCCCTTTCCGTACACAATTCATGAGAGCCCAGTTCCTCTATCCCACCAGCACTCAAGGAGAAGAACTTCAGCTCCACCTCTTGGAGGGAGAATAATCAAAGAATGTTCAATGTATGTTAAACTCACCATAGCAAAAATAATAAATATTCAGATGGAGATTGTCTAGGTTGTACAAATATCTCATTTGTCTCTAAAATTTTATCCAGAAATTTTGACAGTCATCAGTGGATCAAGCCTACAGTGAATGTTACCGTGCCTTTCTAATGTTGCTCCATTTATCTCATTACTTATGCATTTATTTATTCCAATTTTTTCATAAGGGGTATCTCTTCTCTATTATTAATTCATATATTTAAATATTGTTAATTTATCCAAGCATAAACTCATAGAGAGTTATTTTATTCTTCGTGTCATAATGAATAATATTTTAAATTATACTTTCATGTTACTTTATTTTTGCTACGTTTTGGTCAACAAACTGGTTACATTACAATATTATTTTCTGAAGATATTTTTATATTCACTTTTATATTAGGTTATTTTTGTTGTTATGCAGTTGGTAACAAAGGTTGAAAGGAGCTATAATTAATTTTTTGAAAGAGCCATAAATATATAGTAACCATTTTATATTATATTCATATGGTTGATACATATGTAAAACCTTTACAAACACTTCTTAGTCAAATTACCAAATTTTTGTTGCTGTTTTCTTGAGAAATATTCAAATATTGGCTATCTTTCCCTTTTAAAAATTTGGGCTAATAGAAATTTAATGTAAGTACTATCTGGGAACTTCTATTCTGGGACTCTCTGGGACAGTCCCAACTTCTGTCTGGGACTTCTATTTTATTTATGTTTATTTCTTTTCATTTTTAATAGCATATGAAACAAAGATCCATATGGAGGATTTGTGTTTATCACTGTCTGTACTTTTTAGTACTTTTCGTAATTTAAGCAATAAAGAAGATCAACAGATTAAAAAAAAATGTTAAGTACTGTTTTACAGCACAATAGCCCTGAGATTGATCACGTATCAATCTAATAAAGTGAGAAACTCTTTGACCTAGAATGAGATGGAATTTGTAACTTTGCATTGTAATTCTATTTTTAACTAGCCCTGTATTTAATATATCAAGTCATTCAACTCTGAGGCGATAGGAAGTGTTCAACGAACACAAGTTGGAAAAATGTTAATAGGCCAAAAATAAGGAGAAAAAGCATTGGAATTCAAGGTAGCATAGAGCAGGTTCCCAAGTGTAACTAGAGATTCCTATTGATTTTTCGGATTTTTTTTTTCTTGTCACATCCCATCAGGCCTTATTATGTCAGCAGTTAGAAGTCAGTGCTGGTATGTGTAACTGGAGAATCCCCAGCCCATCTCTTCCTCGCCCCCCCCACTACATCACACTCGGAGCACTTCCTCTCCACTCGTTCCTAAACGCAAAAAGGGATAAATGCCCCGTTCTTTTCTTTTTCCATAATTTTTCAAAATGTCATATCCAGTAATTGAAAAGATAAGATTCGGAACATCTAAGGAATAGAAAATGTTAGTATTCCAAAAGAAAATATCAAATATTAGAAGCATGATAACGTCTTTGTATTTATAGATTAAAATCACCTAGCTCACCGCGGACAGCATCTGACTCACTTTATAGTATCAAACACAGTGCGAATGTGAAATAAATGTGTGTTTGTAACTTTTTTAAAGCAATAGTTTTAAACTGCTGCCAAAAATACAGACAACATACGTGCATGTTGTCTTTTCCTCCTAACAGGGTATTTCTTGAAAGGGATTTCCGAAGTTTGAAATACTTGGCCTTTTTATATGACCCTTTTCTGGTTTGGATTTGGGGGGGTCTAGTTGTCTTCCCTTATGAGAGAGTCTTATTCACGATTCAGTGCTGATAGACAGGCTGTTTCCCAGAGTATGAACCCCTGGTATAGTGTATGTTTGAAGCTTATTAGATTTATTAGCAACTAAGTCAAACAGGAAAATATAAATGCTTCATTAAGATGTACCTGATTTAATATGACATGTTCTCATGTACATAAACATATAAAGATAAGTTTCTCTTCCGGACCGTAATTTTCCCAAAAGAATGGCCACTACATTTGCGTGACAGTCGTTTGCAAAAGTTTTCATGAGTAATCCACTAACACTTTGTTTGGAGAGCCCGGGTTAAATGAAGGTTCTGGTAACAGAGCAGCTCGTGCCTAATGGAAGATGAAGGGGGTGCTGGCCATGCGGGTCACCGTGTGTCTTTCACAGGCTCTGCCTCTCACTTGCTAGAAGGCCTGGGGCATAGCTGACCACGAGCGGGGCTGGGGGGCGGCCCCTCACGTAGCAAACGTGCTTATACCTCACACGGAGCTTCTGTCTGGCCCATTTCCAATTTATGACCATTGCTGAGGAACTAGGAGTTGGATTTTGTGTTCTTCCTGGCATCCTGGGGGAGGGGAAATCCTGGCCTATGGGAGTCCCCGGTTTTTCAGATATGAGCTGCACATTCAATACAGGACCACAGTAAGAAATAAGTTCAAATATTCTGATTTCGGATCCTGGCACCAAGATACGGGAAGGCTGTCCTCTTTCCCCAGGTTATATAAGACAGGAACAGAGTCAGTCGGAGAAGAAAACATAAGGCGACTGTGTGTGTACATCAGGGAATCGGGCACGGTCACTGCGTTCACAGGTAGAGCCAAATGGCCACTCACAGGCCGCAGTGGGAGAACAGGGAGCCCCGTCTGCCGGGAGGAGAGCTACGGTCCAGTTCCTCTGCTGGGCTGTCAGCTCGAACCCTCTGTGTGGTGCAGAACTGGAAACTGTGTCCAGGGTGGCTGAACCCTGCTTTGCTGTAAGAAAACCAAAATTCAAAATTCAAAATTAATTTGCTGTGGGAACATAAAATTATAAGAAAATTATAAGAATTCGCTATGCACTTACATCAAATACATATAAAAATCAAAAAGACAAATATAAAACAAAAACTTTACATGAATAAACAACCAAATGCGAGAAGGGACCATGAATATTTGGCTATGGAACATATTTGCTTGAATGGAAACATGACTGGCTTAATACATATGTACTCTAAAAATGCCAAGAGAAGAGAATAGACAACCCCCCGAAATGGAAAAAAATAAAAAGTCCATTTTAACCAAATATTAAACAGTCTGATAAGCAACTTAATGATTACATTATTACATTTTATTGTAAATAATTTAAATTTTTTTAAATAATTCTCAATATTTAGGGCTTTAAAAGTGTCTTTTTTTTTTTTTTGAGACAGAGTCTCACTTTGTTGCCCTTAGTAGAGTACCATGGTGTTATAGCTCACAGCAACCACCAGCTCTTGGGCTTAGGCAATTCTCTTGCCTCAGCCTCCCGAGTAGCTGGAACTACAGGCACCCACCACAACACCCAGCTATTTTTTGTTGCAGTTTTGCCGGGGCCAGGTTTGAACCTGCCACCCTCCATATATGAGGCAGGCGCCCTACCCACTGAGCCAGGTGCCACCCAAAAGGTCTTTTGATTACATATTCCTTGAAAATTAATAAAAGTTGTGGGTCCTTTCCTCAAGGTTGGGGGGGTAGTAGTTTTTAACCAGATATTTACATATAAAAATATGCACACAGTTTTAAAGATTAGCTCACTCTTTGAATTCCATGCAAGGATTCATAGACACTCTCAGTTTATAGGTTATGCCATTTTTTAATCAAAAGTATAAATATTAGATTAAAAAAATGTTTAGAGAAATCAAACAAAAGATAAAGAAGTAGAAAAGAATAAAGATTTTGACATTGGTGTTTGAAATACCGTATCCATAGAAAATACGCCTTTGCTAGAGTTTTGAGACCAATAAAATCCTCCCCCTTAATAACATTTAACCTAATATCATATCCTTGTAAGAAATGATTGTGGCGAGAAATTAACATCACTCTGCCTTAGGAAGATGTTGGATTCTCTGGGTACCTCACTGAGATAACAATGTGAAATCTGTCTAGTCTTAAAATGCTACGGGAACTGCTGGTCAGAAGGGCAGGATGACCTTGATAGGAAACCCCTCACTGGAGGCTGAAATATATTTATATCTAAACACTCTGCATCTGTATCTATATCTTTATCTAAATGTGTATCTATATCTATATTAACACTATGGCCTCAGAAGGCTGAACAGGAGACAAAGTGCCATTTACGCTTTGAAATGATTTTTTGTCCGTGCCATTTGTTCTCATGTATCTCTTCGTGATCTGAAATTTTTTAATTATGAAGCCGTGTGATCTTTGCACATGTTACATCCGATATTTAAAAAAGAAAAAAATGTAACAAGGCATATAAATAAATAATACCTCAATAACATTTCTTCACTGATTACAAGGAAAATTTTGAATTTTATCCATACCATAAATCAAAGTGTTCCAAAATTTAAAGGAAGGCTCCTAAATCAAGAAACTATACTAATGACTAAAAAGTAAATCGGTTTTCCAGAGAAATAATAAAAAACAGGAATGCAAAATATAAGCAACAGATAAATAATAAAATAGGGGGCTGAGAAACTCCCTTTGTTTAACAGTTCAACTTCAGATGGTTCCAACATGCATTTTAGTTCAATTCTTCTCAGAATTACAGTGATATACGGAGATAAATATCAAAATAATGGAAGGCTTTCTCTTTCACAGGAGTATACAAACTGAAGCTTTGGTTCTCAATAACTCCAGCTATGCAATTCTTATTTTCACACCCTGCAAATTTAAAAATAGACTTTTTGCACAGATTTTTTCTTTATACCTTCCTCAAATAGACAATGTTAATCTCCACAGGCCTCCTCCTACCCTCCCCATTCAAAGTTAAGCTGACTTTAAAAGAAAGTACGTAATACAGTAGCTGCATGAATGACCTCTTTCCTCTTTATTTCGTTTTTTTTCCCCTTCCTCAAACATTTTGGTGATCTTTATGTTTTAATACGTTTTCTCCACAGAGCCACCTTCATCTTCAGAGGCCACCAAAGCTAATTTCTGACTATGCAGCCCTCTGACTTTGTTCTCATCTTGGCTGATTAGTAGAAAATCACCAAACTGGGAGGCAGTAAAACATAATCCACCAAATGACCAATTCACTTCAAGTGAACTTGATACAAGAAAATGTCCTGAATGGAGGATTGTCCACATAAACATCTACTGAATTATTGAAATACTTTCCAAAGTCTTTGATTCACCATTATTGCTGCAGGTCTGTGGTCTCTTCCTCAAGGATCACGTTGCACTGCTACTGGCTGGTGTGTGAATAGTAGACTCTTTCTAGAACATTCCTTTCTGTCCTTTCATGTGTTGCCCTTGCATCTTCACTGTACTCACCTTTCCTTGTGTTCTGAGTGACTATGTTCTCTCTTATTCCAGAGTGTCTTTTAGTCAAGGCTCTTCAGAAAAACACAACCAAGTACTTACAGAGGCTGAGAAGTTTTCAGACCTGAATTGGGCAAACTGGAGATTTAGGAGAACGGATAGCACAAATTCCCACATGAACACTACTTGAGTTTGAAGGCCGGAGAAAACCTGTGTGCTTGTTGGTAGCCGGCCAGGCAGGGAGCAGATCTCCCTCACTCAACATCTTGTATTTAGGCACCAGCAGGTTGGACAAGGCCCATTCACAATGAAGAGATGCAACCTGCTGTGCTCAGTCTAGAATTTAAATGTTAATGTCACAGAAACGCCCTCACAGACACACCCAGAATAACGTTTTTCTACATATCTGCACATCTTCTGACCCAGTCAAGTAGATCCATATAATTATCCATCACAACGTCTTTCTAAGCTCTTGCCTCAGTGTTAATGAGGTTGACCCAATACTGAATTCCTAAAATAAGATTTCCAGGAAAGTGAGTAACCTCATAAAGTAGACAATATTTAAAATATGAGTCTTTCTCCAAGCTTTTTACACTTTCGGTGTTCCATCAGAGGCTGCAGAAATGTCACAATTAACTTTGCAAATCTAGGCATCATTTGCAGATAGAAAGAAGTATTTCCCTACATCTTGTGGAGAGGTGTCTCTTTTGGGCTATTTTGTAATCAGTGGCCTAGTAAGCCTATTGAATGTTTAAGAAAGTTTTCTAGGTCATTGCAGAGAAGAAAAGGGAACAATAAAATATTCAATAAATCCGGACCCCAGCATGCTCATGTTGCCTGCACAGTAGCTTTCTAAAACCACCTGGGTACTTCTTTCTGCAGTAATTTGTTGTTTAACAAAGGAAAGCCTTCTCAGCTGGACTTGTGTAGAAAAAAATAATGAATATGTCAACACAGAGGTCATAAGAAATTCACTAATTGCTAAAAACTTAAATATAATAAATCTCAAATACACAACTCTGATTTGTGGGTCATCCACAAACTCTGGGTAGCTTATTACACATACCACAAACTTAGGAAATAAATATCAGGAGAGTGGTAGACAAACATCTCCTCTAGCATTATGCAAATAATACAGGTCTCAGTTAACATACATGCAGAATTATTAGACATCTGAAAGAATAAAAATGGAATCTGAACAAAAATATCAAAGTTTTAAATAAAAACAGCATCTGGCCTCGTACTTCACGACACTTCCTCACTTACATCAATGCTTGCCCTAAGTTAAATGATTTAACCTTCTACAAATAAAATATGAATAAATAATAAGGCTATTCTTCATTAGACTGCTACTGAGAAATGACCTTATCTTTTTAAAATCACCGGGTACACAATACTTATCAAGGGGCGTTAAGTATTATTACTATTTTTTTTTCAGTATTTATGACTTAATCTTTTCTGTCCTTGCCTATCCTCAATCTTCTATATTTGGAATTTTTAAAATTTCTGTTATGAACCTCATCTACGAAAGCAAGATATACTTTGGGCAATTAAAGATGTATGAAGGGTCCAAACCTGTGCCTTTTGTATAAAAAATTTTCAATAAATAATTGTTAAATGGGTAAGTGAACAGGTGAAATAGTTTGTTTTTTTTTAAGTGCAGAGTTATAGTCCACAAATCCCTGGAAAAGGTAAAGCTCCTAAGCCCCTGATTTCCTAATTGCTGGATCATTGGTGGGTCTGCATGTCGTCCATACTGAGGCATTTAAAAACTTTTTCTCAGGACTATATTTTCAAGAATGTATGTTTCTTTGTAAATCAATAATGTCTTCCACCTGAGTGGAGGATAAATTAGTTTGACTAAGACAACATTTAACATTCAGATTTGCTTACAGCCACTTTAAAGGATCGGGGTGTTCTTAGCTTGAGATGCCTTGCTGTGATGGAAAATTCACTGCCTGAGTTACTCTGTATCACCCTGTGGGACTTTGGGAGTAAAGAGAACTGAGATAAACAAGAAATGCAGGCTACCTGCTAGGTTATTATGAGCAAAGTCCTTTGTCTCTGACCTGGTGTCTCCTATCTTCTCCCAGTATCCAAGAAACTATAGCAGCCTAAGTCATCAGTTAGTAAGTAACCAGGGTAAAATCTCCGCTCCTTCTAAGTTCTTGACATTCATAACTACTTTGTATGTTACATCATGAATTAAATGAATTTTAAAACTGCTTAATTTGATCTATAAGAGCAGTGCAACATGAATGTCAATTTTCAATATGAGTGACATCTGGAGTTTTAGCGGAGGAGGAGAAATACGTTCATTCATTCATTCAGTTTATACTTGCAAACATTGTGGGCCAAACATATTTCTAGACTCTTAGGACATTATATTACTCAGGGTAGCTTAAAGTAAGCTATAGTAAAAAAAATTAACCTGAAATATCAGTGGCTAACAAACAGTAATGTGTCCCTTGTTCTAAATCTTCATTCAGTAACTCAGATTAACGAACGGTCTGTTATCTCAACACGTGTCTTTCACGGTGGTTGTTCCACGGTAGGACAGGAGTATGTGTTGCCTCAGCCCAGAAATGAAAAATGTCATCAGATATCTTGCTCAGAAACATCATATGGCCACATTTTACAACATAAAAGCTGTAATTGTGTGTGTGTCCAGGAAAGAAGAATAGAGAATAACCTTTGAAGAACCTACAGCATTATACAACAGATAGAAAAAAGGTAAGAAGATATACGCCTTGCCTTCAAAATGATAATAGATTTAATGATGAAAAATGTAAAAAAAAAAAAAAGAACAGAAAACAAAAAAGTAATTATAATAGAGAAGAATGAATTCTGTAGCGTCTGTGCTCGTGGAAAGTGTGCAACCCAACTTAGTGTAAGGTTGGGGACAGCTTCTCCTGGGACGAGACATCTAAATGAGACACTTAAGATCACCCGATATTAACCAGGAGGAGCTGAGGGTGGGAGACCTTCCGAACCTAATTAATATCTCTTTCACTGTTCTTGTCTCTTATGTCGTGAACTGGCCAGGCACATCTAGCCTTGATATCTATTTTCACCCTTTTGTAGAGACGAAGACACACAAATCAGACAATAGTTACAACAAGAAACAAGATTAAAATAATTTGTATTAATTAAAAAATGTATATATGGATGTATACATGTCTCTGTAGTTATACACATATATATACACACACACACTTAAAGACACTTGGTAATCACTGGACAAATTGAGTTATTTCAATGAGTTAGCACAGTTTTGATCCATAATAGCTCATGTGTCATGATTCCAAATGTGTGCATCTCCCAAGTCTGAAGCACAATTTTCCTTAAAAATGTATGTCAGAATTCATGCATAAGAAACTTAAATTTACTAGAGACAGCATTTATAAAAGCAAATCATCTCTGTATAGAGAACGGTGACGGCCCTAATCACAGCAGTCTAATAACGGGTAATGCGAATTATGTCTGAGAGTGGAACTGCCAGGTTAGCCCCAAGACAACAATGGGATCTGAGAATGAAAAGACTAACATTAAAACCCTGCCACTTATTTAGTTCAGGTCTCCGTGACACTAGATTTCTCTGTCTTTTGTTTCTTTGAGTAGTTTTTAGCACAGAGAAACCCAGAATAAACTGGAACAAGAAATACCAATGACATTTTCTATCATTTAAAATTTTAGATGGAACTCAAAAACTTGATCTGAGGCTGGAGTCAATCTAAATAATAATGTTAAATCATTACTACCAATTTCTTATATGACCTTAAGTCTTAAAATCATCTAAAATGATAAGGCTTTTTTTTTTTTTTCTAGAGTAATTTAGTTGTTTAAACGGTCAGCAGTTTTGTGCCAGTTTAAAAGAGAGAAAAAAATATATAGAATGCTTTTCTAAAAAAGGATTATGTTTAGAGGTAATTTTAAAAAGTAATGTTCTTTGAGCCAGTCTACCCTGGTTTCCATGGTGTCTACCGGGGCAAAGTGACACGCCAATTCCAAATTGACTTCTGAAGGGCTAAATAAAGAAATGTTCCAAATGAACAAAGAGAATTGCTTAGTAAATGATAATTGCTAATGACATTGAACAAACAGGTTAATCGACGTTGGGAATTTGAGAGTTTTACGTGTCATTTTCTGATAAAGGTGATAATATTGCTCAATTTTTCTCCAACGGTATTCACTACCCTGCCATATGGGAGGCAATTTTCCTCGTCTAAATCTCTCCTTCTGTGCACTGAGCTCATTTTCATATCAGATCACTCTGAATGAAGACAGAAGTCCGTGCCAGACAGTAATGAAAGGAAGATCTGCTGCTCCTTTAGGAAGGGAAATAAAAGGCGGATCATTCATCGCTGTTGGATTCACTCCTGGTGTCAGACATAGGTTGCTTTTTTATACCAAAACACCCAAATTGATAGCAACAATTTCAAAAATTACAGGGAATTTGAGCTCTCCCTTTCCCCGAAGCAGTCCGTCTTCTAGTTTCCTATTTCTGGTAACAGTCCACCTCCTACCCAGCTGCTCAAGTCACAAAACAGGGAGTCATTGCTATGGACACCGGACTCTATTTTGTACAGCCCTTCACCTCCTCACCAAATTCTACAGATTTTGTCTCTCATTGTATTTCAAATCTAGTTTTCTTTACTTTCTTGCACCCTAGTAAATCTCTTACTTAAATTATTGGTATGGTACTGTCACACATGGTTTAATGATGGAGGTACATTTTGAGAAATGCATCATTAAGCAATTTTGTTATTGTGAAACAGCATGGAATCTACTTAGGTAAACCCAGATGATATAGTCTAGTACAGCAGTTCTCAATCTGTGAGTCACGACCCCTTTCTAACAATGAAAATACATCACAGCATTAGGAAGGTTGAAAACCACTGGTCTAGTATATACGCAGGTTGTATGGTATAGCCTGTGACTCCTGGGCCTCAAACCTTTATAACATGTCAGTGTACTGCATACTGGAGGTAACTGTAAGTATTTGTGTATCTAAACATAGCTAAACAGAAAAGGCACAGGAAAAATGCCTTGTAAAAGATAAAAAGTGGCACAGCTCTGCAAGGCAGCTCTGTCATATGCTTGCTGGACCACCACTGTTTATGCTGTTCATTCACTGTTAACCAAAATGTCATTACATGCACATGACTGTACAGTTGTGAACAGACTCACGAGAATAGTTTTTTTATTATTATTAAAAAGGCTTTTAATAACAATAGCAATGTTTACGATAAGGACTAGAAACAAAAACCTCGCAAAGAACGAATGAAGATAAATACATTCAGAAAAGAAATCAGATGATTGCTGCATCGAAATATTAAGCAATAATAATAATAATAATAATGATGATGCAAAGAAAGTAACATTCACACTGTCAAATAAGAGTATGTCTATTATAGAATGCTTGGACTATGAGATTAAGTATGGGGTCATCAGTTAACTTCTTCTTATTATTTTTTTCCAAAGTCTCAAAAAATGGACAACTAATAGTTATAAATAAAAGTAAAAGATAATTTCAAAAAATATATCATGTCAAATCTTATAGACAATAGAAAAAAAGAAATATTTCAAAATCGTTCTACTTAATCTGGATACACCTGATATTAAAATTGGAGAAAATATATTATTATAAAGGGGGAATTATAAACATATTTCACTTATAAATGAGGATGCAATATCCTAAACAACATATTAACAAGTTGAATTAAAAATTAATGTTTAAGTAATGTACTTTGGTCAAAATTAAATACAATTTATGTGAGAATTAGTCACACTATTTTCTTTCTTTTTTTTTTTCTTCTTCTTTTCCTTTCCCTCACTCCCTCCCTCCTTCTCTGTCTGGTCTCCCTTTTCCCCATGCCCCACTGTCATTAATTGTCATTAATTGTCCTCATATCAAAGTTGAATACATAGGATTCATACTTCTCCATTTCTGTGATGCTTCACTAAGAATAATGTGTTACAACTCCATCCATTTTAGTACAAATGCTGCAAAATCTCCATTTTTTAAATGGCTGCATAATATTCCATGGTTACATATACCACAGCTTGCCAATCCATTCCTGGGTTGAAGGACATTTAGCAGATCTGTTTCCAGATTTTAGCGATTGTAAATTGGGCTGCAATAAACAGCCTAGTATAACTGACTTTATAATAAAAGGGCTTTTTTCCTTCTGGATAGATGCCCAGTAATGGGATTGCAGGATCAAACGGGATCATGAGAATAGTTTTAAATGCATATATGAAAGTATCTGCTTCTTCTCAAATCCCTTCAGAGACTTAATTTGCACTTAAGAAAATATAGAAAGTCTATAACCTGGTTGACAAAGTTGAGTGTCCTTTTCATTCAATTTGCATCTCTGCCCTGTTTTATGCCTCTTTCATTGGTTATTGAGCCTTCTTTCCCCTGTTATTAATCTGTCTAATTCTTATGAAACCAAATATAATTTCTTCAGTGAAATATTCTCTAACCCTTCCAGTTAGTTTATGTTTCTCTCAGAATTCTATTTTTAATATAGCACATATTGTTAATAATTATGGATATAATTTTCTATTTTTAAAATTAAGTATCATTCTTCTTACTGGTTATATGGAAAGTTGTCAGGGACAATATTTAATCCATTGAACACCTCATATATGTAATATATTCATAAATAAGGAAAACATATAATGAATAAATGAGCAAATAAAATTTTTAATTTTGTATTATTTTGTATTTTGCAACATTAATCAGGATAAAGAAAGTTGTCAGTCCAAGCTATAATTTTACACCTATGTTTTGCTATTTAAGTTTAATATCCCTTTTGACTTTAACTTAAAAAACAGACTTTCATGACCATTTCACCAATCCAAAAACTCTCTACACTTGTTTCTGTCAGAAACAATAATATTTATTTATTTTCGGTGTTTTTCATAGGTAATGCATTTATGGGGCTTCAAAATTTTTATTTGGCTCAATGAAAAAAGTCTCCTTCTTACACCTTTTCCCAGACAGTTACTCTCCCAGGCGACAACACATCTTACTGGATTCTAGTAGCTGTACCAGAGATACTCTAGGTGTTTACATGAAAAGCATTGTATTCTGCTTCCCTCTTCTTTTTCCAAACATTATGACATCTCTCTTCATCCTGTACTTTGACAATATATCCTTCAGGTGGTTTTAAATAAAGCAAGATGGCTGGGTTTATATACTGTAAAATCTAATGTGTGAAAATAATTTCCCAATACCTACATTACATAACTTAGTCTGTGACTTTAAAACACATCCTTCTATTGTACTATCAATAAAAGTGTTGTGAGAGGCTTAGCACCTGTAGATCAGGTGAGTAGGGTGCTGACTACATACATCGAGACTGGTGGGTTCAAGCCCAGCCCAGCCCTGCTAAACGAAAACGGCAACAAAAAATAGCAGGTGTTGTGGCAGGCACCTGTAGTCCCAGCTACTTGGGAGGCTGAAGCAAGAGAATTGCTTAATCCCAAGTGTTTGAGGTTGCTGTGAGCTGTGATGCCACAGCACTTTACCAAGGGTGACATAGTAACACTCTGTCTCCAAAAAAAAAAAAATGTTGTGAGAAATAATTATAAGAAACCCTTCTGGGAAATTTTTTGAAAAATAAATCAAAGAAAGAAAACTAATCCCCCATATTTAGATAAAGCAGTTACAGCTGGGGCAAGAAGATGGAAAAATTACGAAAGCTGGATATGAACAAAGATTTGGCATCAGATGAACTGAGCAAAAAACATCAAGACTTTTAAAGGTGAGCTGGACATAAGGCATCTGCCTTTATGTGCATGTGGGTCTGTGTACAGGTGTTAAGAGGGTAGAATACAGAATATATGTCATCTAAAGATATACAGTATGCAGATTAAAATTCAGCCTAAACATGAAGAAAGCATTATTTCCTTTAATTACAGTGAATCTTCAAATGTGCTTTTAGTAGAAGTTCATATGTTCACTCCACGTGGCATCGTCTTAAATTCGCTAATAATTTTTTAACGAGCACATTCTTACTTACACGTTAAGTGACTGGTTTGTGGAAAATGTGAAACCTCAACACTAATTTAACCTTGGAATAAGAACAGTTAGGTAAAGCTAGAGGATTTTCTGGTGCAGTGACTGAGCTGGTAGCTGGTACAGTGATTTAACTTGATTGAACAAATTCATCTCTTACCGATGGCAGAACTGAAACTGCTTGAAGTCATTTGGGCTGACAGTATTGAGATAGAAAAGATCCTTGAATTTCTATTGTGGAAAATGTGCTGTACACAGAAGTAGCTTTCAAAGCTACTCAATGAAAAGAAGTTGCTCAGTCAAATGCAGACAGAGTCTATTCTTTTCAAAGTAACTATACAAAATTAAGGTCATGATCTACTGAATCAGTCTGTGTTGGGACTGATGGGAGACAGCGAGCCTGCTCTGGAGAAGTGGCCCAACTCACTGATTTGAAAGACAGGCATAGAAGATGGCAGTTCAGAGATCTTTGTTTCCACTACAGACTTTCGTTCTCAGTGGAGCCTTCTTTCAGAGAAATTCATGGTTGAAAGTGACAAAACATGGACCTTAATTACTCTTCCAAAGGAAGGTGAATTTCCTTGGGTAATTGGAGTTTACCTTTCCTGCTGAAACAGCATTCTTAAGCCAAATCATCAAACCCCTGTAAGCCTAACATTTAAAGCTTCAGTGTTATGTCTCTAGAGTATGTGAAATAACCATTTTGTTTGCTCTTATCTTTACTTTGACATTGTTCTATGGACTAATATAGGTTTAATTTACTCAGCAACACCAAACAGGATTATTACTTCAAATCAAAACATAGGTAGAAAAATCATTAAGGTAATCCACTCCCTAAAGAAGTCACCATCCACTATTATGAGTATCTGTTAATGTCCTACTATACAACCCAAAGGATATCCTGATTCCACCTGAATCTATTCCTATTGCTATAGTAAAGGATTTACAGCCAAAATTTACACTTGAAAGTAAGTTAGAGGATACCATAAAACTTAATCATTAGCATGACCCTGGGATCTCTCAAACAAAATCATTACCCAATTGCCATTTAAATTCTGGTGATTTTTAACTTACTATTTCCAACCCATTCTGGCCACCCTCTGGAGCTCCACTACTATTTGTCACATATGTACAATAGCTCACAGAGTGTCCCCTGGTAGTTTTATTCAACATATTTAATATTAAGCATATGAAATTCCTCCCTAAACCACACCCTTCTCCTGCATCCTCTCCCTGTCCATCCAATTCCCCAAAGTACAGAGATTCTCTTGTCTTTTCACTTTCACTTACCACAAACACCCAAAACTATTGTTAAGGACTATGGAATCACCTCTGAAGTACATTTCCTAATCATCCACTTGCCTCCTTCCATGGTTTCATTATGTGACTTTGGCACACCCTCCTTTTCCATCTGGATTATTACAGTAGTGTCCTACTTGGTCTCCAACACCACACATATCCTTCAAAGCTTTTCCAAAAATAAAATGAGTTTCCTAAAATATCAAATTGTGATTGTGTCTTAATATATAATTTCAGTTGCTTTAGTTTGAATTTTCTCAAAAGTAGAACCTCAGCCAGGTTTGGTTGCTCATGTCTCTAATCCTAGCACTCTGGGAGGCTAAGGCAGGAAGATCTCTTGAGCTCAAGAATTTAAGACCAGCCTCAGCAACAGCAAGACCCATCTCTACTAAAAATAGAAAAATTAGCCAGGCATTGGTGTGAGGAATAAACCCAGAAATTTAAGGTTGCTGTGAGCTAGGCTCACACCATGGGACTCTCACCTTGGGACTCTAACCTGGAGCAATGGGGTGAGATTCTGTCTCCGAAACCAAAAAATAAAAGAAAGAAAGAAAGAGTAGAACATCAAATAAGGATTTGCATTTAAGAATCAGCAGCTTATTTGGGAGGTGATCCCAAGAAGCCAATGTAGGGAACTGGGGAATAAAGGAAAGGGAGGTGAACTAGTGGAGAATATGGTAACCAATCTGTGGCTGTTGTGCACAAGTGAAGTATTAATCATCCTGGCAAATGGTGAAAAATAATATAGATAAGGCCTTGGAGTTTTTGCAACTGAGCATTGGAAAATACGTTAGTTTAGTTATCTATCACTGTATAATAAAACCTCAGAGATTTGAAGATCAGAAATTTCTTTTCTTCCATGATCCTTTGAGTTGACTGGACTCAGCGATGACTCTCCTGCACCATCATTACCTCTGCATTCTCTTGGTTAGAAAAAGTTACCTAGATTTAAGGGTAGAATTTCATAAGGCTGAGTGAATGGGGAGATCTGCCTGGTAGTGGCAGGCCGAGGTACCAATGAAACACACCTTATCAGTCTTGCAAACACACTGCATATTCTTTTAATCAACTCTCCATTCATCAGTGTTTGAGGGCTATTTCTGAAGGCATTAATCTCAGGCACTCTGATTTTTCTGTAGAATGGAAAGACTTTATGCTGAGGTCAAAAAAAGAAAAATAAATGCATCTAGGCAAAGAGTCAAAGACTTTTATAGTGTAGTGTGTAAAAGAAATGGTATGTGAATATGAAAAGGCTACTGATAGCATGGACAAGAAAGCTAAAAAAATTTTTTAACATGGCTTATAAAACCATTCATAATGTTTTTACCTTTAGAGTTTTATCTCAGTGTATTGTGGATTGAATCATTGACTACTCTATTTTACAGAAACTAACATTTTACAGCCACTTGATCTTTGATAAACCAAGCAAGAACATACACGAGGGAAAGACCCCCTATTCAATAAATGGTGTTGGGAGAACTGGATAACCACATGTAAAAGACTGAAACTAGACCCTTACCTCTTGCCACTTACAAAAATTGGTTCAAAATGGAGAAAAGATTTAAACTTAAGGCATGAAATAATAAAAATCCTTGAAAAAAGTATGGGGAAAACACTTGAAGATATTGGCCTGGGGAAAGATTTTATGATGAAGACTTCCCTGGCAATTGCAACAGCAGCAAAAATAAACAAATGGGACTTAAACTGAAAAGCTTCTGTACAGCTAAGGAAACAACAACCAAAGCAAATAGACAACCTTCAGAATGGGAAGAGATACTTGCATATTATGAAATGGACAAAAGCTTGATCACTAGGATCAATAGAGAACTCAAATTAATCAACATAAAAAGGGCCAACAATCCCCTGTATCACTGGGCAAGAGACATGAAGAGAAACTTTTCTAAAGAAGACAGATGACTGGGTAACAAACATCTGAGAAAATGCTCATCATCACTAATCATCAGAGAAATGCAAATCAAAACTACCATGAGATATCACCTAACCCCAATGATAATGGCCCATATCACAAAGTCTCAAAGCTGCAGATGCTGGCATGGATATGGGGAGAAGGGAACACTTTTACACTGTTGGTGGGACCACAAAACATATAAACTTTTTGGAAGAAACTATATAGAATACTCAAAGAACTCAAATTAGACCTCCCATTTGATCCTGCAATCCCATTACTAGACATCTACACAAATGAAAAAGTCATTTTATCATAAGGACATTTGCACTTGACCATTTATTGCAGCTCAATTTACAATCGCCAAAATGTGGAAACAGCCTAAATGCCCACCAACCCAGGAATGGATTGATAAGCTGTGGTACCTTGGGACATTATTCAGTCATTAAAAAGGGGGAAGACTTTATATCTTTTGTATTAACCTGGACTGAGGTGAAACATATTCTTCTTAGTAAAGCATCACAAGAATGGTGAAGCAAGAATCCAAGGTACTCACTTCTAATATGAAGATAGCAGATGAGCTAATACGGGGGGGGGGGGGTGTCAGGGGAATGAGAGAGTGGGGAGAGGGGAGGAGAAGAGGATAATGAGGGTCACAGTGTATGGCCCACTTTGGGGGGTGGGACACAATTGTAAGAGAGACTTTATCTAACGAATGCAATAAGTGTAACCTAATACTTTGTACCCTCAATGAATCGCAAACAATAAAAACTAAAATAAAATAAAAATAAAAATTTAAATAAAATCTTATTTTTTACTAAGTAATTTGCAACTATTTTATTTATCTATTTGGTACTTTTCCAACATACCTATGAATTAATACAGCTCCCTGAAATTCAGTCAAACCTGTAGGATAATCTCTCACAATGTTACCGTCTTCTTGAAAGTGTCTCTTCTGCAATTCTTGGCTTTTTTGTCTATCAGCCCATTGCACAAAATCTTGTCCTCAGACTTTTCTTCACCCACAATTATCCCATGGATTTCCTCTGACTGTTTTACAGATCTTCCTCTATACTAGATTTCTTCCTTGTTTAGGTGGAACAAAACCCAGTTTCTGCTCATGTGAAGAATTGTTAGTATCTAACAATTTAAATTCCTAAAAATGTCCCCAAACTTTCATCCCCAATTGATAGTTTATCTGGGCATAATGCTATGTGGAAATACTTTTCCTTTGAATTTTGAATACATTTCACTATCTTCATCCAGTGTCAATTTGTTGTTACTAAAAGGTTTCTGGAGACAATGTTAATCCATTCCTGGATTGGTGGGTATTTAGGTTGTTTCCACAGTTTGGCAATTGTAAATCCAGCTGTGATAAACAGTCCAGTGCAAATGTCCTCATGAAAAAATGAAGTCAATGGCTTTACTGTTAGTTATGTGGCTGGGTCTTTTCAGTACTTGTAAGCTTTTTCTTTAGTCATAGTCACTTTTCCCAAAGAGTAAACTGACAAATTCCTATGGAGCATACATAAGCCCAGAGGCTAGTATTTTCATAAGCAAGTTGGAGAAAGGGTTAGTAGTCACTCTCACCACTTCCTGAGTAGACTTCCGTTCAATCCCTCATTTTTTAGTATAGTACCAATACTTCCTTAGGCCAGGTTTCCTGAGCCAAGTTTTCCTGAGTCCCAAGTTAATCTTGTACTTTAGAACGTAGAAGGGAAGGTCACCCAAACTTGCATGTTGGGAAGAAAATCAGGATGTGTAACTGATTTATATAGTAACTTTTAACCAAATCTCCTGTTTTCTACCTCACCTAAACTACTGTAACTCTCACAGATGCCAGTTACTTCTAATTCCTGACCTTTTCTGAAATTCTGTTGTTTAAGTTAGACTGCTTTGGAATTTCTCTCAACTACTGGCCTAATTCTCACGTTTCTTGATCTATTACCAGTTTCCAACACATTCTTTTTTGCTGTATGCTGCTTTCCTATTGATTTATTTTTAACTTAATTTTAGTAAAAGTTCAGAAAATGCATGTATATCATACATATATGTGTATGCACGTACATACATCAAAATCTCTCATGCTTAACTGTAATCACATTATTTATTCTTAAATTATGTGATAATTTCCACAATGTTCTTCAAAAATACTTGCCTTATCATCATGACTAAGCAAGGTGTCCTCCAACGAGATATTTTATCAGATTAGAACAGCCACCTGATTCCATCTCTGTATCTTTGGTTGATTGCAAGCCCTTTGAAAACACAGTGTCTTTCTCCTCATTATATCCTCAGATGCTGGAGCAGCGTCTACCACAACAAAGGCACTCAACAAGTATTTGTAAATTATTAAATGATTATACTGTGATATAAACATTGACCCTCTACAATCTTAATTATTGTGATCTTGAGTTTATTTATTAATCAGAACTATTCTTATCTGAAATATTTTGAAGTGTAATCAAATCATTTATTCCATTGTTCTGTTCCTTAATAAATGTTCACCATTTTTCTGTTCACAATCCAATGTCAACATACACACATTAGCTAGTCACTGTTTCTTCAGCGATTAGCTAAAATAACGAAGAATTGTTCTCTCAGAGTTAAATTTTAGCAATGAAAATGGGGCAAATATGTAAATGATGACAATACCACAATTCCATTATGCTTCTAATTTTTCAAATTTATTCAACAGAAAAACAGAAGAATTATTTTAAACTAATAGGATAAACTAAAAGGGTAGTTTATCCTTCCTCCCCGCCCCATCCATCCCCACTCTCCAGGTAGCCAGGTGAGGATTAAAGATTGGGGGCTAAGCCCTTTGATACCATGGTGAAAAGGCCCCTACTTGGTGATCTTCTCCACACCAACAACAGTAAGTTAAATGGCATCCCTATCTGGATACGTCACTTAATGTGAAACCAGCCAGTGATGGAGGATAGAAGGTCCAATGACATCCAGAGCAGCCCACCGCTTTACCCTGAGAAAACAGACTACAACCCTGCCCCAGTCACATACCAGGAGCTGACTGGTATATGGATGGCAGAAGCTTGAGGATAAGCAGCAGTGGTGTAAGACTGATTACTGATTCTTTGTTTTGGGCTTTTTCACCTTCCTTCTTTAATCTTAGGTGTAAGATATGATGAAGGGTGTGAACAATGTATCCAAAAGGTAAGCCAAACTTGACAAACTGTCAAAATTGTGTTATTGGTTTACTCTTATTATGAATATACAGGAAAGCCTACAGGTACTTGCATAAATAATAACACCCAACATCAGATATGTGTGCCCCCCAGTGAGCCAGCTGTTTGCTACAATCCTTCTGAACCACCAAAGAAAACTGAATTTGCTATGTGGTATACTGGTATCCCTAGAGAGATAATAACTCAAGTTATAACAGAGGAATACCTAAACAAATAAAAAAAACATTAATGATAATTTTGCAATATGTACATACATGTGTCCTTTTATATTTTCAATAATAACTAGAAGTTTTCCATGTAGAAATACTATATATTTCTGAAGAATTATTTGTATATATTTTATATTTTGTGTTGTCATGTTAACTTTAATTCTCTAATTATTAATGGTATACAATGGATTTTTGTATATTGAACTTAAAAAATAGAATAATGGTAAATAATAAAAAAATTAAAAAATTAATTTGAAAAAGAAGAATTACTTTATGACCAGAATTTTTTCTATGTACTGAGGATACAGTGGTAAACAAAACATATAAAACATGTATGCCGACCTTTATGCACCTTATGTGAGGCAGAGGGAAAAATAAAGTAAATAAATATGTAATAACTCAGATGGAGATAAGTCCTTAAGAGAAATGTTTAGCAAGTAAGGGTGAAGCACTCACAGAGCTTTAGCTTACTATTTTGTGTGACGTGGTCTGCAAAACTGACAGGACACGTTGAGTAGTGGCTGAAGGAAGAAAGAGAATGACTTGTGTGGACTTGAAAGGGACGGGCATTCTGGGCACAGGGAAAGCATGTGTAAAGATGAGCTGGAAATATGTTCTAATTGTTTTAGGAGCAGTGAAAAGGCCTCTCGTCAGCAGGGGCTGGCGCTGATGAGAGGATGAGCTCAGAAATGGAATGGAGACTCTCATGGACTTACTGACAAGGCTCCAGATGATTCTGAGAAGAGTGATAACAAGACCTCGTCTGTCACGTTATGTTGTAACTCTTTCCTTAATAGCAAAAGCTTGGAAGAAGGGGGTAAGGCAGCTGTGGGAAAAATTACAATGTCCTCCTCAAGCCAAATGGAAAAAAAAAAAGACAGGTGAGATAATGTTTAAATTATGGAGAAAATGATTAATGCAGGTTCACAATGGACCTCTGTAAAATTCTGAGATTATGTCTTTGTGGAGTTATTTTAAATTCCCAGATGCTCATGGAAACTAAAAATTCCCAGGGCTCGTGAAAACGAAAAAGGATAATTACTGAAATCGTAGTTAACCTACTATCTTAAAACTGTCATAGTCCATTAAACACAGAAAATACACATGGGGGATATGGTATTCATTTCCACAATTAAAATCTTTTATTAAACCCCCATTTTCTTCTGTTGGCTAAAATGTCAACATCATTCACATTTATTTCCCTATATATTCACATTTAAACTTCAAACCTTTATACTATTTTTGTAACACTTCTCTTTAGTCCAAATTATTGCACCGGTTGTAGCATCCAGAACATAATTATAGAAAGGTTGTAGAGATGTTTACAAGTGTGAGGAAGTGATCAATATATTAAGTTAGAGAACTTTGATTATGAAGGAGAATGACTGTGCCGTGTGTTAAAGTCTATTCTATTAACTACCATGTTTCCCCCCAAATAAGACACTGTCTTATATTTAGTTTTTTCTCAAGAAGACACACGAGGGCTTATTTTCAGGCAATGTCTTGCTCTCCGTGCTGAAATGCATGGTCTGATAAGACCCATCACTAGGTCTTATTATTAGGGTAGGGCTTATATTTAACAAATGCATAGAAATCCTTCTAGGGCTTATTTTGGGGGTAGGTCTTATTTTAGGGGAAACATGGTAACAGTTAATTTTGTAGATACCCACTTTTTTCATTTTTCATGATGAACTAGGGGAGTGAATATATCAAATAACAGCAGGGACCTAACGTGCTGTGTGGTTTTTTCTGAAGTTTTTGAGACAAGGGGTATTCTTTTGATTCCTTATTTACTTATATTCACTGAGCCACCCATTGCTACACACAAAGTGAGGGCTTAATTCTCTTTAACTTAATATGTGTAATTTATGTAATTAACTGTGGTTTGAAACACATAATAACTGTCTCATAATTTTCTTAGTGCTGTGTCCCTGTGTGTACCCACTGATCTCAACAAGCCTCCAAAATCTCAGTATTATGCCTTCACCACAGACCACACATTGCTCTGCCCATTATAAGCCTGTTACCTTTGCAACATAAAGAAAGCTGTTTATGTGTAAAAGTCCTCCCTAGAGTACTAATAGTTCTACCTAGAAATACCTGATATAAAACAGTAACCCAGAGTAGTATCCATCATGTGTTTACATAGTAAAAAGTGTGACTTGGTTTCCAATGATTTCCCTTGTTTTATGACTTAAGTTACTATAACCAACTCAATGCCCAAGAAAATTTACTGATCTGAGTTTATCTTGTCTCAAATAAGGTGAAAATGTGTGTGTTTTCAACATAGGATACTTAACTTTCCAGAAAAAGATTTCAATGTCCATAAGTTGCAGGTAACTACAGCCAACCATCCTATAGATATATGTACATCGTCACAAGGGAATGAGATGAAATCCAAGAATTATAACAAAAACTTTTGCGGTATTATTCCTATGGGCCAATCTTTGTTCTGAATCATGGAAAAAAGGTTACCTATTCTTTGCAATAGCCATTGGAAGAAGATAATATCATACCCTTTTTTCATAGATGAGGAAATAGAGGAAAAGATAAGTTAAATAAACTCATAGGTCATAAGGTTTGGAAGTTGAACACTGTGGATCTTAGTCCTTTAAGTTGGGCTTAGATAATGTGATGTATGTGGCCAGAACATCCTCTAGGAATGATGTCCGTAAACCTTCTATATGAAGAGTATGATATAACTGTCTTTGAAGAACCTGTGTTTTCACTCTCCTTCAAATTGACATTTTAAGTATTCATTAACATCAGTAAAAAATTGTGAAAAATATATTTCTCAAATATTTTCTTTGGAAAATACATGAAAGCCCCTATTTTTAAAAATTATATGATTAAATTCAGTATCCTGTATCCGAAGAGTTGACTGAAATTACTAGTTTTGGAGGGTTTGCAGTCACTCCAAACCTAAGTACAGTAAGTAAGGCATACATTGCACAATCACCAAAACTTTCCTAAAATACTGATGTTAAGATTCACAACAAAGAATATGAATCAGGGAGGTTTCAATAAGCACTAGTGACAGCTCACATAATAACCCAATTAGCTATTCGTAGAGTGATGGAAAGATATCATTTATACATCATAAAGACCTAATGTAACTATTCACACATATGTAAACACGTACACACATATATAATTGTCAGAGGTAACTCATCTGAAAGTAAGGCAAATTGCTTCTGTTAGTTTAAGTAAAAAAAGAGATTGTACTTGTTAGCACCTCAAAATTACATAAAGTTGGGTGTGGATCTGGGCTCTTTGTACTCATGTACAAAGTGAGGCATTTGTGATGTTTCATTCTAGACAATCTTTATTAGGATGCTTATATAACAAAAAGCTTTGAGAGATGGAGATAATGTCTCCCTCAAAAACAAAGATCAGGCATGCTCATTCATTGCTATCATAAAATACTTGTTTACTAAACTTGAAGCTTCTCTCCTATGATGTAACCTACTTGTTGACCAGTATACTAGTATGCTCTGGTTCTGTTCTCATCACTATATGGGGATTGGGACTTTTAGAAAGCATTTTAAAATGCTGATACTTTGTCCACTGCTATTGTTGTGAGTAGCACAAACTGTACTTTGCCTCTGACCCAGGAATCTTGTACTTCTGCAACTGTCTGTAAAACTGTGGCAGCCTAATTCATTAGCTTGCGAATATGGTAAAATATCAGACATCATAGTTCTTGATAATAAATACTAAAGCAGAATGAATTACTTCATCCATATTCAAATATTCTAAAAAGTTTCTTGTCCTTTTCAAAATTTGCTCATATTTCATATTCTGTGTATGGCATAAATTTTCTTTAAATTGGAAATTTCTGTTCCTTTTCAAAAATTCCATATCTTGTTTATGATTAATTTGCTTCTTAATACTATTTCTGTTCCCCCTACTCTCTTTCTCTGTATATGTATATAGGTATGTACATGCATATATACATAAATGTTCATACACACATACATACATATCCCACACAAATATGAACTCCATAAGGGTGGAATTCTCTTTATCTTTTTTAGTCTCCATGGTGTATCTAGTGTAATAACAATATTTCTAATAGAGTAGATATTCAGTAATGTTGGGAAATAAATGAATAAATTCACTATATAAACATTTCAGAGAGTGATTAGCCATATGCTATCTTCAACTTAGAGAATTTGAAAAATACTATCTTACTATTCCTGATTATTTACTTTTCCTTGTGCTTAGGAGGCAGATGCTATTACTGAAAGAAAAGATGGATGTGAGGCCTGCAGGAGGTAACACCCACAAAACAAAAATCAAATAAGCAGGCAAAAACATTGTAGCTGTCTAGTTGTACCTTTAGAATTTATTTCCATAAATAGGCAATTATAAAATCACAATCCCACATAAAACTGCAAATATTTTCCTGCCCTTCCCAAAGGACACATCCACGCTTAGCCACTCTTTACAGTCCTAAGTACAGAACTCGAGGGTGAAGGGTCTTTTGTTCAGTCTGATTTGGATGTGTCACTTTGTGATCTAGTTAATGAATTTTGACATGGCTGCCTAGTTTACTGATACAAGTGCAAATTTTACTCTTTCAAAAATCACAAGTACCAGGTCTATGAACTTGCCATGGTGCGCTTACATCGGCAGCACTGTACAAACAACTTGGTAAGGTTTCATAACCTTGGTGCATCAGGATCTCACAGCTCTGTTTGTGCCAACGTGTAATAATAACTTGCTGAGTGATGTTCATGATGGTTGGGTGTTTCTGTGTGCTATACCAGGACAGCTCTAATAGTCATTCCAAAAAACAGAGTTCTGAACTTGTTCTGAAGGGTGGACTAGGCACTGGCATTGGTGCATAGCTTCTCACTTTGAAGGAGTGCCGTGATCTTCAGCAGTGAGGTATGTAGCACATTTTCTGGGATGAGTTCACAAACTTAATTGTCAGACCTCATAGAGTATTATAAACCTGAATTTGTCATTTTTATCTAATCCACAAAGCCCATTTCCTGAAATAGTGATAAACAAACAAAAGTTTATCTAATGCTCAGAATTTTGGTCCAAATATTGCCAAAAATCAGCACCAGGATTTCTGCTTTTGAAGAATATGTTTCTTTCCTTTTCATTATGTATGTATGTATGTATTTATTTATTTATTTATTTATTTTGGAGACAGTCTTTGTTGCCCTAAGTAGAGTGCCATGGCGTCATAGCTCACAGCAACCTCAAACTCTTGGACTCAAGTGATTCTGTTGCCTCAGCCGCCCAAGTAGCTGGGTCTACAGGAACCCGCCACAACACCCGGCTATTTGTAGAGATGACATCTTGCCCTGGCTCAGGCTGCTCTCAAACCTGTGAGCTCAGGCACTCCACCCCCTTCAGTCTCCCAAGTGATAGGATTATAGGTGGGAGTCACCACGCCCAGCCAGATTACTTCTTTCCTTTTTATATTCTCATTTCATATAACCTAACCTGGATTTTTAGCTTCACAGTAAAATCTTTTTTCCAGCATTCCATTTGGACCCATAATCTTTGCTTTCTTTTAACATAGAAAACTATTTAAGAAATTACAAAATTGACTTTTTTTAACCCCACAACAAAATGCAATTTCATACCAAATGAAATTGCTAGACTATGAATATAAAATGGAGAAATTAGAAGAAATATATCAGCACAAATATTCCATATACTGGCAGTTAAAGTGTGAGAGTACATCCATCTTTTAAAACATATCCGTGAAGATGGAGAGAGCCCTTAGACTAATGTGACTGTTTAACCTTGATTTTACTAGAGAAGGTGTTTTATTATGAACTGTCCACATGACTGTATAGAGAGCTGATTCTTGCTTTGAAAGTGATACAATTCAGATGTCTATTTTGTATTGGACTAATGTCAAGCACCTAGGATATGGTTTAAGTGTTGAGAAATATTGACCCCCTTTTGGACAGGATTGGGGTTTCTCAATGCCAATTGCTTCATAATACTTCATCATGTGTAGTCCTTTTCAACCTGGAGGACTCCAGTGCCATATAATCAGTAGGAAATTTCTTGGTGAGGAAGTGATGCCTGCACCGGGACACTGACCTTGTGGTTTTGGATTTTCCAACCCACCATACAACCCTCAGACCACACCTACTCCCTTGGCCCTACCTTAGGCCAACCAGAAAAAACACACTTTCCTGGAGAAACTACGAATTGGCTTTCCACTCCCAGGACACTTCCAAGTAGATTTTCTTTATTGGGAGGGTAATTCACACAAGCGAGGTTTAAGAATAAGTCAGAAAGAACTAGGTTTCCCTAAACCCTTCTGGCTTTCCCAAATATCATCACTTCTTATCTGCCCACTTGTCAGCTGTCTAGAACCATTGACTCCAGGCATAAAGAGCCTTTATTAGAGAAGCAATTTAACTTTCTTTCTTGCTCTTGTATTTTTGCTTCCAAACAGCCTCTTTATGTTAAAGCCTATTGTATTCTTGCAGTCAACTGCTACAGCTCACAAAAAGTACCAGACAAAATTCAATAAGCAGACGTCTTCGACTAAGTCTTCTAAACATACATCCTTATAGCAAATAATGTGTAGGAATGACAAGAACAAATCTGTGGGACTCTAACAAAGAAAACAGAAGAAGAACTGGAGAAACAGAGAATAGTTATACTCTTGGATGAGAAAATGGAATATAACATTGTAACGGTCTCCTTCTCCTCATAGTAATTTATAAATTCAACACTGAAAACATTCTAAAGAACTTGTCAAGCTGACTCTAAAATCCAGCTGGAAGAGAAAATGTTAAGAATACTCAAAAATAAACAACAACAACAACAAAACGAAGGATAAATGGTCATATAGGACACAAGATTTGAATAATTATGTATAAACATATTTAGCAAGTAAGAAATACAGCAGTTGAAACAATTGGTATCAGATGAAGGCAGAGAAAAGACATAAATGCCAGACAATTATGAAATAAATCAAACCTAAGCATAGATGGCATTTAATACACAACAGGATCACCCTTTCAAAGGCATAGAATACACTATTTCACAAATTGCATTTGGACAATTCTCTGTGTGCATGGGAAGAATAGAATTTGAATTCCATACTATATCTAAATAAATAGTCTTCTAGTTGCTCTAAAGAGCTAGAAATAAAGCATCATTAAAATTGTGCAAAGGAAAAGGAGAAAAATTAAGTCTGTGCAGTCCGTGATTTGGGTCCCAGTGGGGCAGGGCAACATGTCTCTCTGGCTCAGGATTTTGCCCCTCCCAAGGCCTCAAACCAACCAATTTCAGTCTAAAGTGTCTCTGAGAACATTGCTCAGGCTTTTCCTCACCTGGAAGGGAGAGTGGACATAGTATTAACAATAACAGACTCCAGGGAACCAAGTTGTTTTAGAGCTCTCTTTTTTCAACTTTAACTCTGTCTATCTCTTTGTGTCAACATCTCATTTTACTACTGTGGATTTTTTGATCTGTGTGCTAGAGACCATGCAAATATGCAGGTCTGCTTGTAACCATACATTATGTGACCCTAGGTGATGAAAGATTATATATCTATACTTTAGTATATGAAATACCTGGATAAAGACTCATATTTGTCTACCTGGGGTCTGTTGCTCATATCTTATCATTGTGACCTGGTATTTAAGAAATATGTAATTTGACTGCAGACCAAATAATGCTGCAAAAAGAACCAGGGACTTTGGGGGGCTGAAGCAGGAGAAGAGCTTGAGGCTAGGGGTTTTAGACCAGTTTGGGCATAGCAAGACACTGTCTTTATGAAAAATAAATAAAAAATAATTAGCTGGCATGGCAGCATGCAGTTGTGGTATGAGCTGCTCCAGAGACTGGAGGATTACTGAAGCCCAGGAGTTTGATTCTGCAATGAGCTAAGGTGACATAGTTATTGCTAGGCATCTATCTGGTCAGTTAAAAACAAAATGCTGGTTAACAGTATAGACTCCTTACTCAGACACATTTTTACTAATCCACTACTCTACTACTTCCCTCTGTGTGGAATCAGGTAAATCACTGATTTGCTTCTCTGCATTAGTTTCTCATTTATAAGATGTGCAGTTAATGAATGTTTCCAACCATAGAAGAACTATGATGGTAAAACAATATGAGCTTAGAAGAACACTTGGTGAATTTTAAGAATTGAACCAAAAATAGTTAGAATGAATGTCATCTTTATTGTTAATATATCAAGATTTTGGTACTGAGAATAGGAAGACAGGAAGGAAGGACTGGAAAGAGGAAGAGAAGAAGGGAGAGAAAAAAGGAAGGAAAATAGAGGAAATGAAGAAAGGAAAGATGAGAAGGGAGGGAAGAAGAGAAGGAGGAGGAAGGGGAGAGAGAGGAGTAGGGAAGAAAGGAAAGAAGGAAGGAGAAGGAAGGGAGGGAGGGAGAGAGGAATGAAGGGAGGGAAGAAGGAGGGAAGGAAGAGAGAGACAGAGAAAGGAAAGGAAAGGAAGGAAGAGAGAGAAAGAGAGAGAAAGAGAGAGAAAGAAAGAAAGAGTAAGGGAAGGCAAGGCAAGGGCGAGGAGAGGAGAGGAGAGGAGAGGAAAGGAAAGGAAAGTCCACTCATTTCTTGCAGAAATAAAGCCTTACAGGGCTTATTCTCAGAGAGCTATACAGTAAATTGCAGAAAGCTTTTTGGTCATAACTTCCTACTACATGTTTATGAGTTAGCAGTATTAAAAGGGAGGAATTGGTCAAATGGACACATTCTGGACCCTTTCCACGTTTCCAGGATCTCATAACACTGTAGTGATGCAAAAAGCTCAATGTTTTGCAAACGATTCACAATATAAAATGATAAAAAATTGCCTCAGGTATTTTTTCATGCTTTCTCATTTTAAAAGGAAATGAAACATCTCACAAAACATTTGATGTTTTATCCCTATTCCCTGAGCTCTATAGAAAGAAGGCTTATACACATTGTGTATAACTAGCCATGTCTGTCTACATAAGTCTTTGTGTGATCTGGCACCACATATTTTTATAATGTCTTTGAAACTCTGTTTCCCTCATCCAGTTAACTCCATGTGCATTATTAGTATATTCTCAGTTTTGTCCTAATATGTTGTGTTCACTTCTTCCTTACATCTTTTAAAATAGCTGTTCCTACCACCTGGAATGTTGGTTTTATTGGTGCTTGCATGTTCCTTCTTGAAAGAATATTCATATTAATTGCGTCCTCTTCACAGGGAATATCCCCAACCTCCAGTATCAGTTAATACATATCAGATGTAAGGAAGATTCACTTCATTATCAGATTGGCTTAAATAACGAAGAAAAGCATTCACCATGAAATCAAATCTGCAGATACAGATAAGTTTCTGAGCTGGTTAATTGAGTGGCCTAGCGATGTTAGCTAAATCTATGACCTGCCTTTCTCTCCCTTCTTCCATCAACCAACTAGTTGCATCCTAAAGCTTGTGTCCTTTCTGACTATACCATGACTGCCAGTAAAATGCTTTCTTTTTCATATGACCATGTGTAAGACAAAAATAAATGTTACAGCCTTTTACTTATCTATGAAATAAATCCCTTTCTTTCTAGAGGACAAACCAGGAGAGTTGTATCGTCATCAGAAGGAAGTGTGCTTTGATTGACTATAGTTAAATAAGAGTAATGCTGGAGCTCTGAATAGAATCGTCTTTCCATTACCAGTGTGTGCCTATTGGCCTGGGGTAAAGGGGTTGGATATACAACAATGGAGATTATGTTGAAATGGAAGAAGAGAACAGATGGGCAATGAAAAAATATCATACAAGACATATCTAACATGACCAACCCGTCACTTTCCATCAAAGCCATTTGTTTTAGGCTCATCATAGCACTTACTAAAATTGTTATGCACCTGTTTATTTTATTTATTCATTTATAGCCCCTGCAAATTATAAGTTTTAGGAAAGGAAAGGAAATAGATGCTGTATTTTTGGCTACATCCTCAGAGCTTAGAATGGTGTTGAATCATAGTACACAACCAATGAGTATTGGATAATCAACTTGTCATCAACCGTTCAATCAGCTAATGAACAAAGGAACTTGGTCAGAGAAGACAACAGGATAAGTCTGATCATTGCTACATTTCTGATGACTTTTTTGTGTTGCCCAGTGTGGGTGATGTGTATTTATGAGATTGTATAAATTAAAACCCTGTTATTCTTTCCTTTTTAACATGTCATGTGAGGCTGTTGTGTGATCTTGGCCTATGTCAGTAACTGATCATGACCTGCAGATATTGGTGTTGACGAAAAAATGATTCAATTCTCACAAGAACCAATTTACACATTAAGAGAACTGACTACATTAGATTATTTCTACAATTAGTGTAAAGTGTCCCCCTGATCACACAGATGAATGAAGTTCATTTGCCTACTTGTGTAAGGTATACCAATGCCTTCTATGCATTGAAAAAAACAGGAAAGAGTTAATGTAGCTCCAAAAGGATTCTGTGCATTCTGTTCCAAGATATTAAGGATGTTTTAGATGCCACCAGGGAAAATTCTAAAACATAAATAGAAATAAATTATGGTATTATTTTATTAACTCGGAAGTTCTCCGTGCTCTAGAGACAATTTACTACAATAAATAGAGCATCCCATCCTTGTACTGCATTGTAATGAACATAAATCAAGGAATTGTTTTTTCCTCAAAGAAAAACATTCACCGAATTTCTATAAACTGTACCTAAGGGCCTCATTGAATTAATAGTTTACTAGAATGCTTCAGTGTTTGGCAGGCTTTAAGATAGGGGGCATCTCTGCTGTAGTCGGTGTCATTGATAACTTGCTTCTCTTTGAAAAATTCCTTTGGGTTACATGAGATCTGTGCTCTATTGACCTTCCTCATAACTTTCTAAACTTTTTTTCTCAGTTTCCTTCATAGCTACTTCTTCTAACACTCACATCTTAACCATGGAAGCTTCCCAGAGTTTTCACCATACTACTCTTAACCATGGAAACTTCCCAGAGTTTTCGTTAAGTGCTGTAACATACTCAGAAAATACAGATCATCATTGATCCTTCAGTAATAACCTCTTATTGGGAGGCATGATCATTCACTCTGGTATTCAAATTAGGATACTTGGATTTATCTGTAACTCTTATCTCTCCTTTTTCTGCCACACCCATGTAATCCAAAATTCCTTCCTCCACAATATATTTCAAGCCTATATTCCACAATCATACCATGGATCTAATGAATGCTATGACTTCTCTTTTATTTGAATGAGCACAGACTAACCAATTTTGCCCTGTTCCCTGCAAAGTAAATGGATTGAGAATTTGAATTCAAGTTCTTTGTTACAGTTATTTAAGAAAATGTCTGTAACAAGGCATAATAAAAATCACATTGTTAATTAATGCTGTCATAATTGTGCTGAGTTTTTATCAATTAGTTGCATTTCTCAAGCTAGATTTATAGGGTATGAAAACTATCAACTTCTGGATGGTAGATAGTGTTCAAAAGTAATTTGCTTTGCCACATGTCTAGAGAATAATGATCAACAGGGTACAATTCAAATACAGAAAAAAAATTTCTATTTTAATGCTCAATTTTTCCTATGCAACTAATTTTTTTTTTTTAATTATCATAAGGGTCCATATGATTAGGCTACATTGTTTGCATGGGGTAAAACCCAAGTTGTAGTTGAGTCCTTCACCTAGAAGGTGTTCCCTATACCCAGATATTGTAACCGATAGGTGGGAGCTTCCCAACTCCCCTTCCCTCTTTTAATTTAATTGAGTATTCTCTTGTGTCAGACTATA
The DNA here is from genome assembly GCF_000181295.1 of Otolemur garnettii. NCBI lineage: Eukaryota > Metazoa > Chordata > Mammalia > Primates > Galagidae > Otolemur > Otolemur garnettii. The sequence continues at coordinate 10,144,110 of NW_003852430.1, read as the reverse complement.
GTTGTTTAACTACTAGTTTCAAACTAGGATTGAGTACACTGAAAGCTTTCTTTTCCATTTTTGAAATACTTCACTAAGGAGAATGCTCTTCAAGTCCATCCAGGTAAAAACAAATGATATAAAGTCTCCATCTTTTTATGACTGAATAGTATTCCATGGTATACATATGATACAGTTTATTCATCCATTCATGCGTTGATGGGTACTTGGGTTGTTTCTACATATTTTCAATTGTGAATTGAGCTGCTATAAATATTCAACTGCAAATGTCCTTATGATAAAATGATTTTTTTTCTTCTGGCTAGATATCTAATAATGGGATATATTTTTTAATAATAATAATGCAATAATTATTTTTTGTCATGCCACTCCCTACTTAAAAAATGTCAGTTGTATCTGTTGCTTCCAATATCATGTCTACACTAGTTAACCCATGGATATATATAAATTGAAAAATAAAAAAGCTAGTAGTTAATTATGCAAAACACTGACATTTTTCTCCGCCATACTTTTTCACCAGTAACTCTATTATTCCCTCCAAGAACCTCTGATTTAATTCATGTCTTTTTTTTTCTTGTGCATCCTCCAAATATCTTGTACTCTTTTAACTTTGCACTTCTGGTTATTTAAGCTTTGCTTGTCATGTCACCACTTTTCAATTTTATCTTCCAAACCCCGTAGATCTTTCAAGGCCTAATTCAAGTCCAACTATACTTTCCCATAAAGTCATTCCAGAACTATTTAGTGTCTTGAGATATTAATTGCCTCTCTGAATTATGACCTGAAACGTTCATTTGTTAATTAATTGCACACTGGTTTGTGCAACCCTTTTACTTTTTTTTTTTTTTTTATCATTTTTTAACTTAAATATTTCATGTTACTTTAGATGTTACTACAGTTCATTACTGAGTGCAAATACTCTGTTTCATAATTATTTAGAACTTACTTTTGGCCTTTCATGCTCTATAATGACCTTGAATTTTATTTTGAAGGAAAGAATCAAATTGTCATGTTACTGAAAATTGTTTTCCCATCTTTTACTTTTTAATCCAATAATATAACAATCTAGATTTAAAATACTTGAAGATTATTTCCAAAAAGTCAGAATTAAATAGAAATCATGAAAATTAAGCATCTCCACACATATAATTTATATATAAGGGTAATTTTATTTAGAGGTAAAACATATTAAACCCAAATGATTTTAAACAATCATGCAAGTTTTTATCATTCCTTCTTTCTTATTTTAGTAAATAAATTTAAAATATCTTTGTTGAAATAGTATAAAGTGTTCTTTTTAGATGAAGAAACAAAATGCTGAATTTGCCGCACAAATGCTACTTGAAAACTTTCATTTCAGAAGCTAACAAGGTTAACTGATCTGTATGTGACAAAGCAACCAGTAAATGAAATAGACAAAACAGAGCATCACAAATCATGCTTCAACTTATGTCAAAATATCAACCGGAATGCCCTTCTCGTATATTATTGAAGAACTAGGATAAGATGCTCAATAGAATGTAAAACCTTTAATTTTCAGAGGTTAGAAATTCACAGAAACTTTTCTTCATCTTTAATAGTCTCAAATGGTTAAAAAATTGCAAGAGGAAAATAGCAGTAGAAATATTCTTCTTCATTTTTATGGTTGTGATGAGTTTTAATGTAGGCTTCTGTGGGCTTATTAAATGTTCCCATCATTCCTACCCACCTTCCTTTGGAATATGATGGAATACTGGCACTTGAGTCACATGTCTTTTGAAATAGAAGGTTACGAGGCAGTGCTGATATTCAGACTGTCCTGTCAGTAATTTCTGTAGAGCTTATTTTCTAAGTACTTGGCTGAACAAGACACGTTTAATGAGACTTTTTATGACACACAATTCTATTTTATTAAACGAGCACACAGAGAACTAGATGTAGTGCCATAATAATTTATAATTTTTTCAATTTTAAAATAATTTTCAGGCCTATCAAACATTTTCATCTCAAAACTACAAACTTTATGAATTGGGAAGTGTCATTTTTCTTAGATTGTTGGATCACTAAAAATTTCTAAATCTAAATTTTGACCATTCCTAGAGTTGTTTAAAATCATGAAAAATATGAAAACCACAATTTTATAAAAATTATTTGAAAATATGTCCTACTACATATAGCAGTAAAAATTAATAAAATTAATTAACATTCAGTACTATTATGAATCTTGGCAATATAATATTAACTGAAAACAACATTTTGTAAAGAACTGTATACAGCTTAGTGCTTTTTAAAATTATTGTTTGGGGGGAGGTGCCTGTGGCTCTAAGAAGTAGAGCGCTGGCCCCATACACCAGAGGTGGTAGGTTCAAACCTGGCCCTGGCCAAAAACTGCAAATAAAATAAAATAAAATAAAAATAAATAAATAATAAGTAAAATTATTGTTTGGGTGCAAAGAATTAGGTTACATGGATTGCTGTTGAATACATGTCTTTTTAAAAGAACAGCACAGATGACATATGTTTTGGGGAAATATTTCCAATAAAAGAAAACAAAAATGAGTGGAGACTAAACCCAGAGGTATCTGGACTAAAATATAATTTATTTTCTAAAATATAGATAATTCACTGATAATCTGATGATGATAATTCTATAAAATTAGATTTATAGATTAGAAATTTGTATAGACTTGTACTACCTAATAATAAAAATGATGTTTTCTAGTTTACTAAGAACTAACCTGACTCTTTCTTGGTTATAACTTTATTACTTACCCTGAAAACAAAGTCACCAGAAGTGAAATAATCAGAATTTGACCTGTTGAACTGCAATTCAACTTGAGATAAGTAAAACAAATTATAACTAGAGTTCCTTATCTAAACGTATATTGTGAACTTGGAATAATAATAATAAATATAATTATCAAAGTAAATATAATAAAATCACAGAAAGGAGCAGAGCATATACATATTTTCAATGAATTGTGTGTTCTAGTTTCATTTGAGAAATTGACAAAAGATACGTGCCCTCTATTTAGAAAATAGATATGCAGGTAAACCAAAGTACAATTACAAAAGTTTAACGAATCCCATAATGTCTACCCATGGACTCCAAGGGGTCCAAGCAGACCAAGGTTCTTACTCTGTGCTAATCTAAACAAGTTTATAACATTGGACAGGACATAGCAGTCTGATGTGAGATAGACATGAAAATTATAAACACACTGCTTTAAATTCTTTGAATATGAAAGAAACAGAAAAGAGGGAAAAAATGTAGTGATTCACACAGCTGAGAAGGAGACACGGACCCCACTTAAATGCAATTAATCAATAGAAATTTATTATACCTGCACAGGGGTCTTTGCCCTTAAGAAGCAAGCAACCCTGAATGACAGATCAAATGGGTCTTTATACCCTATTTTTGTGTCATAACAAGCAAGCAAAGGAGCAGAGGCTGAATCACTGTAGTTAGCTTTAGATGGGGGGAGGGGAGGTGTTATGTAGTTCAAGGCAGGGGGAGGGTAGGGTACACAAGTTGAGAAAGTTTCTGAGATCTTGGGACTTTCCTTATCTTTTAGCCTCTTCTCAGAATTTTCCACTCCCTATGTACTTCCTTATCTTCAAGCCTCTTCCTGGAACTTTCCTCCCCACCCTTGAGGGGGCTGGGACTAGTGGACTCAAAAGAACTTTCCTTTTCTAGGGTAAGGGGCTGGGTTATCACAAAAGGAAGCAAAGAACACAAAATTAAAGGAAAAGGAGAGTAAAATTTTTCCACTTCCTTGATTGAAATTCAACTTTTCCCATCACTTTGTAAAGTGTAATTGTAATATATAGAGCCAGGCACAGTACAGGTAGCTGTGTCAGCTGATTGAATAGTAGGTGAAGTTGTAATGACTTCTTAGAGTTGTACTTGGATTACTTCAGTCATACTTACATTTGAATAACGTGCACATTTCCAAAACTTTTCTTCTGACTTTGCTGTTTTAATTGAGTTTACTTTCAAAGGAGTTTTAAGTTCCCAGCAAAATTTAGCAGAAAATACAGAGAGTTCCACATCGCCTCTCCTTCCTCACTCCCCCCACCCTCACCCCTCCAGGGATAGCTTCCCTGACCATCAACATCCTTTTTCTCCCATATGGTACATTTGCTCCCATAGACTAAGCATCATTCTCACCCGGAGGAACCCTCTGTGTGTTGTTCCTTCTTTGGCTCTTGATAAATATGTAATGACATGTGTGCCCTCTCATAGTATCAAGCAGAATAGTTTCTCTGTTCTAAAATTCCTCTGTATTCTCCCCCTAAAACAATGGCAATTACTGAGTTGATATTTTTACTGCCTCCAGACTTTTGAATTTTCCAGAATGTCACATATTTGGAACCACACAGCATGCAGCCTGTTCAGATTGCTTCCTTTATTTTCTAGGATGCTTTAAAATTTCTTCATTTCTTTGTGAGGCACGATAGCTCTCTTCTCCTTAGTGCTATTGTTGTGCCCGAAAATTATTCTCCCAAATAACCCCAACAGACGAATCCAAGATGCACTCCAATGTAAAAAGCATGAGGTGAGGTTTTATTGAGACCGGTCTGGACTCCCCTAGCATGCAAGCCTAGGACGAGCCCCAAACCCGGGTGGAGCAAGTTTTTATGGGGTACAGAAAGCAAGAAGGGGAGGAGGGTATGAGTACACTTTTGATTGGTGGTTGGTGATTTCATTAGTAAAGGAGGATTTGGATTGGTACAAGTGAGGGGTGGGGGAAGGCAGCAGGGAGTGGCTTGTAGGTTTTACTGGTAGAGCGGAAGGGCTAAGAATGGAGTTTGTGTAGTAAACAGTGGGGCTTGTGTAGTAAACAACTAGGAATGGGGCTTGTGCAGTAAACCACTGTGTAGTAAACAACTAGGAATGGGGTTTGTGCAGTAAACCACAAAATGGAGTTAATCTGGCCCTCTCACTATAATAGCCCATCATAAGGATGTACCACAAATTATTTGCCAGTTTGCCTACTAAAGGTTAGCTTGGTAGCTTGATGTTGTGAGAACTGTGACTACAACTGCTATAAACATTTGGGGCATATTTCTGTGTGGACAGACGTTTCAGATTAGTGAAATAAAGATCCAGAAGTGTGATTTCTGAATTATGTGGTGAGGGTGTGATTAGTTTGGTAAGAACCTGACAGACTGACTTCTTTTTTTTTTTTTTTTTTTTTTTTTTTGAGACAGAGCCTCAAGCTGTCCCCCTGGGCAGAGTGCCGTGGCATTACAGCTCACAGCAACCTCCAACTCCTGGGCTCAAGCGAGTCTCTTGCCTCCGCCTCCCAAGTAGCTGGGACCACAGGTGCCCGCCACAACGCCCGGCTATTTTTTGGTTGCAGCCGTCATTGTTGTTTGGCGGTCCCGGCTGGGGATTCGAACCTGCCACCTTAGGTGTACGTGGCTGGCGCCTTAGCCGGTTGAGCTATAGGCGCCGAGCCGACAGACTGACTTCTAAAGTGGCTGTACAGCTGGTATTTCTCCTAACAAGGAAAGAGTCCCTGTTGTTATTCATCCTTGCTATCATTCAGTGTTGTCATTGTTTTGGCTTTTAGTCATTCTAATAGATTTGTATGAATGTCTCACTGTTTGTATTTGAAATTATCTAATTACATAAAATATTTACATGTTGAAAAATATGAGAAATAAATCTTATCTGCTCAGTTAGTCTTCTGGGGAAATCACAGTGAGACTGATGCTAACGGTTTTCAAGTATATCTTCTCATTATTTTTATTTCTAAGTTAACAAATAATTTTTTGAATTGCCTTGACAAGTTTCTTAAGATGGCAAGTTGTTGCAGTCTTCTGACCCCTGTGATAAATTCAAAAATCTTTAAATGAATCAATGTATTCAATCAAGGGTTCAGACCTGGGCTCTATTTTTCAGATAATATTAATACCCTTCTTACCTGCGTATTCAACGTGCATGCAAAAATCTATGATTCTCACAGATGAAACAATAACATTGATACTCTTTCAATAATTGTGGCCAGATTGAAGCCATTTCTAAATGTGTAGCTTCAAATTATTTACATTTGTTTTTCACAGAGATTTTAAAAATTTTGTTATGTTTTTCCTGATGTTCTTATTGTGGGCAAACAAGTTAATTCTAGGGTGAGGTAAGGCAGATTGATTTTATTTTTCTCTTATGGTCACGAATTAGATCTCAAGGTACGGGTATTTGCTTTTTCCTTATATTAAATTCTAGGCTAAACCTTGAACTTTGTTATCTTACTGTTTTAGTTCCTCCCTAAATCAGATGAGATCAGTGGACTTAAATTCTGTGCCTCCTTTAAAAACAAAACAAAACAAAACAAAACTATATTTTAAAGCCTTAACTCCCAGTGTGGATTTTTTTGGAGATAGATCCTCTAGGGATTAAGGTTAGATAAAGTCATAAGGATGGGGCTCTGATCTTATATGATTATTGTTCTTAGGAGAACAGACATCAGAAATCTTTCTCATTCCCTCCCACTGCACTGAGAAAGCCTATGGGAGCTTACATCAAATAGGCAGCCACTTACAAGTGAGGAAGAGAGCCCTCCTCCAGAGAGCTAATCAGCTGTGACCTTGACTGTGAACTTCTAGCCTCCACAGTCAAGAGAAAATACATTCTGTTGTTTAGCACACTCAGTCCATGTTCTTTTGTTACATCAGCCCCAGAAGACTAATGAGATCAGATAGATGTCAGATTCTACTTCCATACTTTCATCATCCTACACGATATAGAATAACAGAACATAATTTCAGAGATAAAAAATACATTGCTTCTATCTTTTCTAAAAATAGATGATGATTGATCTTATGGCATTATATATTTACAGACAAAAACAACATTTGTAATGGAGCCACTGTCAAAGATATAGTTGAAGCCAAATTATTATTAGCTAATAGGAGGAAATTGTAAAAGAAAACAGAGGCTGACGTTTTAGTTTCATAGGCACACATATACATACAGACACAAACTAAGGCAAAATTAAAAATTGAGAAAACATGAAAAAAAATAAAGCAACAAACTTTGAGGGCAGGACTAAAACTCAGGAGTTCCGGAGTTCATAATTTTCTTATTACAGAGATAAACTTACACATAATTTGGGTAAGTAAGAGTAGTCTTAATATTGAAAAAGAACAATAGTTGATGCTTTTATGTAGAAACTTTAGAAGGTGAGATTTGGATACCTGAGAATCTAAGACCACACCAGTATACGTTAAAAATAGTTTAAAAAATTATTTTCATAATTGGGAAGAAATAGTCTCTTGAACTGAACAAAGAATCATCTGCTCATAAAGTTAACATATTTTCAGGATGCACTGGCAGTTAGGAGGCAAACAATTTTTTGGTCAGAGATTTCTATACCTGGTAGCATTTTGTGTGAAAGTAATTCACTGTGTGAATCTAGTTAATGATTCCATTCCATCTATCTCATAATGTGTCTTAATGATCTATCCATAATCACAATTTTAAGTATGTATACTTACAAGAAAGCTATTTCCCTAGGAAAGTTATCCATATATTTTTCCACAAACACATAACTAAAAGCCAATTTTATTTTTCACAAAACCCAGAATATACCTGATCTTAATTTAAGATGAGAGTACAGATGAAAAACTGAGAGAATAACCAAGGAAGGCCATAAATACTGTAGGGAGACGCAATAAAGAAATGATCAATGCACTTTTGTGTCACCTTGAAAAAAGGTGTTTCTTCAAGTGGGATCCCTGTCCCTATAACCCCGAGCTCTTCCTCATTCATAGGCAATGTTAACTTTGTTACATATCAAACACATGCATATATTCTTTTAAAATATACTTATTTATGATTTTTTAACCCACTATAGAAATTTTCATGTTTAAAGTATGTTGCTGGCTAAAAAAAGTTATTCTACTCTGTGAAAATCTGAATAAAACCAAAAAAAAAAAAATCATTTAACTTTGGATTTTACAAATTGTTTCTCTCACAGTTTAGTAAGGAAAAATAATTTCAACTATATATTTATTACTCAAAGGAAAGAGAAAAGAAAGAAAGGGGAGGGCCAGGAGTAAAGAACGGAAAAAGGAAAGATAAAAAAATAAAGGGAAACACATGAAATATCAAGAGTTTAAATTGTCATTTCCAAAAAAATGATCAAAAACTGAGTCAAATCATCGGAATATTTTGGACTTTGGCCAACAATGATCAGCAGATACTAGGGCTATGTTGTGTGTTTGTTTAGTGCAAATGGCCCAGAGGCCAAAATAAAGGCCTGGAAGTTTTGGGTACAAACAATGTGGTAATGTTAATATCCTAAGAATGTAATAGCCATTGGAATTAAATATACACATAAACCAAAAGAAATACTGTTTTAATGTAATTATCAAATAACCACAATCACTTCTGTGACATGTGTGACTGTTGAATTCTATGCCCTCTCAAGCGTTATATTGAGACTGGACACTTCCTCACTAATTTCCTGTTCCACATTGATTTTAACTGGGTAGTGGATTTTTTAGCATAACTGCAGAAATCCAATTTGGCAAAGATGTGACATCATTGAAAGGAATACAATACATACAAAAGTTGAAACTGTGAACTTTTTCAATTCATGCATTATCCAAGATGTATAGAGAGCATCCTTGTGATTTTTCAAACTTAAAATATAGCAGAATATCTCCTGGGACTTTGCTATGGTACCTGTGCTGGCCTGGGAGCCACTTTAGGAAAGTAAGACTTAAAGAGTTGATAGAATTAAGTGACTTTCATTTTTTATATAAGTAAACAGAAGGTGTAACATGCGCCATAACTTGATTAAAAAAGAGCCCCTCAAATACGATGATTATTAATACACATTAAGAGTAAAATACAGAAATCTTTCTAAATCATTTTTCCCCTTTTTTCCCTCCACACAGATGAAGAGGGAAACCTTTCAAAATCGAAAGATTTAGTTTTTAATAATTAGCAAAGATAGTTTTTTAAGTCGTATTTCTTGCATCAGACACTGAGACAAGTATTGCCATGTCTCGGTGGAACTACTTAGGGGATCAACAGTTTGACAGCATTTGTATCAGAAAGAGGAGTATATTGAGTTGAAATACCGTGGTAACAAATCTTTAGCTAATCTCACTGTAATTCTGAGACTAAGACAGCTCATTACAGATGTTCTGCCCTCAAAGCAAGGAGACAAGCTATAAGACTCTGACAATGACCACCTATGGGATATGATCTGACCCAAAGGACAGCCTGTGATTTGGGGTGTGGCATCTCACATTGAGAGCAATTCCCAAGAGACACTTGGTTTGAGCTCTTAGCCGCCAATGATCTCTGCAGATTGGGAAGGAGCACCTCAGTCAGTCGTGATGAACGACCTAAATTGTGCATTACAGCAGCTACTAAAAGGAAAATAATGTCAGTGTGTCCTTCACTGGAGCCCTTCACGTTGGAACAGGATTTCAAGGGATCATGGGAATAATTCCAACCATCCACAGTGTAAAGAACCTATAACTAAGGAAGAAAAGAGAGGAAAAGCCATCCTCAGCCTGAGAAGAAAGGTTTGCCTCAGCAGAGAAAGACATTTCATGGAGTTCTCCCACACCTCAGATATTACGATGTGTTACTGTACTATGGGGTTACGATTTGTCCCACTCTTACCAGGAATATTGAAGTAAGACCTGGTACAGTCAAACCCAGCCCCGTCCTTAGACCTCTTCCCTGACCTGCTGTTTGCCTTGCCTTGTAATTCATGTTTCATTCATCTGAGGGGCGCTCGGTCTGCATTTGCAGACACGTGTCCTCCACAAGCCCTGGTCGTGTCCACTGCTGAGCTCTGTGCTCTCACTGCTTGTGTCCAGTTCCAAGATCCTGGGCATATGTCTCACCCGGTTGCTAATCACCGCCCCTCCCCTCCACGTTCAATGTTGGCTGCAACCTAGATACAGCCTGTCAAGATAGAAAGTCAAGATAGAAAACAGCAAAATGGATATGAAAATTGGAGTGTTGCCTGACTTTTCGTTAAAGAACCCATATTTCCCTTAGTGGTCATTACTCACTTTATACAATTCACAACTTATATTTTTAAGGATCAACCCTAAAATACAGGCAGGAATTTACTTCATATTCAAAATATTTTTGAGGTGGTAGATTTCAAAATTTCTATATGTACAGTTGTAACATAGAATTCTTCTATAGAATTACAAAGAATTCCAGGATAGAATTTCTGAATGACTTTGGAAAGGACTATTATTTGCTTACAAAAATTCTTATTCTCTCCTTTTCTAGAACAGAATTCTAGCCAGTGAAACATGAGTAATGACAATACAGACCTCCTCAAGAACAACCCATACAATTTTCCTACAGCTGCTTCTCCATGCTCTTTTCCACTTCTGAGTAGTTAGAATGGTGCTGGAAACTCCCTATATTCCAATGAATAACCTTAGAAACACAACTGATTTGCAAGATCAAGGAATCTCTGTCACCCAAGGGCTTCAAGTTACAGTAAGAAGAGAAGAGAACGGCGCTGACAGCCTCTTCAATCATCTAGTATTGATTCATGATGAAAAAAAAATCAGTTTGGAAACTGAATCCCTCATAAAGTACTAGGAGTTTTCTGTATAGTTGGGATTGTACAAATCAACAAATTTCCCAGCCCTGGTGGCTCTTCCACCCTCTTTCCTTCTTTTCTCAATATTTAGTTTGAAATTTTAGTGTAAAATTCCATAGCTTTAGTTTCAATTACTGAAGCACTTCCAAGCTAGTTTTCCAAATATTAGCTCTACTTCATATAATCCACTTCTCAGGGAAATAATTTTGGGCCACCCAGTGATCTGTTTTGATCCAAATACCCGTCTTATTTTCTAAAAGAATGTCACTTGATTTGGCATGATTTAACAGGAGTAATCAAGTGATAAGATAGGTACATTTATAAAAGGATCAATGGTCAGGTGAAGAGGGATAGATGTGAACAGAGTTTTAAATATAATGAATCTTTTCTCTGAAGTCTACAAAAAGGTCTGCTTCTATACATTTAACCTATTTTCCTTATTCTTTGTTTATGTTCTAATTCCATAAACACTTGATTTCAAAGTCTATCTCCTATGTAAGAGTTCTGGTGTTTTTAAGTTAGTGTAGAAACCTGTAGTTTTAAGTATGGTGTTATAATGGGTTAGAGATTTCTGGCCTATTGTGGCTTTTACCACCTAACAGTTGCTTAGTGATTGAGGACAATTATTTCAGGGAAAAAAGGCGGGGATCCATTCAAGTACTATCAAAAGGAGCTGAATTTGTCCCTCACCAAAATAATAATAATAATAATAACTAAAATGAATGCCAGCAGTCAATTTGATTATATACTTAAGGAAAATTATAAGTTAATTTTAGGCTGATATTATGTTCTTACCAAGAAGTGACCCTGAATGCAAAGAACGATACCTACAGTATCAGCCCCCAAAATACCAAAGTTAATAGATCTCAATTCACAGTCTAGAGCTTAATCTAGCAAAAAAGTAAACAACACATATAAGAAAATAAGGAATAAAAGCATACGGATTAAAGTGTGACTGATTATTAAACTGCAAAATATGGAAGCAAAGAAAACTTTTTTCTATGTTACTCCTTTAGACAGATAAGAAAGAAGATTTCTATTTCTGAAGGGAATTCTTGCCCCTGTGTTCTAATTTGAACAATCATTTCAGGTCAAAATATCCCTGACCTTGCTAGTGCACTTCCAAATTGTCCTTGGTAAAATTAGGACAGTTAGAGAGATATGTATGTAAATTAAAACGTGAAGAAAGCTGTGTCTGACTCAGAGACTGGTAAGACCTTAAGAAAACTGCAGCACCTGATGAGAATTGTCCTCATAAAATCAGATATCACTAGAATCTGACTAAACACCAGCCGTCGCCAACTGGGACGTTGAAGCTCCTGGTGCTGAGCAGAAGCAACCAAATAAATAAATTCACAGTCATGCACGTAACTGAACAGGTGGGGCCTCCAGGCTGTACCGTGGCCATTTCTGATCTATACAAACAGAAAGCATATAAATACGTACAAGACCTAGGAAAGCTTCATAGTATTTTGAAAAATTGAACAAGGCAACGTTTACCCTGGAAAGCGGTGATTTTCGATCTGTGTGCCAAGACACATTCATGTGCGGTGAGAGGCTCTCAGGTGTGCCATGAACATTTTAAAGATAAAATGTTTAATTTAAATAATTAAATTATTTTCAATAGACGTTCAAAGCACAGGGCAGTGCCTGTGGCTCAAGGAGTAGGGCGCCGCCCCCATATACTGGAGGTGGCGGGTTCAAACTCGGCCCTGGCAAAAAACTGCAACAACAACAACAACAACAAAGCAGTTCAAAGCACAGTAAGTGCGTATCTATGTATGTATTTATATACACATTTTTTTTACTCTTTTTTTTTTTCTTCAGTTTTTGGCCGGGGCTGGGTTTGAACCCACCACCTCCAGCATATGGGGCCAGTGCCCTACTCCTTTAGCCATAGGTGCTGCTGTTTTTACTCTTTTTGGATCATTGTGATTTAAGTGTGCTGTGGAAGTTTAACTCTGTGCTGGGGGACATTAAAAAAGGTTGAAAAACACTGCTATAGAGATTTCTACATGGTAAGACCTGAAGATTTTATGAACCTGTGAAGTCATCTTAGGGGACAGACTTATTGGATCTATGCCTACTCTGCCTGATGGACTTCTTAAAGACTCAGGAAAAAATGAGAAAGACAAACATACTATTGGAATGGATATGTTTTACCCATAGATGAGAGTTTTTAATTCATGAGCACATAATCATATGATTTGTAAGGGAGTATTCCTCAATGTCAGCAGACAAGCTCAGTCATTAGGATTTAAATAAGTCAATAACCTTGTCTCTAAAGGAGTAGGTAGTAAATGTCCTTGGCTGTGAGACCCATATCATCTCTGTCCTTATCATCTCACAAGGCTGTGAGAACCATATCATCTCCATCCTACTCTGCTGTTGGAGCAGAAGAAAAGCCACAGATGTAAATGAACCCTTACAGCCTATAGATCTTAGCTTACTATTTCTAATATAGACTAACTGTAATCAGAGTGCAAACCAAATGTGGGCCATAATTTACTCCTGTGATGAGAGAGATTTCCCAAACAGAATATTTACAAAGCGTTGGGAAATGCACAATTTCAGAATAGGTCTTAAACCATGCCAGCAAGAAGATCATGGAAGATTCTTGGGGTGACCTCCAGGACAGATGGTCACAGAGACTAGCAAAACGCTCTGGTGATGAAACAAACCTGTCTCTTAATCTCAATTTGCGGCAACAATGTGGAACCCTGCTTGGATGCTGGTCTTTCAATGGGGGGAAATTAGTGAAGAACATTTATAAAATTTTAAAGTGCCAACTCAGCTTAAATTGAATCTTTCGAGGTGGGTAACATCTTGACGTGAACCAAGATTTTTTTACACAGTAGAAATAGTGGACAAAGTTAAGGTGAGATTTCTGATTGGTTTGTGGTCCTCCCCTTCTTTCTTAATTCTATCCTGTCTTCCTTTGATAAAGGGAATTTTTTCTGATGTTTTCATTTCTTGCTTTCTATGTACTCTGTATATTTCATAGATCTTTTTAAATCTATTTTTGAAGTTATAATGAGGCTTGCAAAAATCTATTTCATAACATTTTAAGTAAGTGACAACTCTGCTTACAACCAGACAAATAGATAAGCAAAGAAAAATCTAACAGAAATTCCACTTTTTAACCTCCCCTTGCTTTTTAACTTTTATTTGATTCCATCTATATCTTTGTATACTCTCTCTCAAGAAGTTGTTATAGTTGTTTTTGGTAGATTTGTCTTTTTCTTCTTCCTATACAAGACATAAGTGGCTCATATGCCACAATTACAGCAATAGAGCATTCTGCGTGTGCATAGTGTGTTATCAGGGAGTTGTCCACCTTCAGATGATTTCTTAATGTTGATTAACATCCTTTACTTTCAGATTGAAGAACTCCTTTTAGCACATCTTGCAGTACAGAGCTTGTGCTGATTAAATCCCTCAGCTTTTGCTAATGTTCATTTTCCCATCATGTTTGAAGGATATTTTTGTCGGATATACTATTCTAGGGTTAGGGTTGAGAGTTTTTAGTTGTTGTTTTGTTTTGACTTTTTTCCTTCAGCACTTTGAACATGTCATGGCTTTCCTGGCCTCTGTGGTTTCCACTGAGAAGTCTGCTGCCAACCATATTGTAGTTGCCATGTATGTTATTTTTTTACTTTTTTTGCTCCCTTAGGACCTTTTCTGCATCCGTGGCCTTTGGGAGTTTGGTTATTAAATGCCTTGAGGTAGTCTTGTTTGGGTTAAATTTCCTTGACATTCTTCTTGGACTCGAATATTGGTATCTCTTTCTAGGTGTAGTAAGCTCTCTGTTATTAATTCTTTGAATAAACTTCTACTCCAATGTTTCTAGCTCCTCTTTAAAACTAGCCCAGTCCACCCAAATTCCATGATGACAGTGGCCTGGCTACCTACCTCTGATGCTTACTCAAAGCCCAAGACTCGAATCTTGTCAGGACTAGGTTCTTTCTTTCAAGGGGGCATGTTTTCTTCTGATCCAGGGTGGATTTAGAAATGGCATGAGAAACTGAGACCTGGATGGATTCAAGGACTTTAAAGAGTCTGACACATACTTTGTTTTACTGTGGTTGAGCTGTAACCTGAGTTGCAAACACAGTCATCTGAGCTCTTCTGTTTCCTGTCCCCAAGTTGAAGAAGCCTCTTCCTGGGCTGTACTGACTGTAGCTGGAGGTTGGCACTGACTGGGCTGTGGTCACTGGTGTTTCACTATGACACGTGCACCCCAAGCCTCTGTCTCTGAGCCAGCACAGACACAGGAGTTGAGCAGGAATGGCACCCTTCGTGGCTGACGACCCCATGATTTAGTGCAGGCCTCAGGCTACTCTTTGTCAGTCTGTGGTGGAGTTCGCTGAAACTCATGTTTTGGAGCAGAGTATTTCCCTCTGGCTGGGCTGGTCTAAGTGCTCCTCTCTGTGGGCATTGGCAGGACTCTGTTCTGTGCTGTGTTCCCTGTGTGATGGTGGCCCTGAGTTTCAACGCAAAGTCCCACAATCATTTCACGCTCTCTACCCCTGCACACAGATTCTCTCTCCACTTGGCTGATATGCTGACAGGGCACTGTCAGGGGACAGGGGAGGGGTAGGCAATGGAAAATTATCTTTTTTTCTTTTTGTTAGTTATTTTTCCCCCTTTTCATTGCCTCTTCCTTTGGTAGTTTGATTGTTCACCTGATTATTTGATTATTTTTGGCTCTTTTGAAGGTGCTTGTTTACATGGACAGTTTTTGAATTTGGTGCTCATTCACAGAGATGATCGCTGAATGTTATTTTGGCCATTTTGCTTTATACCTGCCTAGAGAATTTAAAATAATTATGATTAATTTGCTAATGGATCTAATGAAATATACTAGATTGCATGGAAATTTTCAGAAAAGATGTGAAAATTGAAAAACCAAATGAAAATATAATAAAATACATTATAAAGAAAATGCCTCTGGAAAAATGCTTTTGCCCAGAATATGAGTAGACTCAATATGCCCAAGGACAGAATCAATGAATTTAAGGATGAGTTATTAAAAATTACCTGTACTATAATACAAAAAGAAAAGAAAGAGGAAGAGGAAAATATTTTTAAAAGACATGTGTGTGTAATAAAGTCCCAAATAAAGGGCTCAGCGCCTGTGGCTCAAGCGGCTAAGGCACCAGCCACGTACACCTGAGCTGGCGGGTTTGAATCCAGCCTGGGCCCACCAAACAACTATGACGGCTGCAATCACAAAAGAGCCAGGCATTGTGGCGGGTGCCTGTAATCCTACTTTGTAAGCTACTTGGGAGATGGAGGCAGGAGACTCGCTTGAGCCCAAGAGTTGGAGGTTGCTGTGAGCTGTGATGCCATGGCACTCTACCCAGGGTGACAGCTTGAGGCTCTGTCTCCAAAAAAAAAAAAGTCCCAAATAAAGGATAAAAAATGTTTCAAGATATGATGAACGAAGAATTTCCAAAATTATTAATCAAGAGGCAATCGCAGATCAAAAAAATCGTAGAAAACCAAACTAGGTAAATAAATTTTTCCTCTACCACACACACACTCACAAACCACCTAAGTATATCAAACTACTACAAATAAAAGATAAAGAAAAAAACCCAGAGTGTAGAAAAAACTATACCATGAGAAAAATTATGAGAAACAGAAAAGATTCCTAATCTGAAACTATCTAATCCAGAAGACAATGAAATACCATCAGTAAGCTAGTAAAAAGGGTGAGAAAAAACCTTGCCAACCAACAACCTCAAATTGCACCCCCATAAATGTGTCAGTAGGTGAAAAGCTTACAGAATGAAAGAAAATACACTATGTAATTTTCAAGTTTCTTCTTTTTCCATATTTTTCCTCCTCCTTTTTTCTCTTTGTATTTCTCTTTTTAATGATTCCTTTTTAAGTTTTTGATTCTTTCATTGCTTATATTGAGTCTTTAAGAATAAAAAAGCTGAAATGACTGTATTAATATCATCATACAAGGCTCTCAAAAACATGTGGCTAGAGGCTTCTTTATCTTCTCTGACTTATATCATAAGGTTAATTATTGAAAGTCATTAAATATATAGAGGACATTAACACCAAAAAAAATTAAAAATCGAGAAGTATGTATGGCAATCTCAACCTCAGAAGAGCACGATAACATCTTAGAAGCTTCAAGACTGATGTTTTCACAACAACAAATAAGTCCCAGAAGATGAAGGGGACCAAGAATGCTTAGAAGAGGGTGGATATGATGGTTCCTGCTGTGGCCCTGAGCATAGCTGCAGAAGCAGGAATTGGAATCTCTGCCACCAGCATTTATCTTCTGATAAAGTACCTGAGCAAGAGAGATCCATTGGGATCTCCAAGGAAGGAGGAACTACTCCCAGAACCCAGAACCCATTCACATATGTGGACTATAATTGACATAAGCCTGCATCAATCAAAAGTGAACTCTCTCTCTTACCCACACACCTACTAGTGAGTGCTGCTGAAGACATTTTTGCACATAAGCCCCACTTGTGGATGGCTGTGCTGAGAAACCCGCTGTAAGCCACAGGACTACCACATCCAGCAGCAGCCTCACCAGTGGCTCTCCAAGACGGAGGTGCCCTGGCCTGATTATTTCAACTCAACTTGGATCAATTCTCGTGGGCCCTTACAGCTTCGCAGGTCACAAATGTGCCCTTTTGGATGCTAGTGTGTTAGAATTCGTTGTCCTCCTTTACTCAGCTCTTTATTCCCCTCACTTATGTGGGTGTTAATCTCAAGAGAACTCTCAAACGATGATCTTGCAGGTTAATATCTGTCACAGAATCTGTACCCAGGCACCTAGGAACCCAATCTGCGATAGTGAGGAGGGCATTTTTTTTCTTATTTCCACTATTCCATTTTCTCCCATCAGTGGGTAACATTCCTTTCCTTGATGTCTTTGAATTCTGAGCCATTGTAATATGCATTTTTCTAGCCTTTATTATTTTTCCAGTTTTAGCTCATCTCAGACTCACTTGATGGAAAATGTTTGACAATTTTCTGCACATAAGCTTTTAACTTAGCCTGCAAATTGAGGAACTACTCAGATTTCTCATGTGCTGTGTACTTTTCTTCCTCACCGATCCTGCCTTGTGTTGTTTTTTTATTTCTAAAAGTCTCCTTAACACATTGTTTTCTGTTCATTTCAAGCCATAGTCACACCTAAAGGCTGTTGGAATTGTATATTTTTTGTGAACTTTTTGAAATCTACTTTTCTCATACTTTGTGTTCGAGCCTGACAAGTCTTCACAGTACTTTCTGTGTCTGTAACAAGCACTAAGGTGAACCAGTCCTTCCTTCCAGGATCCTTCCTCATCCCAAATCCATTTTTCATTTCTGATAACATTAAAAGCAAAATAGCAATACCTTTGGCACTTTGCTTTCCAATAAGAAAAGTACTTAGATTTCTTTTCCCTCTGCCAGTAGATTATACCTGTTCAATACAGAAATTAAATATGCCATGTTTTTATAATATTAAGAAACCATGTTAGAAGTCGCTCAACGATTCATTTGTGTTTTTATTATGGACAATCAACCACAATTTATGATGTCTCTTGTAGATAATTTTATATACTGTGTCATTTCATCTTTTGTTTGTATGTGACTATCTTTATATAATACTAAACTGCCTTTTAGAAAATATTACAGTGAAGAGAGTGAATAGATGGGAAAAGTGCTAAGCATTTTTTTTCCACTTTTTCGTTCATCTACTTCTTTAAGTATCAATATTTGTTAACTGGCTAGGATGTGCCAGGTGCTTTTAATAGGCAATGGGGATAGAGAAGTAAAACAAAGAAAATAAAAGAGCAGACAAAACCTCTGTTTCTGTGGAATTTACAGTCTGGTGAGGTGAGAGAAACAATAAGTGAATGAATTATTTAAGGTATGGACTGGCAAACTTCTCTGTAAAGGGCTAGATAGTAAATGCAGTACTTCCTCAGGCTTTGCTGGCTGTGTGATCTTCATCATAACTCTATAACCCTGCACAGTCAGGACACAGCAGCCATAGACAATACCTCAGTATGTGGGCATGGCTGTGTGCCAATCAAACTTTATACACAAAAAGTGCTGTGGACAAATATTAAGGAGATTAAGGAAGATGGGAAGTGTGTGCAATTTTAAGTAGGGCAGTCAAGAAACAGGCACTGGTAAGCTGAGAGCTGAACAGACTTAAAGGAGATAAAGGAATAAATTATTTGGATGTAAAAGCATCATGACTCAGAGAGTAAAGAACCAGCGCAAAGTTATCTGTTAACTACTAAATTGTTATGTTTTGTATGTTTATGCATTTATAATTGTCCTTCTCTGTTTTTTAAAGCTCGTATCCATGCTGTGCCTGTGTTATGTAAGTTATTAAACATTCAGACATTAAGACAGTTTACTACTACATAAAAGTGTACAATTACAGGAGTTTACAAATGTAGAAATTTCAACTTCAGTATCAAATTCTTTATTTCATCATTGCCTCCCAATTATCTATTGACTAATTCACATACATAAAATTGCAGTAATTTATAAGCTGCTTCTTTAATATTTACAAAGTAAGATATGATATTTGGGGGAAGAAATTATATTCTCATTGAAAATAGAATTTTTTTAGAAAATAAAGTAACATGATTGCAAAAACTATTTTATTTTATTTAAAATGGAACAGAAAAGCTATTAATTAATAATCTGTATTTATGAAAGATATTTGCCACTATTAGAAATATGTAAACTATCTTTTAGCAGTTTTTTTAAATAGGAATACTTTGAAATACTATAATACAATACCTGCAAGTATATTTTTATTTTTACTCTGCACCTCAGAAAGGGATTTTAAGTCCTTATTTCAGAATTAGATTTAATGATCAAATAATTACCTTTACTTTTATAGGCTTCATGTGAAATTTTCCAAAACTCTCATCATTCCTGTTACCAGGTGCATGTCAGTCACTATATTAACAACAACAACAACAAAAACCCAGATGAAATTGTCAGGAAAAGATAATGGCTATTTTGTTCATTTCCATACACTTGATATTGTCAGAAAAATGCATCCAAACTGGGTGGAACTTTCATTTTGTATTTTAATTTTAATTTAAAAATTGCCAAAGTGAGACTAGTTAATATAAAACAATATTTGCTTTTGACCAAACAAAACTGAAGAATATTAGATTGTTAGTGCTTAAAATGCCTAATAAATTCAAAGGAAATGATTACTATATAAAAATCATTTTATAGAAAATATATAAATTCGATGTATTATCTATAGTTAATAGGATAAATTCTCTAGATAAAAACTAGCAGACTTACAGTACTTTCTAAGCATAGCCTATGATTTCCTATAAGATGTTTAGATACTCTGTATACTTTGTGCCTTAGTTTTGTCATCTTTGAAATGAAACAGTAACAGCATCTCTCTTTCTTAAAGGTATATTGAGTTACTTCAGACTGGTAAAGAGGGGGCAGTGCCTGTGGCTCAAAGGAGTAGGGCACTGGGCACTGGCCCCATATGCCGGAAATGGCAGGTTCAAACCCAGCCCGGGCCAAAAACGGTTAAAAAAAAAAAAAATGTAAAGCTCAGTGCCTGTGGTTCAAGTGGCTAAGGCGCCAGCCACATGCACCTAAGGTGGCGGGTTCAAACTCAGCCCTGGCCGCCAAAACAATGACAGCTGCAACCAAAAAAAAAAAAAAAAAAAAGCCAGGTGTGGTGGTGGGCGCCTGTAATCCCAGCTACTTGGGATGCTGAGGCAAGAGACTCGCTTGAGCCCAGGAGTTGGAGGTTGCTGTGAGCTGTGATGCCATAGCACTGTACCCAGGGGGATAGCTTGAGGCTCTGTCTCAAAAAAAAAAAAAAAGAAAAAAAGACTAGTAAAGAGGGTGAATACAAATTACATGCTATATGTGTGTTTGTTAAGAACTTCTATTTTGAAAACATATACCGTTTTAAAAATACATACTTTGTAGTATCAATATGAAAGTGATTGTGGTTACAAACACCTGTGATTCTTCCAAACTCACACTAAATACACATTCAAATATTAGAGATGATGTCATATTCACATTTTTTCCTACCACTGCATGTCTGATGTAACCCTGAAACTTATGAATCTAATCTGATTCTTTAAATCTCAAGAAATGTATTTGTGAATACACCATTAGCTGAACATTTAAAATTCTCCACATTTCAAAGAAATAACACCATCCCAGTGTTTATGTAAATTGAACATGCACACATTATTCTACATTATTGCAATAATGCTACTATATGTTAGGAATTAATGTTATGGTTAATCAACTTCATTGAGAGATAAAATCACTGAAGAGTTTGCAGCAAGTTAATGGTGAATCTAGACTACATTCCCTGTTATTCTCATTGTAGTTTCCTAATCATTTCACTTATATATGCTTATTAAAATTTATGCTGATTATCATCTTTTAGTCAATTTCATGGAAATCAGAGAAGGGAGGGCTGATTGGACAGAATTTCATGATTAAACAAAAAAGTTATTAAACTCTAGTATTTTAAATCAGTAAAAATAAAGAGGTACCAAAATGGATATGGAGAAGGTGAAATAAATAAAGGGATAAATATCTTCTTGACGTAGAATTATTTCTGATTCTACTTGATCCAGCATTTTTATTTTTATTTTTATTTTATGTTTTAAAAATGTCAATAAATTTAGGGGGTCCAAGTGCAGTTTTGTTACATGCGTGTATTGTTTAACAGTGAAGTCTGGGCCTTTGATGTACCATCTCCTGAAAAGTGTACATTGTACTCAATAAAAGATTCAACAGCCGATCCAGAGTTTTCAGTGGGAAATGAGGGTGGGGAGGGCCCACAGAGGAGGGAAGAAGAGGGAGAAGAGAGTCAGAGAAGTGGAATCTCTCTAGGAGGCGTTTTGGGGCCTGACAGTAATAAACTGTGTTAGTGGGTGTGATCTAAAAATATTAAACTTTTTTCAAGAAATAAGACAACTCCTAATTCCAAATTGCTGCCCCACTTACAGTCCCAATAATAACTCACAACTGATAAGTGTTATATTTTTCCTAAGAAAAAATGTTAAGCGATGTGACTACTTCATGGATTAGGAATTGTACAGAAAGTATTTCATTGTGCCTGCTGTTTACTGGGCTCTTCAAAATCCTCAACGCTTCTTCAATCACTAATGATTTTCGCAAGCAAGTAGAAGACATTTAGGTTAGTGTTGAATTTTCTCTACGTTTTTCTTAACTCAAATAACTTGTTATACCTTCTGCACTAAGAACCCCTCTTTAGCTGAAATAAAGAGAGAGAACAGTTTGCATACCAGAAAGAGTTCCATTGGAAAATTCCAGGATACTGTGAAACCATTATCAGAACCATTTATTCAGAATAATCAATCAATCAAGGGCCTGGACTCTGAGTAATAGAAACCAGAACATAATGGTTAAAATAAGTTGGGGACTCATATTTCCCTCAAATAATAGAAGGGATAAGTGGGCAGCCCACACCCAATGTGGGTACTCAGTGTCATTGTTGGTTTCCCACTTGTTTTCATGTGTGTGCTCTGCCAAGTAGCCTCCCATCCACAAGGTGAACTCGTGGTTACAATACAGACACTGGAATTCTCACTACCCCATTTGCCTTCAGGCAGTAAAAAGGAGGAGAGACAAAAATCGCAAATGCCAATTGACTCCTCCCTTCCATCTCCTTTTGAGACCCCAGTTGTCATGACCAAACACTACAGTTACAGCTCACAAGTCAGGACTCACTTACAAAGTTAGTCTTATTTGAAAAGGGCGCTAGAAAATGCAGTTCTCACTACTGGGTATATTCCATTAAGAATAAAATCAGCTTTCTGATGGTGAGAATGCAAATAGATAAATTATAGGCAAATGCAAGTGTCTGGCATGAGAATTAAGGATAATAATGAGATATTTCAAAGGAAATTATAAGAAAAAATGTTTATAGGATGGAGTAAAGGAGATCGGCTCACTTGGCATGGAACTGAGGCCTCTGACTGCCAGGAGGTGTGCAGGAAATGGCAGTGACTGGGCCACTGCCAGTTTGCTGGTATAGTCCAAGCAAGCAGGACATTCTGGCAGAAGAACTATTATAATATCATCTCTAGAAAAGATCATGACTTCTGTGATGACTGCATGTAGCTTACTTAACTTAAGATCGTAGAACTCTGATCACAGAATTTGATTCCCTTTACAGATACTAACTTACCAAATAGTCACAATTATATTTCTAATTATTTTTGTCTTTTAATTTTCCCTCCAGTGGAAATTACTTACAACATAAACACTGAATTTTTCATTTAAATCTTAATGGATGTACTAGTAATTTTGTAGCATTTTTCTAAACGTTAAGTGGATTAAACACATTTCCGGAAAATTTCTTTACCATCCATCCATTTGTAATAATGTTGTTTAATTTCAGGTTACCTAAGTTAACAGATCCAGAATTAAAATCCAATTCTATATCCAGCCAATCTGTGTTATTTTAACCATTATATTGTACCGAAATCTCTCTCAGACTTTGCTGAACTGTTTAATGAATATCAAGTGACTGGATGATAAAACTATAGTCGTGCCTCGGAAAACATGGAAAACTGCGTTTAAGTCTGGGAAAAGATCAGTCTGAGTCTCATTTGCAAACTGCTATACAAATCAGATGGGAAAAGGAAACTATTCTGGTTTTATATTTCTGTGAAACAAATCACTCCAACTCAGAGTATCTCAGGTGGCTGGTTGTGGTCCGTTGTGACTGGTGCTGGAACAGTTGAAGGATATAGTAGATGGGATGGTTAAAGACTAGATCCATGTCTCCTGCCCTTTTCTTGTTTTCCCCCTTTCCAGGGAAACCACATGTACTCATGGGACTGCATTTTCTATGTAGAACCAGATGTTCACTTGCTTCCTTCTCCAAAACATGGTGACCTAAGCCTTAGGGTGGTCATTAGAGACTTGCATGTCTTTAAGGAAACACCACCAGCAGATCTTGCATCAAGACAACCTTGGGGATCTCTCCAAAAGCAACTACCTTTGGTTCCTAAAGGAAGACTTCTAGAAAAATGCTCACTTGATGGGTTGGAGCTTAAAACATATTCCCATAGAAAACATGCTATTAAAATAATAGTAACAAAATGCAAGACATGTGAGTATCAATTTAACTGGGTTTATAATAATAGCAGACAACTTGGTCTGACATAGTCAAAGTTCTCTGTGGCATAAGGGAGAGCAAGAGATGGAAAATGTTGTCTTTAGCAACTTGCCATTCAAAGCTGGCCACTGAAAATTCAAAACAGATATAACTGACCTTTGGCACTCAGGACCAGGACTAGAGTGAGGCAAATAAGACCCAAAATTTGAGAGAGCCAACAAAAACTCAATACCAAATAAATGATAATGAATGAAATATTATAATAAAAAATCAGATTGGGAAACTAATCTGACACGTGTTTTACAAATAAGGTGGGGTAGACACTTGTTTTCATGAAGAAGGTTAATTGGGACACCCTCCCAACTATACAGGTATATTTGTTTCTCAACTTCTAGAAATCAAAGTTTCTATTTTCCAGCCATTTTCCTTTACTCTAACATTTTTACTGAGCACAACTGTTGTGGGGAAACAGTGAGACAGTAAGGAATATTTTAAAGAAATGTGCACCCTATGATTATCTTACTCTTTGGACCTGTCAGGTTATCAACGTGAAGTGTACATTTTAAGGTGTTATTGTAGGGATCTAGATTTCCTCTTGGCTTCACCAATGGGGCAGGAGAGTTTGGATTTAAGTGCAAAGTGGACTCAGCCTTTGAATCGGAATCTGTTTCAGTGCTTCACATTAATCCTTCAGATTCTAAATACTCCTCATCTGCTATTTCTGAATTCACGTATTTTCCATAACTAGTTCATTTGTGAGTTGCAGCTTTGTGTTCAGCACTTATTAATGACAAAAGCAGCCTCATTTCTGACATAAGGAGTGAGAAAAAAGACGTCGCAAGGAAGCATGATTGGAGATGATGCTTTAAATTTAGGAGGTTACTTGGGGAAAGCCTATGTATAACGTCCGTTTCCACTATGGTTTAATGAAGATGAGAGAGTGTAAGTTATTGAATGGGAATTCATGCTGATGTTGCTTGTGTAGACAATCTGGTGATTGTTGGTTTTGCTGCACAGTATTTTCATTATAAAACTAAAACTTCCCTCACGGGTAATGGCATAGGCAGGAAATCCTATGAAATGTTGCTTGGTAAATAAAAATGAGAGGCTTTATATATTTCTATTACTGAGGATTTGTTACTTTCAATACTGAAAGAGTTGTTGCATTAACACTAGTGAAATGATTTCCTTATGGGCTCTTATTTCTTAAATTGTCAGTGTCCCATAGATTCCTATTCAGATTATTACCTTTGGATTTTTTTTTAGATTATTACATTTATATTGGATTGTAAAATAACCATCTTGGAGACAAGTGGTAAAACAATTTGTAAAGTGCAAAGGCTTATATTACATGTCAAGTAATTATTTTTAGGAAGCAAAATAAATTCTATCTGCAGTGCAGCAAGATAGAATTTTATGGTAATAGCAAAGCCTTGCAAACAAATCTTACAAATCAGACGGTTCTCCACTTCTGAATGTTTCCTGATCTATGAGCAGCTGCTGCCAACATCTTCCTTCCTTTTCTTATCCTCTCATTTTCCTTCTGATTTTGCTTGATTCCAGCCGCTTGTGATGCTTATCAGACATAATGATGCTCTGATTCTTACAAGGAAACACGTCTAGCCGACAGTTGGCACACAGAGCATCCTGCCGTACCTCACTTTGCCCATTCCATTACCGTGGCTGGTCAAAAAGCTCTCTGTCCTGTTACATCCTAGAAACTATAGACTGGAGAGCATACAAACAAAAATCACCAATTCTAAAAACACAAACAAACAAAAGGAAAGAAAGCATACAACAATTTGGGAAGAAAAAGAAGTGTCATGTCACAATTGGGGAAGTAGGGTCATTGCATGTTCCCAGAAACTAAGAACTTGTATCAGATGAAAGATAGCAATGTTTGATAAGGTGCTTATATTATAGTCAGAAAACGAGAAAGAAGAGGACTAATATTGAAGCAAGGAGTAAGATAGTAAGGTAGGCTGAGGTACTATCTGGGGAATTCATCCAAGTCCACATGAGTTACTATAAAGGTAGTTCACAGCAAAGTACAAGTGAGGCCTCAAGAAGAACGATAACAAGAACCTGCGGGGTGGCCTCAAAATCTAAGACCAAGTAGTCAGGCTGGGACCAGCAACATCATCCTCGTTTAAGGATCTGGAGTTGATGCAGATATGAGTCAATCTACAACATCCCACCACCTTCCTCATAGGAGGAATGCTTTACCCTGTCAGGATGCCCTTGAATTTAGAGGTGGGTAGGTATCTCTGTGTGTGTGTGTATGTGTGTGTGTGTGTGTGTTGAGGCACAGAGAAGGTAGGAATTTGTAAGTATTTGGACAGGTGGGAGCAGCGAGAATCTTTCCTAGTTCACCTATTACGCTGAGGCGCTGAAGGTGGATATTGTAACTTGGCCATATCCGTGAGACTTCTCTAATCTTACAGAAGCAAAGCTAAAGAGAGATCAGTCAGTGAGGTGATTACAACCCCAAGTAATAAAATAATCAATAGACAAGGGCATGTCACTCTCTCATTTTATCACCAATTAATTGTTAAGAAACTGCTCTGTGGCAAACATTTTTCTAGGCCCTGGGGATTGAACCAAGAACATACAAAAATTCATGCCTGATGAGATCTTCCATACTCGGGGGGAAAAAAAGCTGTTTCTTTAGAAATTCTTTCATAGGTGGAATTATTTGACTTTAAAATAAATTTTTGACAAGTTCATTTAGAGTAGAAGAGGTATTGCAAATATTAATATATCCGTGTTCTGTGGACTGAGAGGGACGGAAAAGGGCACAAGGCAGCTTTATCAGACGATTGTCTGCTTTACTATTCCCAAGACCTCTTCAACATTTAACATAAATTCATACCACATTTTCTATGTATGTAGGCTTTTTGTCATGAAATCCAACAATAGGACCAACTTTTGGATCTGGGTGACATAATGCATTGACACCGGACTGTCCATGAGCCGATAATAAACATCAACATGAAAAAAGCACAACTGCTGAAACAGAGTCCGTCTGCCCACATAGTGGAATCAGCATAGCACCTTTCACCAAAGGATCGGGCTGACTCAGCAATGAAATCCCAGACTGAGTCAACTCTGGTTCAGTTGTCCTAATGGGAGTCTTCCCATCTCCATCCTACCATGTTATTTTGTTCAGTAATCTCTCAAAGAAATTAAAGCATTTCAAACAAAGTTTTTGCTCTCTTTTATCATATGCAGGTAGGAATGACTTTTAAAATAAATTTTACTGTGTATATTTAAGGCATATAACATGATGTTGAAAGATACATATGCTGTATTTTGCAAAATGGTTGCTACAGGGAAACAAATTAACCCAGCTGTCATCTCACACAGTTACCCACCTTCACTCTACAACAGGAACCACTGTGATCTACTCATTTAGCAAAAACACTGTTTGAAATGCACTGTTATTAATTACAGTCCTAATGCTGTACTTTAAATTTGTCAACTTGTTCACTTACTATCTTGTAACCTGTGAAAATATTATTACCAAATATTAAATTTTTCTTAAGCTTTAGCCTGGATTTCCTCATACAAATGATAGAATTTTTATTTTTATTTATTTTTTTTTAAGAGATAGACACTCACTTTATCACCCTCAGTAGAGTGCTGTGGCATCATAGCTCACAGCAACCTCCAGCTCTTGGGCTTAGGCGATTCTCTTGCCTCAGCCTCCTAAGTGGCTGGGACTGCAGGCACCTGCCACAACGCCCGGCTATTTCTTTGTTTTGTTTCATTGCAGTTTGGTGGGGGTCAGGTTCGAATCTGCCACCGTTGGTATATGGAGCTGGGACCTTACCCACTGAGCCAGAGGCTTCTCTCATGATGGAATTTTTAAAGTACTTTCTGCTGACTGAATAGCAGAGTTGAACATTTAATCTTCTGAAGAACAGAAAGAGTTGATTTGGAAGTAAGGCAAGGTATAGGTTTTTGTACATAAAGTCACAGACCTTAAACATAATTGCAAATCATTTGCTCACTTATAAGAAGGTATTTTTTGTTCTTTTAATCATGAGACATGAATTTATCTTTATATTAAATACAGATCCTCTGACTCTGTTCTCAGATATCTTATCTGAATCCCTAGGATTGGGTCTATCAAGAAACCGTCCGGTAATTCTGACATAAGTAATTTAAATAACATATTTTAGATATAGCAAAATCCTTATGACTCCCTTAAAATCATAGCTATAAATATTATTATCCCCTGCCTACAAATATATAATAGCATAATTATTTTCTCTTGAACTACCGAAATTTGCAATCTTCTTTCTGAAGATATTAAATGACTTCAAAATCAGTATTTTTTTACAAAAGTTTGAAAATAAAATTCATGAATAAGAAAACATTTTTAATATTTTAATTTGTTTAGTTCAATTTTCTTAAAAAATAACAAAATAAATTAAATTTTTAGCAAAGCTATAACTTTCTTTGACATTTTTTCATATGAAAATTTCATCAGAAGACTTCAATACAACTGAATTCATATCCCATTATGAAATTTAAATCATATGCTTGCTTGATTCTAGATAGTGGAGGGCCGATAAAAGTGTACTTTTAGTAAAGAAAGGAGGTACAGATAAATCTCACATTTAATCCTATTCCTGTGGAATGTAGAATGTAGTTAAGTCAGTTGTAAACTTTAAAAACTTAAATCTTCATTTAAAATGGTAAATTACATAAAGAACAATAACATTATTTTGATAGTCCTAGAATAGACCACTATTTAGTGGGGTTTTTTTTTTTTTGCTTTTATTATCTGTATAAATAGTTCAATAGTGATGTAATAAGATTTTTGCCTCTGTGTTGTTTATGGGGATTAGAAAAACCTCTTCAAGTCCAAAATATAAACTATGTTCGCTGTGTCTCAGAGAAATAGCTAAAGCGTAGGTTCTGCCATCTCAAGGTTGGAAGGAGCATTAGGGGACATTTGATCTAAAGTTCCCTTTGATGTTTAAATCCTTTCTTTTTTTTATTTTTTTTAATCATTTTTTTTTTTTTTGAGACAGCCTCAAGCTGTCCCCCTGGGTAGAGTGCTGTGGCATTACAGCTCACGGCAACCTCCAACTCCTGGGCTCAAGCGAGTCTCCTGCCTCCGCCTCCCAAGTAGCTGGGACCACAGGTGCCCGCCACAACGCCTGGCTATTTTTTGGTTGCAGCCGTCATTGTTGTTTGGCGGGTCCGGGCTGGGGATTCGAACCTGCCACCTTAGGTGTACGTGGCTGGTGCCCTAGCCGGTTGAGCTATAGGCGCCAAGCCGTTTAAATCCTTTCTTAGTATCCTTGTAAAAAGATCGTGTAGTCTCTATTACAGAGTCAAATACCTTTACAAATGAGTAGCTCAAAACCTATTGAAGAAAACTAGTTTATCTTTTAACATTGTTAACTTTTTAAATTTTGAATATTTTATTTTTATTTTTCCTCTATTGTGGTAATATCAGTTTCTGTTTAGGTTTGTTTGGGGGTCCTGATTCTATCCTTTAACAAATATAGAAAAAAAACTTCATTTATCTCCTGCTTAAAGTGAGATAAAGATTGAAGATAAGAATACTACTCAACCAATTTTTCCCAAGTTGCTCATTTCAAGATAATTTCCCATTTTTTCCTAAAATATTGTATTACATGCGGTAGTTCTAATTTCTCTAGATAAATTTCAAATTGTCTATAACTTCAGTAAAATGTTATTTCTTTAATGTTAGCATTATCCCTTGTTAAAACTATAATAAATAATATTATCTGTCAGTAATATTCTAGTGTAAGTTAATCAACCCTAATATGACAATTGGTTGAAGTATATTTTACTACAGAAAAGAAAATGTCTACAGAATTCTCCTTGAATTGTGGAAAGGATCTAGACATCCTTTATTTCCAACAATGCTTACACCTGGTAAGTTCTCTAGAAGGAAATATGTAAGAGGTTTTTGGTGTTTTCTTTTTTCCTGAGTCATTTGCTTACAGCTTTCAAAATTCTGGTCTGTGTTACTAAGCCAGTTCATTGCACGTCTTCAGGGCCATGATTTTTACTGACATATAAGCAGAAATGAGAGATTAAAAATCCAAATGATAGAAGAAATAAAGGGATCCTGTCCGACCCAAAGATGATATCAGTGCAACTAACAGTGACAGCAGAAGAGTGGCATACAGCAGTCTCTAAGAAGGATGGGCCAAAGAGGAGAGGTAGATTTTGGAGGGAAAAGAGACAGTCTATGTAGGTGTTTTACATCAAATAACATCAATTTTCACAAAACAGCAGCAACTATATGGTAGAGATAAGGGTGACAGTTGCAGTGACGTGGTTAGAGGTCTGAAGACAGAAAGAGTATCTTCAACAAGAGCTATTGTAAATGACAGAGAAGCCTATATCAATGACCAAAAAGGATTTTAAAGCACCAATAAGCACTTATTAAAATAATAATCATCACGCCCTAGAAAGAAAATATTTCTAGTGGGCAAGAAATATTTGCACTATAACACGTTATCCTTCCAGCAAAGTACAGTACCTCAAATGAAGAGAAAGGAGGGGATGGAGGGCTCCCAGAGATGTGATCTACTTCCATAGAAATTGCATGAACTGCTTTTCTCATAATAGCAAGTTTACTGCAGCCTCATTTTAGAAATTCGGTTGTAGACTAGATGACGTAGACTTGCTTCCCTTTTTCCCCACCTTTTTAAGAACAGCTATAAACTCTGGAAATAGCAAAAGAGGCAACCAAAGTCGAATTCTTTCAGTTTGTAGTAGGAAGGTGGACTGGTTGGGAACCCACAGTTGGAGGAACAGCAAACCAGCAAAATATTTTCATCTGCCAATAAAAGAAGGTGCCCAAACTCATTGTTTTCATACTCTGAAACAAACAACAGAAAGTAGACCAGGAAGATCCATTTCTCCTCTGGACCAAAGAAGAGTCCCTCTAATAACTGCAAGTGGCAAAGGGACTAGCCAGTGGCCCCCTTGTGAAGAGACACAAATATGAGGTCTACTTTTCTGATTGGCTTGTACCTCCTCTTCACCAGCAAGAAAGATGAGAGCACATAAGCATTACTGGAAAAAGGATACTGCCATCATAAGTGGCCTAGCACAATCTTTCCTTCCATGGGGCTGAGACTTTCAGCCTTAGTTAGAGACGTGGAGGTCAGTATGTGTGTGAGGGGGAGAGGGTGTGGAGAGGAATTAGCATGCGCGATCTCACCACAACAAAAATCCAGACAAGAAAACTGCTTTAGGGTGGCACCTGTGGCTCAAGGAGTAGGGAGCCAGCCCCATATGCTGGAGGTGGTGGGTTCAAACCCAGCCTGGGCCAAAAACTGCAAAAAAAAAAAAAAAAAACAATCTGTCTACTTGATCTAGAAAACTGCTTTGGCCCTGCTGATGAGAGACCTCTCTGCACCTGAGAGACTTCAGGTGGCATGGCCCGAGGAAGACCCTCTGTTCCTTCAGGCAGTACTGGCCTTTGCCCACAAATAAATCAAACAGATCAAAATAACACAGCAAAGACTTTAAGAACACAATTATTACTTGAACCACGGACCACAGAAGTGTGCTAGGAACTATGTCACCAACAAGGTGACCTACTAGAAAAGAAGATTTAAATAAGACAAAGAGTCTCCTAAGAGAGTAAAATGTCCTGAATCTAATCATAAGAAAATAATCCACCATACCAAGAACCAGGAAGAGAACAATTTCAGTAAGAGTGGCAATCTGCTGATACCAAATCCAGCCAGTATCATCTGTTGGAATTCTCTAAAAAGTATGTTAAGTCAACTATCAACACAATTATTTTTAAACAAATGAAAATGTGGAAAATCTTATTAAAGGAGTAGAAATTATTTGAAAGGGGCCAAACGGCATTATGAAAGTAAGAAAAATTCAACTGATTAAAAGAAAAAACCTCATTGAATAGACAGAATAGTAAACTGCAGGTGGCACAGAATAGAGGTGAATGTGAGGATGGACAGGACCACTCTGGACAGAAAGACAATCAATATTTTTTACAAAAAGGAATTGTAGGAATCTTTAGGACAAAAACTATATATCCAACATTGGTATAATGGGAATCCCAGGAAGGAAATAATGACTGCTAACTCCCCAAATTGGGGCAGGGGGAATCTACAGATTCAAGAAGCTGACTGAATCCCAAATTTAATAAACCCGCAGAAGTCTGTGTCAAGGCACATCGTAACTAAACTTCTGGGAAACAAAGACAAAGAAAACAAACTTGAAAGCAAAGAGAACTAGGCCATCACCTTCTTCACAAACGCATGCTCCATTTTAATTGTAACATATCCAGGTCCGTTTATCATGAAAATTATTATTATTATACTATACACAAATCATTTTCAAAAAAAAGGATTGTTTTCCGCAGTCCTTACTTCAGCACCTAATTTTTTCGCAGAACAGCATCTAAATTAATAAAAAACGCAAAAGGTTTTTATTTTTGTAATCTTAATTCACCTAACCCAAATACATACCATATTTTTCATCCCTCTTCTAGAGTTTGTGTATACATAGAATTTTCAAAAATGTGTCCTAGTGGCACATAATCTAAACAAGCAAAAGAAAACTATTAAAAATGTAGGTGCCAAGTTCACCTTCTGAAGCAGGTTCAGTGTGTGGAAGCAGCGCCCCTGTGTTCTTCGGGGTAGACCAAAGTTACAGGCTACAGCAAACCAAGTGTCATGTGCTCACGCGAGGCAGGGGCAGCGCAGTCTGAAATATGAACAAGCTGCCCTCTGGTCAGAAAGCATCATTTTTTTTTTTTTTTCTGCTGAAAAGGAAGAATAGCTTTTCAATCTCCACAAAGAGAAGACTCCTGTTGAAATGCTACATGGCCACGTAACCTGGAGATCTACTTTTCTTTCTCCAGTTAACAAACCAGGAGGAAACAGCTGACAGATTTTCAAAGCCGAATTTGTAGTGTGATATTTGGGCTTTCTCTCGTTGATGGATTGTATCATTTTCTGTCTCATATATTCTCTGTATGTGTTCTGATGACTGGTTGATAATTTATGGAAGCTACACACAGCTCTAATAATGTTCAGCACCACGCGACACTGTTCTCCACAGGGAATGGTGGAATGCTTCTGGTATTCCTATAATGTTTTTTAAACCTAGAGTTACAGGTTCATGTTCTTTAATCCACGCTCAGTAATGGCTTGTTCTACTGAGAAAGAGCTGTTATGCAGGTTAAAAAAAACAAACTGAAGTTAGAATATAGTCTTTTTACGTCTCTGCGTAACCAAATGAAAACCTAGTAGTTTTAATTGAAAAAAAAAAATGT
The DNA here is from genome assembly GCF_000181295.1 of Otolemur garnettii. Taxonomy (NCBI): domain Eukaryota; kingdom Metazoa; phylum Chordata; class Mammalia; order Primates; family Galagidae; genus Otolemur; species Otolemur garnettii. The sequence goes on along the minus strand of NW_003852430.1, from coordinate 10,111,085 downwards.
AGAAACATTCTCAATATGCATTACCAATAATATCTGTACCACAAGTTAACAATGAAGACAGTGATGAATACAATATAAATACTTTCAGGTAGGTATTTATCTGCTTATATATCTATGTGTTTTGCTGACTACAGTATCAATATACAATGGTAGTTTATTGTTAAGATTTTTAACAGTACTAGAGCTATGTAGGGTTAAGCTCAGCACAAAAAAAAATCTCATTTATATTTTATAGTCATCAAAATTTCATAAGCAAAACAGAAAAACTAGCAGCTTTCTGATAAATATTCTTGAATATGAGATCACTTAAGATCTGTTTTAGAAAAATAATCTGAGGAACTCAGGAAAGATGAAGAATTGGACTACAGTGTATCACGTACCAAAATCTTCCCAATTTACGAACCTCAGCTAATTAACGTTGTCACTGAGACACTGATGAGGTGGGGATTCTCTCCTCTTACCTAAGCACCCTTGCTCCAGTGGCAGCAGCCGTCAATATTCCAAAATGCTCCTGAGACCAGGCTGAAAAATTTAACAGGCTATTGAATGCTAAAGAGCAAATAAGTTATGGAAAATTCAAATATTTTGCAAGCAGCACAACCCTAATAGTTAGGTCTCAGATGTTCCTTTTTATCCTGTGTGACACCAACTTGTGTCCAAATTGTGGCAAAGAAGAATAGAGTTGTTCCGGGAAGTGATTGGCAAACAGGAACCACATTTCCAAGCTTTGCATCTAGTCGAAACCTTTTGATGAAAGTTTGGCAAACAGTGATTAAGAAGCAAATTTCTGCACCACTAAGTCTGGTCCTGGGCCTGTAGACATCTCCACATGCTTTCTATTCTCTCCCACCCAGTACTGATGTCAGTTCATCCATGTTTTCTTCTCATTACACTCACAATGCTGCCCTGTCCCACATAGCCGAGCTCCCTGTGTGAACAGCCCAGACTAACACGGAGAGAGGTCTGGTGTCCTCATTGAACTTGGTTAGAGCTTGTTCATTCTATCTGGAAGATTAATATTAAAATAAAATCAAGGGTATGCAAATGATACCCAAGCTTCTGTAATAAAAAGTAGGCCAAGACCCAGACGTTTACCTCCTAGTTGATGATGGAGCTGCAGTAAATTAATGCATCTTCCTTTTTACTCCCCCTGCTCTTGTAATCCTGTGTGTATTGATGTGAACACAGGAAGGCAGGAAATTTTCAGTTTTTCCAGTCTCTCTCTCTCTCCACATATATGTACACACACACACACATATATGCACACATTATATGTAATATAAATATATGTATTATTTCAATATGAAAATAGATTTTAATTTTTATCTATTTATTTTTATTTCAGGTTAATGTGAGGATACAAACAACTAGATCAAACTATTTGCATTTGTTAGGCTGAGTCCTGCTAGTACTTGTGTTCCACACCCAAAAGGTATACCAGATACCCTACATCGTGCCCATTACTCTGTGTATTTTATCATCAGTCACTTCAATCTCCATATCACATGCCAGTTCTTTCTATTTGCATCCCCTCCTCTGAAGGTTTCATACACATTTAGAGTCTGAATTCCTGAAGGTTACGAGGAGACATAACCTGGAAACAAAACTCCTTCTCATGGTCTCTCTCTTCTCTCTCTGTTTCTCTCTCTCTCTCAAATACACACAAATGTCTACAAAAAATAAATGTTCTGTTTAAATATAATAGAAAATGATACCAGATCACACACACACAAAAAGTATTTTTATTTTGTATTTATGTTACTTAATAGGTCACCCAAACAGTTTCACAAAGAAGGGACTTTAAAAAAATAAAAGAGGACTTAAATGCTTATGTATTTTATATATCAGAAAAATTTCTAGCTATATTGAAAACAAAACACAAACAAACGATTGTTTAAATGTTACCAACATGTAGGCTTCAGAATTTCTTGGCATGTTTGCTTTAGAGTAGGAAGTTATATTTCTGTGAAATCCAAGTGACCTCACTACACTATTCACCCTCCTCAGAACGATTTCTGCCATAATTAAGTAGCTCCCTGTAGGTTGCCTGGAAAATTTAGGGGGTAATGTTTTCCTCAAAAATTTGAAGCAGCCTTGAGTCCCCTTCCCTTCCATTTGTACGATATGTTAGAGGTAACCTAACCTGTCTGTTCATCCATTCTGATGGGTAAATAAGTGTTTTCCACGAAGATGTGTGCGGCTTATCATGCCGATGTGTGTGTGCCCTGAACCTTCGGGCATTTCTATCACTCCGTAAGGAAGTATCTTCAACCTGTTTTGGATCAAATTTAGGTCCTGCCTTCCTCCTTACTGTCTTGGAGCCTGTTTGCTTTTCTGAGATCGTCCTTTCTTCTGCTACTCCAGTAGAGATCTTGCTGGGGTTCATTACATATGTCAATTCTATGGCATTTCTCTGGTATATGTGCTCAGTATGATTAGTTTATAGTTAAAAACCTGCTGACTTTATAGCACCAACCTGATTTTTAGTTTAATGGATTATTACCCTGCTGTTATCCGGGAGAGTACACCCTTACAGCTAAGGGATTCTCTAGCCCTCTTCCTGAGGATAATTTCCTACCTAACTGTGGCTCTCCAACTACAACTAGCTTATGTGTGGTTAAATTTATCAAAATGGAGAAAACTGGGGAAAGACAAGGTTGGTTATGCTTAGTACATTCTGGATATATTAGTCCCCTATTGCTGTTGTAATACATTACCACCAATTCAAGTAGCTTAAGTTACAAAAGGTATTAATTGCATTGCTGGAGGCCACAATGTCTAAGAGGACTGACTTCCCAGGATAGCATTTTTTCTGAAGGTTAGAGGAAACCCATTCTGTGCCTCCTCTAGCTTCTAGAACCCATATTCATCCCCGGCTCGGGGTCCCCTTCCAGCAGGGGTACTCCCTGACTGCCGCTTCATCACATCAGTGTCCCTCACTTTTACCCTGTTGGCTTTCTCCTCTACAAAAGCTTGTGACTTTGTGGGATCTACAGAGTAACCCAGACAAACATTTCCATGTGAAGATAGATCCCTGTCTAACCTATGCCTGCGTATACCCTCCTGCCATGTAAAGTAACACTCACAGGCTCTGTGGATTAGAATGTGAATGTCTTTGCATGGCCATTATTTTCTTTACAACATTAGGGAATAGTTCTTTGAAATATCGATTAGACATTCAGGCTGATGTGTTGAGAGGTAGTTAGATATATAAATCTGAAGTTTATGGATGTGGTAAAGACTGGAGTTAAAAATATGGGAAGTATAAGTGCATTAGCAATATTTAAAAATACAGGGATAGGATTGGATTACCTGAAATAATCTGGACAGCCTACTGACGAAGAGTGCATTTCCTGAACCAGACTGGCCTGAGGTTCAGAAAAATCCTAGCTTAGCAGCTAGGGCACCAGCCACATACCCCAGAGCTGGTGGATTTAAACGCAGCCCAGACCTGCCAAACAACAATGACAACTACAACCAATAAATAGCCAGGCGTTGTGATGGACGCCTTGTAGTCCCAGCTATTTGGGAGGCTGAGGCAAGAGGCTCCCTTAAGCCCAAGAGTTTGAAGTTGCTGTGAGCTGTGATGCCATAGCACTCTACTAAGGGCAACATAGTGAGACTCTGTCTCAAAAAAAAAAAAAAAAAAATCCTGTATCTGTCACTAATTATATGTGTAATTTCTATGATTTATCTGCTGTACAATTTTCTATGATTACTTTTGTCTACCTAGGAAAGACTAATATTAATATTATCTACTTCATAATACTCTCGTTTGAAGAAAACAAACATGTAAATACAAGGTAAATGCTTTTATGATAGGTACAATTTGTACCTACAAATGAAGAGGTCTAAAACCTGGGCATTCCAAAATTTATTCAGAAGACAGTAAGGATATGTAGAATCACCAAAGAAGAGTGAAGTAAGAGGCAGACCAGAAAAGAACAGTCTCTGGACAGAGCAGAAGCATTCCAAGACTGAAGAAGGGAAAGACCCTATCATATGTTATTTCCAGCATTCATCTTGCTATGCTACATGAAGACCCTTTTAAAGGAAGGGTTTCAATAGAAAGCTAGGGGCAAAGACTGATTGATGTTGGTTCTATGGAGAATAGGAGGAGAGGAAGTGAAGGTGAAAAATAGAACACTCTCATAAGGAATTTTGCTTTAAGCTGGGCAGAGGAATAGCAAAGTAGCCACAGGTGATGGAGATCAATTAAGTTTTTTGCGTGGAGGGGATTAGAGAATCTTTGTATACTGCTGGGAATAGCTTAGGACGGAGAGAATAAATGGATGTTGGTGGAGAAAAAGTGAATGTCTTCAAAGGCAATGACCACATGGAGGCAGGCTCTTTCAGGGTTTAGGTGGAAGGGCTGGTCAGAGAAATCTATGTGGAGTTTCCATCGTCAGAGAAATCTATGTGGAGTTTTCATCGTCATGCTAGGGAAGACATTATGGGCGTCCAGATGTATGTGCGGTGGTATGTGCAGCCATGGGAGCATGTGAGAGTTACGGCCCTATAGGTTTTATTTCACAATTATACCAGAAGAGAGAGAAAAGCATGAAATGGTGTGCTCAGAGTGCTGGAGTGTAAATCCTCCATGGATGCAGAGTCCTATTATGAAGCAAATCTGATAACTCACTTGAGGTTTTGTGGCCAAAATTTTAAAGCTAAGCTATGCGGAAAAGTTGACTACTTTTATCAGACAAATTAAGTTTTTAAGTTCTGGCATAGAGAATGCAGAAAATCGTATTTGCCATGGCAGGGATATTTAAATGTAATAAAAATGGACCGAGATGAAGGATGGCTGCCAGAGTGCAATTGAAATGATGTGAGCCAGACCCTAGGCTGAGTAAAGGGGGGGGGAGGGGAGATGTAATACAAGGCCCGTGGACTTGGTAAAAAGTGGTGGAATCAAGGGTTTTTACATCTGGTTTGTACTGAAAGACTGTTTAATAATCTTTCTAGTGTCCAATTTCTAACAATGTTAGTGGAACTCTCACTTGAGTTACTACGTAGCTCTTCCCGGTTGCAGTCGGTGTTCTGGCCATTGGGACGCTGCTGACATCTCAGGGAACCGTCTCTGTGCACAAAGCTCACACGTCACAGAGTGTGACGCTCCATCTTTCGGTTATTTCCCTGAGCCTCACATTTTCTCAGACACCGTGTAAACAAACATCACGACTACTTCCACATCGTAATTGTTTTTGTTTTGTTTTTTGTTCTCCCAACCTATTCAGCGATGTCAAATTCTGGTATTTCACTCTTGGTTACTTCTGCTGGTGTTTGTGCTTCTCTTCTCTTCCCCACACCACCTGGTCTACCCCGTAAGGAAACACCCATCTGTTGATGCCTCCTTTATTGTTCCTCCAATTCCTACCCCTTGGCCTAAAGACTTTGCTATATCTAAGTCTATTATTTTCTCTCAGCTTATAGAACACAGTGACTTTCTTTCTGTCTTAAGAAGATCTAATTTCCTCTCCCTCCAAGTGGTTTTTCCATCAGTCATCTCACGTCCTCTTTTATCTTTCCATGAATTTTACTCTTCTGTCAATAAACATGCTTATGTCCTTCTCATTTCCCTTCCTGTCAAAATCCTTTTACGCTTCCCTTGCCATTTTTATCCAAATTTCATAAAAGATCAATTTTTATAATATGATTTTTGGGGCCCTCCTCTTCTTCTCCCCCTAATTATTCTGACATTGGTCCAGCATACGTCCTCCCCCCCACCATTCCCTAATACTACTTGATCAATCTCATGGGTTTCCTTGAAGTTGCAAAATCTAAAGGGTAATTTTCAGTCCGTTGATGTTGCTGGAGACATTTGTTCTACCTGCCTCTGCTCATGTCTACTGAAATTAATTTCTTCCTTGTTGTCTCTGATCTTCAGTCATCACATTCTTCTTTTATTTTCATCAGCCTGTGTAAAGACCTAATATGTTTTTATTTTAACTTTCTGGTTGTATATATTTGTGGACCCATATTTTTTCTCTCTGCACACTCACCTTGTCAATCCTCTTCCCCAAAACCTTACAAATATTTTAATTCCTAAAGATTTCCAAACACATCTCTAATTCTAACCTCTTCCTTGATTTTAAGAAATGGATACACAAATATCTTCTGCCAAAAAGATCAGTTGAAAGAGCTCAGAATCCATCACTTTTTTGTTTGCTATTAATAATATATTATATATTTCTGTTCATAGTATATTTATCCAGAATTACATTTTATAGAGTGAAAACTATAAAACCTTATTTCCTCTTACCAAGTACCTATAGAATAATACATAATATTGTCTGAATAGTTTTTAATATTTAAATGTTTGACACTATTCCTATTTCCACTGCTTTTTTCAGGTCTTATCATATCTTTTCCAGAATATTTTGTGTATCATTTTACCATATTGTATAAAATTGAACATAGTTTCTGCAAAGAGAATAAAGTCCAAGTTTTTTAACAGAAAGTCAATGCTTGTTAGAGTCTGCACACTTGTTTGCCCCCAAAATTCATATGTTGACATCCTAACCTCTAATGAGATGGTTTTAGAAGGTGCAGTTTGGGGAAGGTAATTCAGAGGTGAGGCTGGAGCCCTCGTGAAGGAATTAGTACCTTTATCGATAGAGATATACCTTCCTGCTCCCTCCCACAGAAGGGTACAGTAGGAAGGTAATTATCTACAAGACAGGAAGCAGGCCATCATAGCCAGACACCAGATATGTCTGCATCTTGATTTTGGGCTTCCTAGCCTCCAAAATTCTAAGAATTAAATGACATTTATTGTTGAAGTCAGTCAACCTATGAGATTTTACTATAGCAGCCTAAACTGACTAAGGCAATGCTTCTTCAGCCTGCTCCCCATTTCTCTCTGTATGTGTCTCCCAGTTTCTGCTCCAATGATGCTGAACTATAAGCAATTCATCTGCACACCATCTATTCACATTTGCATGCATCTCTTCCTGAAAGGATCTCTTTAACATTTCACTTTGCCCACTTTCACTGTTCATTATTTATTTCAGGTATGAACAATGTAAACTTTGGAAACTTTCCTGGAAAACTAAGATTATGGTGAACGCTCTACCCGTCTCCCATAACAATTTCTATTTAAGTATATCTCTCCTCTCCCAGCAGTGATTATACCTTTCTGGATGCACTTGACCATTCTTATGACAATTTACTCCGTCAGCATATGACTCAGGACTGACACACTGTGTGAACTAAAAATCAACTGAGTGTGACTGCTGTTTAAGCACTTCTCTGTCTCTAGAGCTGTAGCTATCAGCAGCTAAAGATGTTATTTCTGATTATAATAATAGTTAATATTCCTTGCAAGTCTACTATATCCAAAATATGCTTCTAAGTTTTCCACTTTAATTATCCCTACAAAGTGTTTATTATTATTATATTTAGTATCTCTATTCTCTCTGAGAACTAGGGTACAGAGAGGTTAAGATGTTTACCAATCATCATAAAATTTCTAAGGTGTGGAGATTGATTTCAACATCTGAAAGTTTTGATTCAATACAGTTGTTCTGAACCTCTACTCTACTCTTTTATGATAGGTTTTCAACTTCAACTTTACGCAGAGAGATTAAAAGAACATACGCTATTTTTATTTACTTAAAGGTCACAGTCAGCTGAGTGATAGGTCTGCCTTCAGCTATATATACTATATGTCAATATTGATACTTAAAAATAGAACTTCATCTCCACATATGAATAGAGTACTAATGATCTTTACCTGAATTCGAAATGCATAATACAAAAAACACAAAACTCTCTAGGAATAAACACTATGGCTACAAAAGGCTATTCAGAGTCAGCATCCCAGCAGAGACAGCCATCCATTAATGCTCTTACATTTTATTGTCACTTAATGCCACATGTTATCAAGCATAAGCTATTATAAAACCTGCTTGTGGAAAAGCCAGGACAATAGGATCAAAGAATGGAAGGTTCAGTGACAATAAAAGGAGGAGGATAGAAAGCAGGGTCAGGGGAATTTTTTAAAAGGTGGTATGAAAAGACTCAGGCATAGAAGACCAGGCTTGTGCTATGCGGTGCGGGCACAGGTGAAATGTTCGTTGCAATACCCTCAATCCAGTGTAATCTTTTCACTGTGGATGTTATTACGGCTTTAAATCAATTTTATATGGGGATTCCTTTGGCGCTTTTAGGAAATTGTAGCAGTTTAAACTCAATTTTCTTTAGGGAAAAAAATAATTTTCCCTTTTTTAGACAGTCATCCCCTGTTACCAGAAATATGTAATGCTTCAAATTCTTGGGGATCAAAAGATAAGATATTGAATCAAAGAACTTGCAAGTAGGGGAGAGCTTTTTAAAAAAATAAATAAAGTAAGAATCTAATATGTGTCAGGTAGGCAAACCTTACACTCATTCAAAGAGCATTTTATTGCAATCACAAAGTTGAATATTGACCATGAATTCTATTCCTTAAGCAGAACCCTGAAAAGTTACCTGCTGATAGAGTCATATAGTTCCAAAAACCGGAGACTGGGCATGCTTTGAAGGGAGTTGAAAGCCCATTTTAACCACATCACGGCCTTTGAGGACACCTGTGGACGTGACATTGGCATTGCAACACATAAGTGCCTGAGTCCATTCCATCCAGCTTCGGAGGCTCCCTCCCTCCCCCCACCCCGTACAATATAATTAAAAACAAAGAACAAGAGAAGCCCTTCTCCTGTGATTTCTGGAACTCAGCATTTAAGAAAAGCCTCTTTTAGTGGTTTACTCTATAAAATTTGAAACTCTTAAAGTTAGTATTCACATTTTAATCATTAAAAAATGTGCAGATATTCTGAATTTGTTCCTCAATATGAAATTTTCTCTAATGAAAATTCCAGATGGAGTGAGACGGTAATGCCATGTGTTTTGGGCTTATTTAGGACAATGATTTTACTTTTTAACTGCTGAGGTTGGCAACAGTAAGCAGCCAGAAATGACCATTTTCAGTCATATTCAAATTCTAGTCCATCATTCCTCCACATCAAGGGATTAGCTAGAAAATGATTATGAATGTGTGTTTAATTTCAATGCTTTCTTATATAGAACAACATCTTAGGTATGTTTTAAAAATACTGTCTATCACTTTACAGATGTATTCTTCTTAGCACAACTTTCCCCCGAGTTGTCTGTTCTATGTGTAGCAAATCATACTTCTTTCCTTGTTAAATGCTTATTGAATACCTACCACATGATACATTGTAATACCTCAAGACTCTGGTGCCCCTCCTATTTTTGGATACATGTAGTTGCCCCTCGTCACCTTTTGTATTAAATAACACTGATAATAACAATTGTGATAAGCACAAAGAGACACCATCTAACCAAATAAGTGCTTTGACATCCAATTGTATCAATCTGAGGTCTACATTACAACATGAACACATTTGAGGTCAAGTATCTCACCAAAGTCACAAACCTAGTAAGCCACAGAATCAAATTACAAACTCAAGTATTTGACTACAAAGCTTTAACTCTTGCCAAAACTGCATCCATAAATGTATTATAAATTCCTTACCATAAGGATATTGGCAAGGCAAATGCACCCACTTCACTCGATCCTATTATGTTTACTTCCTTTTTCTTCCACCCCCTGCTCCAATGACATGAACAGGACATGCACTCACTTTTTAAAAGTGAAATTTATCACTGTCTGTGCTCAGAACGACTGACTTCCTGCCCTTTGCCTATCCTTGTACTAAATATCATCTCTTTCAGAATCCAAGTTCTGGTTATTCTCAATACCTCAGAACCTTTAGTTTATGGTTGTGTATCAAGGGGGGAGGGGGTGAAAGAGAGAAGGGAGGAAGGTGGGACGGGAGAGGGGGAGGGAGGAAGGGAGAAAGCGAGAGAAAGAGAGAGAAGGAAGGAGGGAGAGGAGGGAGGGAGTGGGAAGGAGGGAAGGCAGGAAGGAGAGGAAGGAAATCTTTTCAATTTGCCAATCTCTGGATTAAAGTCCAGAAAAAGGAGGTAAGAAGACAGGTGTCCAGCAGGGAGTGCTGACCCTCACCTGCCGCCCTTCCTTGCTGGGGTCACTCAGCTTTACTCCCCTGGGAAACAAGCAAGAGGATCAATTTGCTTCCTGTCAATCCTCCAGAAGACTGAGGACCGAAAACAAAAAGATCTACACAAACAACTCTGCACTGCAGCAAGATATCGTCTGGCCTGAATTATTTAGTGGATGGAAAAGCTTTTTTTTTTAGAGTCCAGAGTACAAAAGAGGAAAAGCAGCGGTTGCTTGACCGTGGGGATGTTACAGCAGCCAATAAACTGGGCCAGCGGCAGTGAATCCCGGAGATTCAAAAGAATCCAAGAGCGAATCAATAATAGCATCGGTGCATCTGTGAAACCCGCAGTTCTGGGGAAGCTTGGGCCGGGTGGCAGCAGGGTCAGCTCCGCGGAGTGTCCCTGGGAGCAGCAGCTTCAGGGGGAGCAGCCTCCAGGGACTGTGAAGGGACAGAGATGGAATTACTCCGAGCTAGGAGACAATGGGGACGTGACGGATTCTGAATTCATCTCTCTTAGCCCCAACCCTAGCCTTTTGGAAACAGAATTTGAACTAGACTAACTCTAGCTGGTACTACTCTATCGTAGAAAAGATTCGTTGCTATTTCTTTTTAGCTCAATTCTACATTCAGCTTAACAGAAAACAAAACCTGCTACTTTACATCTGTGTGACTTTCCAATGCAGCTGTGCATCTCCTTAATAAATGTTCTTAACTCATAACCGTAATTTATTTTTTTTATCAATAAATATTTACAGAAGTCCTACAATGCTAAGAACTGGGCAAACGTTAGTGGCACGTTCCTCTGGAGCTTAATGAGTCTAGAGAAAAATCAGATAGTAAATAAATAAGCGAGCAAGCAAATACGTAATTACAAGTTGTGGTGACACAAATGAAGAGTATGGATAGAGGGGGGAAGCAGTGACGATGGGGGAGGTCGGGGTTATGTGGGGGAGGAGAAAGGGCAGTGATATTTAGGCTGAAACCTGCTGAATGAGAAGGACCCACAAGGCCTGGCCCCAGCAGCATAGTTGGAGGCGTGAGCCTTCCAGGTGGAAGGATCAGTCTAAGTGAAGGCGCTGAGGCAGGAAAAGGCTTAGTGTGTTTGTGAACAGTAAGGAATCTGGAGTTTTCTACACAAGGAGGAGAGCTGAGTGAGGTGGCAACAGTAAAGCAGGCAGGGACGAGGTCAAGGGGAGCCCTGTGGGCCCTGGACATGTTACATTCAGCCTGGTTAGGGGCTGAGAGCACAGCCTGAGACCACATGTGGCCAATAGAATCAAGCTGCTAGCACTTAGTAGTTGTGTGACTTGAGAGAAGTTACTTAACTTTTCTGTATTTCTGATTTCTCACCTGTAAACGTGAGGATAATAGGAGCACCTACTTCCTAGCCTTGTTTTGAGAAATATTTGAGATAATAAATGTGAACTGCTTAGATTAGTATCTTCCTCTGTGTGTGTGTGTGTGAAACTCAAGGGCTTTAATCAGGGGAGTGATATGATCAGAGTTTTGCCTGCTCCGTGGAGAATAGATAAGAAAAGGAAGAATTAAAATGGGGAAGATAAGTATGGAGGTTGTAGGGTCCTGATAAAGTGCTTTGACATTAGATGTTATTCATTAGTTCCATGATAGAATCTTTTTGTCTCAATCTGTGCCCTCCCTTGTCCTGTTACTTTTCTCTTTTTGAATGTCTTTAGTTTACTTGACTATTTAGCGTAAAGGTCATGCGTTAGAGAAATAATGTAATGGCAAGAATTTTCTAACATGGCTATGGGGAATAATTTCTGAGTCTGGAATTTCTTTTATTAAAATATTGGGAATTAAATTGTTCCTTATTAATTTATTTATTCATCAAACATTCATTAGAAAGTAATTAGATATTGGACATTCATTTAGGAGTGTAGAATGCATCATAAAGCAAAATGAATTTTTTTTTCATAAAACTGATATGTAACTTGGGAAGGCAAAGTGGTGACCTGATATAGTTGAAAAATCTATACCTGAGAAATAATTACTGAAAAAGATAAAATAAAGATAAAATCCATCAAAATATTGTTTTGCTTTTTATGATGTGTATTTCAAAATATTAGGGAATATAAGTATTCTTATTACATGGACAATTGCATAATGCTGAAGTCAGGAGTTTCAGTGTGCCCATCCCCAGAATCGCACCCATTGTACCTGATAGGTAAGATTTTAAACTGCATCCCCTTCTCACCCCCTCTTTCTTAGTTTCCAATGTTCCGTATAGAACTTTATGATCATGAGTATCAACGGGTTAGCGCCCACTTGTTAATGAGAACATATGGTGTTTGTTTTTCAATTCCTGAGATACTCCATGGAGGATAATATTCTCCAGTTCCACCCAAGTACTAGAGTGACGTAATTTCATTCCTTTTCTGGCTAAGAGGTACTGCATTGTGTGTGTGTGTGTGTGTGTGTGTGTGTGTCTGTGCCTCATTTTCTTTATCCACTTATGAATTAATGATCACCTAGGTTGATTCCACATCTTTGAATTTGTGAATTTTGCTGTTATAAACATTCAGGTATAGGCATCTTTTTGATAGAATGAATTCTTTTCCTCTGGGTATATGCTCAGTGGTGGAATTTCCACATCAGATGGCAGTTCTGATTTTGGTTCTTTGAGAAATCCACATCCTGTTTTCCGCAGAGGCTGTCCTAATTGACATTCCACTCACTGCGTTCCCTTTTAAAATAATGGCTGTGGCTTCATTTGCATGTCCCTGATGTTTAGCGAGGATGAACGTTATTTCATACGTCTGTTGGCCATTTGTGTACCTGTTATGTCTTTTGGCCACTTTTTAATGGGATTATTTGTTTTTTTTCATGATGATTTATTTGAGTTATTTGTGGCTTCTGCATCTCAGCCCTTTGTCAGATGTATAGTTTGCACATTTTTTTCTACCATGTTGTAGGTTGTCTGTTTATTCTGTTATTTCCTCGACTGTGCAGAATTTTTTTTTAATTGAAGTCCTGTTTATTTAATTGGTTGTGCTATATTTGACTTTGGAGTCTTAGTCATAGTTTTTAGCCTTGGCTGATGTCTAGAACAGTTTTTGCTATGGTTTATTCCAGAATGTTTATTATTTCTGGTCTCACAGTTAGATCCTTAATCCATATTGGGTTAATTTCTGTATATGGCTAGAGAGAGGAATACTGTGTCATTCTTCTGCATGTGGCTATCCAATTTTCTCACACTGTTTATTAAGCAGGATGTCATGTCCCTGGTATTTGTCAGTGCCTGCTCTGTTTTATCTATATGATTTTATTTCTGGTTTCTCTGTTTCCTTCCACTGATATACGTCTCTAACTTTATTTTTGTATCATGCTGTTTGGGTTTCTCTAACCTTGTAGTGTACTTTGAAATTAAGTAATGTGATGCCTCCACATGTGTTCTTTTTGCTTAAGGCTGCTTTAATTATTCAGGATTTTGTTCCTTTGGTTCCATATAAAGTTTAGAATTTTTTTCAAGATATGTGGAAAATGAGGGGAATTGTGTTCAATCTATACATAACTTTGAGATGTTTAACAATGTTGATTCTTCCCGTTCCCAAACCTGAATGTGTTTCCATTTGCTTGTGTCATCTCTGATTTCTTTTATCAGTGTATTGTAGTTCTCCTTAGAGATCTTTCAGCTCCATTCTTTGCCTCTACTGTAAATAGTCTTGCGTTCTTTGATTCTCAGCTTGACTGTTATTAGTATATAGCAATGCTACTGATGTATGTATATTGATTTTGTAACCTGAAACTTTGTTGAATGTATTAATTCTAGGACTCTTTTGATGGAATCTTTAGGTTTTTCTATATACAAGATGATATAGTTAGCCAAAGTGGATCATAGGCCTCTTCTTTCTCTATCTTTCCCTATTTGGATCCCCTTCATTTCTTTCTCTTGCCCGATTGTTCTGACTAGGACTTCCAGAATTACATTGAATAGAAGTGGTGAAAGTGGGGACCCTTGTCTTGTTCCAGTTCTTAGAAAGAGAGCTTTCAACTATTTCCCTTTCAATACAATGTTGGCTGTGTGTTTGTCTCATATAACTTTTGTTACTTTGAGTTATGTTCCTCTGTACTGAGTATGTTATTTTGTTCATAAAGAGGTGCTGGATTTTACCAAATGTTTTTTTTCCTGTTTTTATTGAGATAATACAGAATATGCCTTTGTTTTTACTTCTTTTTTTGTTGGGAATCACATTTACTGATTTTCATATATAGAACTATCCTTACATCTCTGGGATTATCTTTTTGATTATCTTTTTGTTGTGTTGTTGAATTTGTTTTGTATTTTGTTGAGGATTTTTGGGTCTGTGTGCATAAAGGACGTTGTTCTCTGGTTTCCTTTTTTGTTGTGTCTGTCCGGTTTTTGTATCCAGGTGATAGTGGCTGTGTAGAGGGAGGTAGGAAAGTTTCCCTTCTTCTGGTGTCATGGAGCAGTTTCTATTGGAGAGGTGCCAATTCTTGTGTCTAGTGGAATTCAGCTATAAATCCATCTAGGCTGGGCTTTTTTGTTGTTATCAGGAGATTTTGTATTATTGATTCATTCTTGCTGCTTGTTATTGTTCAAGATTCCTATTTCTTCCTGATTCAGGCTTAGGAGAATGTATCCATTTCCTTAGAGGTTTAAATAGCAGTTTTAAGTGATAGTTTGAATGTCTGTGCTATCAGTTTTAATGTTTCCCTTTTCATTTTTTGATGGAGCTTCTTGCAGTCCTCTCTCTTCTATTTCTGGTTATCCAGCAAAAGATCAGTCAATTTTGTTTATCTGTTCTCAGTACTAACTTTTTGTTTTGTTGAGGATTTGGATATTTTTTATTCCGTTTTACTTAATTCTGTTCTGAGATGTGTTATTTCTTTCCTTCTGAAGCCTTTGAGTTTGATTTGCTCTTTTTCTAGTTTTTAAGGTAAAACCTTAAGATGTTAATTTTTTATCCTCCTGGGTTTTTGATGTAAGCATTTACGTCTATAAACTTTCTCTTTACCACTGCTTTTTCTGTATCCCATAGATTTGGAAACTTGAGTTACCTTTGCTGTTCAGTTTGAAAAATCCCTTTATTTCCATCTTGATTTCAACAATAACCCAATAATTGTTCAGCAGCAGGTTGTTTAATTTCCATCTATTCGTATAGTTTTGAGATTTCCTCTTGGAATTGATTTTTAGTTTTATTCCACTGTGGTCTGAGTAGCTACGTGTTATGATTTTAATATTTCTAAATTTGCTGAAGCTTGTTTTGTGACCTTAGATATGATTAATTTTGAACAATGTCCCATGTGCTAACTGAGAAGAATATATGTTCTGAAGGTTTAGGGTAGAATATTCTGTAAATGTCTATTAAACTCATTTGTTCCAGAGTCCCAGTTAAGTCCAGTGTTTCTGTGTTGATGCGCTTCAGTGATATTTTTGGTTCTGTCAGGGGAGTGTTGAAGTCCCCAGGCAATACAAAGTTGATGTTTATTTCTTTCCTTAGATCTAGTAAAACGTGTTTTATGAATCTATACCTCCTGTGTTAGACGAATATATATTTAGGATTTGTTGAATTGATCCCTTTATCATTATCTGATGATTATATTTGCCTTTTTCTTCTTAGAACAGTACCTCAAGATACTGTGAGATACGTCTCACTGGAAGAAAAAGTATCCAGTGTACTCAATCTTACTATGAAACCAATTTATAGCTTTCTTATGAAAACTATAACCCAATTATAGCCCAAGAAGAAGGGGAAAGGGGAGAGGGAGGGGTGTGGAAGAGGGAGAATGAGTGGAGGGAGAGTGATTGGTGGGACCACACCTACAGTGCATTTTACAAGGGTTCATGTGAAATTTACTAGGTATAGAATATAAATGTCTTAACACAATAACTAAGAAAATGCCATGAAGGCTATATTGACCAGTTTGATGAAAGCATTTCAAATTGTATGTAAAACCAGCACATTGTACCCAATTATTGCATTAATGTACATAGCTATGATTTAATTAATATATATATATTTAAAGTTTATTTTAAATTTTAGATAAGAAAGACTATGCTTGTCTGCTTTAGGTTTCCATTGGCATGGAATACTTTTCCAGCCCCTTTCCTTGAGTCTATCATACTCTGTGTCAATTAAATGGGTTTCTTGGAGACAGTATATATTTGAGTTATGTTTTTTCTCTATTCAGCAAATTTATGTTTTTTAACAGAAATGTTAAGACCTTTTACATTCAGTGTTAGCCTTGATACATGAAATGCAGTCTGGTCGTCATCCTGATTGTTACCTAGTTGCTTTGTTCTGTCTCTTGTGTGTCTGTTTTGTAAGAGTTGTGAGTTCTAGCCATTGGGTGTTTTCCTACTGGCATATATTTACTAGTATAAAGTGTATAAAACTCTCTTAAAGATTTCTTATAGGGCAGGTTTTGGAGTCACAAATTTCCTTGATATTTGTCTTCTTGTCTGGAAAAGCGTGTTTTTCTTCTTCATTTATAAAACATAGTTTTGCAGGATACAAAAATTTTTTTTTTCAGAAAAGATTTTTTTTTTTTT
>NW_003852430.1:10090409-10094248 GCF_000181295.1 Otolemur garnettii | reverse complement strand
TTTTCCAGCTCCATCCATGTGAACATGAAGGACGTAAAGTCTCCATCTTTCTTTATGGCTGCATAGTATTCCATGGTGTACATATACCACATAATTGCCAGGTCATGGAAGAAGCCCAACTGTAGGATACAAAATTTTTGACTTGGACTTATTCTGTTTCAAACCCAATTCCTTTCCCACTTGTAAGATCTCTGCCTAAAAGGCTACTGTTATTTTGATGGATTTTCCTGCACAAGTTATTTGTGAGTTCCTCTTTCACATTGACTCAGGTCAATCTGATGGCTATATTCCTCAGTAATGCCCTTTTTGCAATAAATCTCTCAGATGTTCATTGAGTTTCTTGGATATGGATTTCTAAATCTCTCCCAAACCAGAGAGTTTTCCCCCAATTGTTCCCTCAAATATGTTTTTCAGGGATTTTGCTTTCCCTTCTTCATCCCAGTACTGGCTATGATTCTTGTATTTGGCTGTTTTACATACTTTTTGTATACTTTGTTCATTCCTCTTGATCTTTTGTATTTTATTTCTTACTCATTGGGTTAATTCAAAAGAGTTGTCTTCAAGCTCTAAAATTCTTTCTTCTGTTGTGTCTAGTCAATTGTTAATACTTTCTACTATGCTTTGTAATTCCTTAAAATAATTTTTCATTTCCAGAAGTTCAATTTGAGTTTTATAAAATATATCAACTCTTTAATAAATTTTCATTTATTTTCTGAATTAATTTATTATTTCTTTGAGTTGGTTTTCCATTTTTCCTTGAATAGCACTGAGCTTCCTTACAATCTGTATTTGGAATTCTTTTTTTTTTTTTCTATCATTTCAGTATATTCATTTTGGTTGGGATCCCTTGTTAGAAAGCTGATGTGCTCCTTTGGTGCGGTGGTCATTTCATTCTCATTTTTTATACTTCTGGAGTCTCTTTCATCTGTAGCAGGTGTTGCTTCTTGGATTTATTTTTTCCTTCACTCTTAACGGTGTGTCTGTAGCATATGTTAAGAAAGCTTGTGCCTTTTCTTGTAGGTGCTTGACGGGGGTGTAGGTTGTAGATGGAGCCTTGGTTATATAATGGATATATTCAGTGTGGTGTTTTTCTCAATTGTGAGTTACTTGTACGCTATTGTAGTAGTATATTATGGGCAGATTCTCTTGTCAACAGAGAGAGATGTGTATCTTAAGAAGCCTCATGGTCTTCTTAACAGTATGAATTATATTGTGTTACTCAATTTAGTCTTTAAGTCAGTAGGTGGAGTCTGTAGGGAAGATTCAGTCATGCCCTTTATGAGTAAATGGCTGTACATATTGTGCTTCCTGACAGTAGATGGTGCTTTCAGAAAAGAGCCAGATGTAATAGTGCCTTATGGGACCTATGTTCAGCCCTATTCAATCAGAAGAAGGACTCACACATATCCTAGGAAGTGGGTAGAATTCTGGAGCTTCTTGTGCTCTACCGTAGCTCATATGGAGGAGTGAGGCTTGGCAAGGATGGATAAAGTGAGCCTATGTTTAGGTTCCACAATGGTGGGCACAAGAACTGTCATGACAGGTGAAAAGGGTACTCCCAGACCACTGGGTAAAGGTGCTGGCATGGCCCTACTGAGACAAAAAAGATTCTGCTCCTGGGGGAGAGGTAGTCTGGGATTTAGTTTGGCAGGTGAGAGTGGATTTCACACTTCTCCCGCTTCCCCTGTCCATGGATCTCCTTCTGGGGTCTGGTCACAAGAACCTGCCCAAACTAGCTGAGCTCACCAGCAAGGCATAGCATGGTAGGAGCTTCCCTACTCAGGATTCTACCCCACACCAAAATCTCAGCCTTCTTATAGGGGTGGGAAGTTCTATGAAAGTGCACTGCAGCTGGGACCCATGTGGGCTCCCTTGGGTCCCAGGGTTTGTTCAAAAATTTCCTCTCTGTGCAACACAATCCAGTCCAGCAGGTATAGGATCCAGCCTGTAAGCCTGTCCTCTAATCTCCTGATTTTAATTTCTAGCCATGTCAGAGAAAAACGTGTTGGTCAGTGCTCAATTAAGCTTACTAGCCCTCTGCTTCAGGGTACACACTACCCTGCTGGAGCAGCCAGGCAAGCAGTACCAGGGAGGGAGCTCACAGTCCAAGCCCCTTTGACCCACTACAAGTCTTTAGGAGGAAAGACATGAAGCCCACTCTCTGTGGAAGCTGAATATGGTTGGTGCACTGACAGAGGGGAAGCAGCCACTTCTAAGAGCCCGAGCTCAATTGTCCCTAGAGGCACCCATGCTGACTCACATGGGAACTGCCATGGCTGCATTGACAGCTGGGGGTGAAGGGGGAGGAGATAAAGAAGAGTTTGAATGGAGGAGAGCTGGACCTCTGGTCCTCCTTGTCCCAAGAGACCCACCCTCCACTCACTACCCCCACTTATACCACTTTTCTCTCTCCTGAAGGCAACCTACTCTGAATGTCCAAATTCTGGGAAGAAACAGTGACCCTGGAACCCCATGGCCCCCTTTGGTCACTGCAGTCTGAGAGGGTGTTTACTGAGAAATGCTTTTGTGGGGACCAGGGACAAGAAAACTGAAGGACTAAAGCTCCCCGAGGAGCACAAAAGCCCACAGTGTGTGGAAAACTAACATAGTGCCCACAGCCTTGGCTCAGGGCTGTGATGAGGAGAAGCAACCCCAAGGGGGCTGGAAGCCCAGTGCTCTGTTCTCAAGAAGCCCCCAGTTCACTGGTGGTGGCAACCTTTGGGCTCGTGTGGTACTGAAGCTCTCCAACAGCTTGAGAGCCTACAACCTGCCAGAGGTATGAAGAAAGGAGAAACAAACACCCCCACCTTTCCATGGGGCTCCAGATTCCTCAGGGATTGTTCTCTGGAAATCTTGACCCTTCTAGATCCGTTCTACAACTTCTTCCTATGGATTCTCCAGTAAGTTCTGACACATTTTCCCTCAGAATTAATACCTAGGCTATGTGTTTTTCATCTAAAGCTTTTCCTTCTTTCAATCTGGAGAACGATATCTGTAGTCAGCCATCTTTCTCCTCTCTATCACAATCTTTTTTTAATATCTGACTAGAATGTTCTTAAGATTCTATTCAGCTTGACTAGATGTTAAAAGGGTTCCTTCTCACCTGTAGCTGCTGACTTCCCCTTTCTTAGAACATTCACTTTGGAAAACTTACAAATTATTTCTCTGCTTCTTAGTGAGTAAATTTTGGAAAAAGTCTTTTGTCAGTATTATGAAATAAGAATATCTTTCATAAAGACTTGGAAGTTATCCATTTGAAATCATCAAGGAAAATTGTTCCCTGCCTCCCAGTTTCTGAAGGAGGGTAGGAGACTAATTTCTTACAGCACCAATTAGCAACAGAGGTTCCCAAACACAGACAAAAACCTTTTTTAACTCTAAAATAACTCAATGTGCTCCACACATTCCATTGATTCCCCACCCTCAGTTCACTAGTTCTTTCTCACTAGCTCACTTTCGCAATTTATACTTACCTGGACTGATTTGGAGAATATCCTCCCAAGTAAAGTGTCACCAGAATGGAAAAGCAAGCATCTGATGTACTCAATACCAACATGAAACTAGTAGATGAACAATTACACACTTACACAAGAAAAAAACACTGACAATTAGACTGAAGTGGGGAGGAAAAGAAAGGGGGTGAAGGGAAGTGGGAGGGAGTTTCCTAAGGTCTCACCTAACAG
This sequence comes from Otolemur garnettii, assembly GCF_000181295.1. Classification (NCBI taxonomy): domain Eukaryota; kingdom Metazoa; phylum Chordata; class Mammalia; order Primates; family Galagidae; genus Otolemur; species Otolemur garnettii. The sequence goes on along the minus strand of NW_003852430.1, from coordinate 10,090,565 downwards.
ATACCATGTAAAGGTATAGAGCACTCCTGAGAAAAAGGGCTCAAATACAACTTGGACTTTACCTAGTAAACACAGACAATGTAACCTAATCATTTGTGCACATATATTCATCTGACATTGTAAAAGAAATCTTAATAAAAAACACAACAACAACAA
>NW_003852430.1:10087515-10090389 GCF_000181295.1 Otolemur garnettii | reverse complement strand
AAAAAAAAAGAAAGAAAAATTTCTTGTCTTTCATTTCTAGGGAACTGAATTCAAACTATGTTCTGATGTTTCTCCTGTGTTGAAGTAGCCTTAATAAAGATCCCCTTAACTATTTGATTTTGCCTAGGGCGAGTTTTGCTTTGGCAAAGCTATATTGAAATGATAGCGTGTTTTATTGATGATTAAGAAAAATTTCAGATTTAAATTAAAATCTTCAATTTTCGCTGAGGACATTAATATAATTATCCAAAGAAAAGGTGAAAAGTGAGTGTGTGTGGTGCATGTAAGTATGTGAGTGTATAAAATCCATATTCATAACAATAATGGTTGAAACAATAATTATCTCAAATTTCTAGTGAAAAAGTAGAAATTCAGGAGTCTTCATTGTCCAGGATAAAAATTTTTCCAAGAATCACTGAGACCTAAATTTAATAATATTTGAAAAAAAAAAATGCAAAAGAAGAAAATATACTTTTAAGAGACATGCCTTGACAGTATATTCATATGTGCAGCTTACAAGCCAAAATCTAAAAGATTTATCTCTCTAAATGTCAATGTGCACCACAGAATACTGGAAGTGTGGTGTGTAAATTATATTAGTCTGGGAATAAAGTATCTCCATGTAATGAGAATAATTTTAAATCAATGCATTTGTCCAACAAGTAGTCAATGGGGAAATTTAATTGTGAAATTCATGCTTATTATCTTAACTTAACATGAATTCTATCAACTAGTTTCAGCCAAATTACCATATATATTAGGCCCTATTCACATGGTAGACAAAAAAAAATGTACATTAATCTGTGCTTTGAGACTTTCAGAATTTAACGTTTTACGTTCAAGAAATAAAAAAATGCACATCTATAACTTGCAGTCTAAGTGATGATGGGTAAATAAATTTCAGTACCTTACAAAAATAGCCTTAGCCTTCCAACAGCATCCATCATCTCACACAGCCAGGCAGTTGTGATTTAGTTGGTACTAGCTAAAGCAACAAAAATACACAAAAAGAGTCAGGAGCCAAGCTTTCCTCTTTTTGAGTTTAGTGAGTTGACTTGGCAGCTGACATCAGTGATTTAATATCTAACAGACATTTCAGGAGCTCCAATGATTTATCCTATATATCACTGGAGAGTAGAAAAATAAATATATATCACATCTGCATGACAGTGATAAGCACAATTCAATTTCTATATCTATGACAGGAATAGAAGAAGCTGGTTACAACCAAAATCAGGAAGACATTTGGGCTATTTTGCCTGTAAATACGGTGCGCTCATTTAACTAAGCACTTTGACTTAAATTGTTATGAAAAAAAATTTAAGTGTTTCTACTTTTTCATATGATTTGTGTTCTAATGTTTAAATAGTGATTGAAATGCTTCAAAAGAAGAACAAATATCTACCGGATGGACAGAAAGTACCCATCGTATCCTAAGGAAATCATCAAAAGAGACCAAAAACAAGTTTTAAACACCTTCCTTTGATAAGGTAAGAATAAAAGCACAGATAGAAAGATGGATAGATGATTGATTGGTAGATAGATAGATATGAAAACTAGGAGAACTTTTTAACATTTCTTTGACAAAACATGCTCTATGTTTAGTTCAAATTGAAATATTCTGATAAGAGGAAACCAAATAACATTCTCCTCATGTACATATCTACATGAGAGTTTTAAATTTTTCAGAAATTCCCTTGAAATAATAAAGCTATAACTCTGTAAAATTGGTTATGAATTTCATTTAAAAAAATCTCTCCTGCTTATCATTAGTTGTACACAAATTAAGCCTTGTTAATGTAAGGCCTCTTTTGTTAGTTTTAGGGTAAGAGATGAGGAAAGGATGGATTTAGAGCATGAATAACTGCTGGGTTCTATGTAATGTAAGCTGTGAGGGAAGGATGGCTTTAGAGCAATGAATAACGAGAATGAGGACACAAGAACAACAAGAAGGCGATGGCTTGAGATTATTGGAATAAAATAAATTGCAAGAGCAGCTGAAGGAGGAATTCCCAGATAAACATGACTCATCTGAGGAGTTCAACAATTTTCTCTTGATTATTTATTGTCTAATTAAATCATTCTTAACTTTCCTGTTTGTAAATTCTTCTTGGTAGAGGACCTGTAGTTTATCAGAAAGATTAGGAACAACTCCCAGTGTCATTTATATATTCCAGACACAATAGAAAAAGATAAATTTCATTATTGATAATTCAAAGGACAGAAGTTCCCTCTGTTTAGAGGGGAAAAGAAGTGTTAAGAGTGAAAAATCTTCTCCCCAGTATCCTATAAATACCATGATTAGCATTTGCATGCTTGGGAAATCCAAACTAAATGACTTCTGGCTAGAGTTCAAATGAATCTAAAAATTTTACATTATAAATAATACTCACTTAAAAATAAACGTTCCAATGGAAATAGAACTCTCTGACTGTCTTCCTTCTATCATATTAATGAGAAAAAAATATTACTGGAGAAAACTTTAGTTTTTGATGGTGCCTGTGAACATCAGGATGTCTGTAATTTAACACTTTACAATATAACGTGACCCGATAAAACTGTTTGTCATTTTTAAAATCGTAAGGGTTATTTTTAGTCTATGAACTAATAGTGTTTATTTTTATTTATTATATCATTTTTACCAGCAATACACTTTGCCTAATATTCAGTCCCATATATAGGATAGTCACTTGGTTTTGAACATGTAATCTTAGCACATTTACATAGTGCCACACACAGTCTGCAATAAATTATCTCAGTAGAGTTCATTATATTAAATTCAACTTTTGCTTATTCTTCTTATTCTTATTAATTGAATGAGGAAACATATGATCTTAGTGAAGTCATGAAGTTAAGATCTTTTTTTTTTTTTTT
>NW_003852430.1:10074824-10087479 GCF_000181295.1 Otolemur garnettii | reverse complement strand
AGCAACCTCCAACTCCTGGGCTCAAGCAAGTCTCCTGCCTCAGCCTCCCAAGTAGCTGGGACCACAGGCACCCGCCACAACGCCCGGCCATTTTTTAGTTGCAGCCATCATTGCTGTTTGGCGGGCCCGGGCTGGGGATTCGAACCCACCACCTTAGGTGTATGTGGCTGGCGCCTTAGCCGCTTGAGTTAAGATCTTAAGTTCAGATCTTAATATTGATTTTAACTAGCCCAGGGAGTCAGAACATGACTCCCTGGGCTAGTTAAGATCAAATATTTATCATCATTGCCTTGGATGCTAACTCTTATAAGTATATATCAGAAAAACTTAGTTCATAATCAAGTTCAAAACTTAGTTCATAAAGCACAAGGATTTCATCATAAAAGTATATGGAGAATGAAAAATACAACTCACTGGTACCATCTAGAAAAGCAGCATAAGTAGGCCATGGAGCAAATTCCTAATTGAAAACAAAGAAAAAAGTGACTATTAAATAGAAGATATTAAGGGGCTTAAGTTAGAGGACAGTAAATAAGATAAATAAAATTATTATTTGTTCATAGTCATATAGAAAGAATGTATAATCTCTGAACTGAAAAACAGAGGTTGTGAAAAGATTAAAGCAGGAGATACAGGCAGTGGCATCAGGGGCAGGATACAGAGGCAGGAGTCACGAAGAAATATTTCTTGGTAACAGATGGTCAATGAAATGGAGTTTAATGATGGCTAATATGCAGCCTTCAGTTGTTGCATGCCCAATGCAGTTCCATTGGTTTTCATAATTTTCTTCAAGTCTTCAGTAAAATTTTGCTTCATGGTGTTGTTTTAATGGTATGTGAAAAGTTAGGAATCAAGGTGACATCTACTGATGATCTAAATGTTCTGGAAATGTAACACCAACAGAAGGCAAGAGAGGAGATGGAGCATTCAGTGAAAGGCTGGAGAGCAGGATAATAAGGAAAAAGCATAAGGAAATGTAGCCATGTCCTTCCCAACAATCCCAAAAGAAATTACCATAATGATGTGAGCCCTCATCTATCAGGGTATTTAAAAAGAGGTTTATAGCAGTAAAGAACTTACTACCCCAAGTCAGCTGACACCTTGTTTCCAAATATATGTATGTAAAGTATTATACTAAAATTAGTATCTGTTGGATATCTAGTTTCTGAATTAAAAAAACATTATATGGAAGTTTAGTCATTACCTTAACTTTTCCTATGTACAGGTAGAAATGTATAGGAAACCAATCTTTCTGAAGTTATTTTAACAAAAACCATAGAAAGAATTAAACTTTGAAATTAATTCACATATATATATGAATATATATATATATTCCAGTGATTTTACAGAGATATTTCAAATATCAGTTGATTATTTTTTTTAAATCCCTTCATCAAATGATTTCACTTAAAGTTCTCATTCATGTATCTGCAAATACTCTTCTACAAACATTTGTATTCTGTGTGAAATTTTTTTTTTTTTTTTTAGAGATGGAGTCTCACTTTATTGCCTTCTGTACAGTGTCGTGGCATCACACTGCTCACAGCAACCTCCAACTCCTGGGCTTAGGCAATTCTCTTGCCTCCGTCTCTCAGGTACCTAGGACTACAGGTGCCCACTGCAATGCCTGGCTATTGCATTGCAGATACCACCCTCGATATCTGGACCAGTGCCCTAACCACTGAGACACAGGCACTGCCCTCTGTGTGAAGCTTTTTAAAACACTGTTTTCTTTACTAATCCCACAGGCAAACAATGGATTCACAATTTAAAATAAAAGACTCAAACAACCCTGATTTGGGCATTTGGTTTGAAGAAAAATGTATTTGGAAAGCTTAGTTCACATTTTCATGTAACAGAAATAAATGAATACTAAACAAGTAAAAAATATTGATAATTTTTATCATCCACATGTACCTCCAAATAATATAATGATACTTTACTAAGAAGAATATTTTCCAGCTCCATTCATGTAAACATGAAGGAGGTAAAGTCTCCATCTTTCTTAATGGCTGCATAGTATTCCATGGTGTACATATACCACAGTTTGTTGATCCATTCGTGGTTTGATGGGCTCTTGGGCTTCTTCCATGACCTAGCATTTATGAATTGGGCTGCAATGAACATTCTGATACAGATATCTTTATTGCAGTGTGATTTTTGGTCTTCTAGATATATACCTAATAGAGGAACTATAGGATCAAATGGCAGGTCTATTTTTAGTTCTTTAAGTGTTCTCCAGATATCTTTCCAAAAGGAACGTATTAGTTTGCAATCCCACCAGCAGAGTAGAAGTGTTCCCTTTTCTCCACACCCATGCCAGCATCTGTGATTTTGTGACATGGGCTAATCTTACAAGCAGGAGGAATTATGCTATCAGACTATACTATACTGTACTATAGTATATAGTATATAGTATATAGACTATACTATAAATCCATAGTGATCAAAATAGCATGATATTGGCAGAAAAACAGAGAGGTAGATGTATGGAACAGAATAGAGAACCGAGAGATGAATTTAGCTACTTACCATTATATGATCTTTGACAAGCCAATTAAAAACATTGAGTGGGGAAAAGATTCACTATTTAACAAATGGTGCTGGACGAAATGGCTAGCGACCTGCAGAAGACTGAAACTGGATCCACACCTTTCACCACTAAGATTGACTCTCATTGGATTAAAGATTTAAATTTAAGACATGAAACTATAAAAATACTAGAAGAAAGTCTAGGGAAAACACTTGAAGAAATCGGCCTGGGTGAAAACTTTATGAATAGGACCCCCCAGGCAATTGAAGCAACATCAAAAATACACTATTGGGACCTGATCAAATTAAAAAGCTTCTGCACAGCCAAAAGCACAGTAAGTAAAGCAAATAGACATCCCTCAGAATGGGAGAAGATATTTGCTGGTTATGTCTCTGACAAAGGCTTAATAACCAGAATCCACAGAGAACTCAAATGTATTAGCAAGAAGAGAACAAGTCATCCCCTCTCAGGGTGGGCAAGGGACTTGAAGAGAAATTTCTCTGAAGACAGGTGCATGGCCCACAAACATATGAAAAAATGCTCACCATCCTTAATGATCAGAGAAATGCAAATCAAAACTACTTTGAGATATCAATGCAACAATATTTAAATGAACAATACTCATTTTCAGTGTTAGAGTCACCTAAAGCATTGAAGATTATATGTTTTCAGAACTATAGATGTCACTGTATACTTCACCTAAAAGTAATAAAAAAAATTCTTAACATTTTATATGACATGAATATACTCAATCGTCAACTTTATATAAATGATGTATGGAATTCTGTAGTTAACTGTGCTACATAATAGTAATATAAAATTACAGTGTAATTTGTAATTGTTGAATCTTAACCCATCAATTATTTTGACTACACTTGTTAATATTTAAACATTGGCTCAATTCCAATCTAGATAATAGCATTTATTATTAATCAATGAATAACTGACAACTATTAAACAATCAATAATTATTTATTAATTAATGGTTTTAATAATGGATTACTGAATGATTGATAATTTGGATAATGGCACTATTATTTTAGAATTTTATTCCAATGAACAGACTTTTAAAAATATTTTTCCTTAAAATATAACCTAGTTGAGTTTTTCTTTCTTTTTTTAAATTTCAGATTAATACATGGATATAAACACTTCAGTTATGTTGTTTGCATTTGTTGGGTAAAGTGTAAGTTGTAGTTGAGTCCTTTGTCCAGGAGGTGCACCGTGTACCCCTACATGTACCCCCCAGATGAGAGATTGCCAAACTCCCTTCTTTTTTCTCTCTCCTCCTGCCTCCTCCCACTCTCTCCTACCTGAGTGTTAATTTTTTTTCTAGTGTGGGTGCATAGTTGCTCATCTACTAGTTTCATATTAGTATCAAGTACATTAGATGCTTGCTTTCCCATAATTAACTGACTTTGATGTCTGCCCCACATCACTAAGTGGTATTTCCTTATAGGTAATCTCCAGCTGTCTCAGTGGATAAAATAGTTGCTTTACTGGGAAGCATAGAAGCCTTAGGAAGGGTGGTCTGTCAGATATTTTTCCCTGACATTCACTTTCCATGAAGGAACACTTAGGTTATTAAGATGACACAAACGTTCTATCAAACATGCAAAAATGCATACTCACTAGAAAAGCCCTCTATTTTTTGGGTGGTGCCCACGGCTCAAAGGAGTAAGGTGCCGGCCCCAGATGCCAGAGTTGGCGGGTTCAAACCAGCCCTGGCCCCCCTCCCAAAATCCCCTCCATTTTCCATATAAAGATAATAAAAAATATGTTTTCTAAAGTTTACCCATGTATTTCACAGGCAATTAATTTTAGATAAATTATATCTGCCTCTGAACCACAACGTAAATGCCACATCTGTTATTGTTGTTACCAATAACCTCTAACAACAATTAGAGTAGTGTGTAAATGAATCTGACAAATACAGGCCGTATAACTAGCAATTATAAGTAAACATAGGTCTATACGTGAAAACAATATCTGAGCAAATTTTTGAATGCAACTTTACCTCTTCCCACGTAACATGGCTATGACATGTTAGGATACTAGGACAATGGGAAAAATCCCATATTATAAATCTGGGTTGTGACTCCCTAATCATAGTCACATTGTGAACCAGGTGTCACTTCATGATGGGAATAGCTTCTGAGATTTTCAGCATGAGGTGATTTTAACATCGGACAAGCATAACAGAGAGTATTTATATACTACTATAAACCGAGGCTGGATGAGATAGTCCTGTGCTCCTCGGCTATAAACATGCATGACACGTGACTGTACTGGATACTGGAGATCACTGGAACACAATGGGAAAGTATCTCATATCTAAATATAGAAAAGGTACAGTAAAAAGGTAGAATATGGTACACCCGGATGGGTTACCTATCATAAATGGAGCTTATAGGACTGGATTGAGTCCCTAAGTGAGCACTGAGTGAACGTGAAGGCCCAAGGCATTGCTGTCCACTACTGCGGACTTCATAGACTTCATAAACACCACACATTGAGCCTGCATTAAATTTGTTAATTTTTTTCTTTAATAATTAATTAACCTTATCTTACAGTCACTTCTTTACTTCACAAACTAAATGTTTTAACTCCTTCACTCGTTTGTAATAAACTGTACGTTAAAACACAAACATCTATAGCTATACAAAATATTTTCTTTCTTTATATCCTTAGCCTATAAGAATTGTGCTCTTAAATTTTTAATTTGTTTTTACTTTTTAGACCATTTTCATTAAAAACTAAAACAATAGCACATACATTAGCCTAGGTTTACACAGGACTAGAATTATCAGGATGCCACTAACCAATTGAAACTTTTCAATTCCATTATAATCTTATGGGATCAATACCATTATGTAGTCCATCACTGACCAGAACATCATTATGCTACACATAACTGTAGTTACTTTGTAAAGCTGCTATTATGAGGATAAAGTTGTATCATATGAAAATGCTAATCACATCAAGGCATGACAAGAATCAGATATTCAAAAATATTTATTGTGGGGTGGTGCCTGTGGCTCAAAGGACTGGGGCACCAGCCCCATATGCCAGAGGTAGCGGGTTCAAACCCAGTCCTGGTCAAAACATACAGTTTTTTTTATTGTAATTTATTTGTCCTCTTCCTCCCCTCTTTCTTTTGTCCTAACCATTTTAATTTTTTTTTAATTTTAAAAATCGTTAAAAATTTTCAAATTGTTTCTGATACTGATGCTAGTTGCTCAAATCATATAATTTGTCTTGAAATCATTCTCTTAAATACCATGATTATTCATATGGATAAGTAATTTATATATTTTTTTATATGTTGACTTCAGCAATTCTAACAGTGGGTCTTGAAAATGTAGAATTTAATCAGTAAAAAGGAGGTAGATTTCCAGATAACGAAATATTATAAATGAGAAAGGAGAAACGTGAGTGAGCAAACAGCATTTATGAGAGAAGGAAAAACAGTTGAAAGGAGAATAACAGTTTAAAAGAAACAGTTGAACTGAAACAATTGCAGTCTATTTAAGCATTTCAGGAAGCAAAGGCTAATATGTACACAAGCACAGGCATTAATGGTTAGGGTGCTTAGTACTAAGAGTTATCAGGGTGAATATGAGTGTGAATGTCTAATTTTATGTGTCAACTTCATTGGACCATAGGGAGTCCTGAGAGTTGTTTAAACATCATTCCGTAGGTTTGGGGAGATTGTCTTTCAATTAGATTAACATTTAAATTTGTAGACTGAGTGAAGAAGATTGCTCCTAACGTGAAGGGGCCCCATCCAATCAGCTGAAGGTGTATGTGGAATAAAAAATCTGACCCTTCCTGAGTAGGAAAGAATTCCTCCTCCTCACTGCCTTTCACCCTGGGATCATAGCTTTTTCTTGCCTTCAGAATCAAACTGAAATTGTATTTATCCTGGAACTTGTGCTTGATGGTTTCCAAAAAAGGAACTACACCATTAGTTCCCCACATCCTCAGACCTCTGCCTGGAACTGATTCAGGCTGGAACTAGTGCATGAACTAACTCCTAGATCTTCAGCTTACTGACCACTGCCCATGATTTGGGACCTGCTGGCCTTGAAAACGGCATACGTCAATTCCTTATAATAATTTTTTATGTAGTTCTTCATGTAAAGATCTCCATTATTCTTTTTCCCCTTAGGATCCCTGTTATTATTCTGTAAAGACATATTTAAAGAAATATACATAGATGTGTATTTGTGTAATCTACATAGAGCTCATTTTCATTCATGGTTCTTGGCTTATAACTCGCCTGACCCTTGTTACATTCCTCTGTTTATTTTGGAGATCTTTAGATCTCAGAAGCAGGCCTAAAACAAGAATCTCTCTGACTTTCTGCTCTCCCCTCAGCTACCAAGGTAGGACTCTAACCTTTCCCCACCTTCTAATTGTGGATTGTAAGATTCTCACTTCAGGTGAGGTCCTGCCCCATATCCTGGAGGATCCTGCACAGAGAAGCCAAAAAGACATGGAACAAACATGTCTGACCCAGGTTATTAGAAATAGACCAGACCCTTCTTATCCAGTTGTATTTCTCTGTGTTTGTCAACCATGCCTTCAAGATGAAGCCTCCAGGAAAGCCAGAAAAGACTGGTTTTGGAGCACTTCTGGATAGCTAAAAGTGTAGTGTACCAAGAAGGTGTAGAATCTCTGCCTCTTCCCTTACATCTTGTCCTATGCATCTTTTCATCTATGTCCTTTGTAATATCCATTATAACAAACCAGTAAATGTAACTTAAGTGTTTACTTGACTTTTGTGAGGCAGTCTAGCAAATTAAACCCAAAGAGAGCATAATGGGAACCCCAACTTGAAGCAGTCAACCAAAAGTCCCAGAGGCCCCAACTTATGACTGGTGCCTGAAGGGGGCAGGGCACAGTTTTGTGTACTGAGTCCTCTATCTGTAGGACCTGATGCTGTCTGCAGGTAGACAATGTTGGAACTTAACTGGAGGACACCCAGTTGCTGCCTGCTGCAGAATCCATTGCTTGCTTTGAATGGGAGAAATCCCCACACATCCAGTCACAGAAGTCTTCTGTGTTGCTTGTTGTGAGAGAATAGGAAAAAGATCTTTGGTTGTGCTTTTTACACTCAGAATATATAACTAAAATCACAGCACAAAGGGGATTGAAATCTTGGACAGAATGAGGGTGAATGTAGAGGTACTTAGACCAACAAGGAAGAATTAGTTGTCTAGCAAAGATGAAAACATACATTAAGTCATTTAGAATTTGGAATTACAAGATTAAACTTTCCTAAGCATGGTATAGGTGCATGGGGGAGAAATCGAGAAGAACCGAAGCCTCCATCAGACAGTGCCATCAATCTACTCCACTCTGGAGCCAGGAGAACAGGACGAACTGAGTGGAAGGAGACGGACAAAGCAGGAGGAGAATGTGGCAGGAGAACAGAGATTTTCAGGGAGGAGACAAGAGTCAAGGTCTTAAATAGGGAAAAGGGAGACAGGATCAGCAGACCTGGAAAGGAATGTCATATTTATTACACTGGGCGCTTTCAGGAACATCTTAGAATTTTCTCTTTACAACCCAACTGAAAAGTAAAAACCTGAGATGTGTAAAATTGTAATAAGTCGACAAAGGTCATGCAAGTAGTAGAAGATAGAACTGAAATTTAATCCTAATATTAGAAAAAGAATTATGAGGCCTTTTGAAGTAGTCATAAGGAGGTTACTGGTCACTATTAAAAGAGTTATTTCAGGGGGATTATGGAAGCATAGGGGACCTTGGAAGAGATTAAAAAGTAAGCAGATAAGAGAAAAGGAGCCCTGGTCTTTCAAGTTTCAAGAAAGAGAAGACAAAGATAACTCACTCAAGAGATTAACAGTGTCAAAGGGGAACGCTTCAGGGACGGAGGAATTAAAACTGCAGGTAGACGGTTGCAGGAGTTAAGTTTCAAGAGTAATAATACATTCCAGTTCTCTGCAATGAGGTGCTCTCACTGAGAATTGAGCTTCTTACGTACATTTGAAAGTTTTTTAGCACTTTAAATGAGGGGAAGTTTTATTGTTTTAGTTCTTAACATTGTTTGTTATCACATACCATATTTTATGTCTTTTGAGAATTTGAATTATTTTCCAAAAACAAAGAGGTCCTTTATTTGGAAGAAAATGTTATGAAAGTTTCCACAAAGTTTTAACTGTGGATGGTGAAGTGGGAGACACTCGGGAAACAATGAGATCCCTAACATTATTGAAGGCAAGTTTTGTTGCAAGTAAAATCATATTCCTGACTTTTTCTTGTGTGCCTCTCTGGCAAATGTGTGTAGTATATGTTGCTAAAGTGTGTGTGTGTGTGCGGGCCCATGCCTTGTTTTGTTGACGGAATTAGCTATAAAAAATGAAGAGCTGGAACATATTCTTCTTAGCAGAGTTTCTTAAGAATGGGAGAAAAAGTATCCAATGTACTCAATAATACTATGAAATCAGTATATAATCACCTAGACATTTATAGGAATGGTAAAGCATAACTATTGTCCGGAAAGAAGGAGGAAAGAGGAGAGAGAGGGGAGAGGAGAGGGGAGGTCAGGAGGAGGGAGGGTTTTGGGGGGAATCCAACCCAATATGCATAATGCAATGATACATTTCTATACTATTAAGAATAGAGTATGGATGTTTTTGCCACAACAAATCAGTAAGCAAGGAGACAGTTATGTTAATCAGTTAGATGTAAGCATTCTATGTTGTATATCAAATCAGCACATTATACCCCATAATTGTATTAATTTGCATTAATACATTGAATAAAAGTTATGATTTAATAAAGAATTTGAAAAAAATGAAGAGGAAAGAGTAAGGGAAGACAGAAAAAAACAGAGAAACATCTTCATCTCACACCGTCAGGAAATGATAAAGGTATCTGACATGTGTTAGATGTGTAGCCGCAGACATGAATTTTGAGTAATGTCACTTAATATAAATGGAACATTAAAGTCGTGGGATAAGTAGCTTGGATTAGCTTTGCGTGCTTGTGTGTTAGTGTGTCACTTGCATTAAGTCATTTGATCCTTTTAACAGTCCTCAAAGAAAGATATGTCTATAATATCAATCTTACAGACCTGAAAATGTGTAATTTGTCAAGGTGACCAGAACTGGTAATTGGAAGAGCCAGGCTTCCCTCCAGGTCCTGCGACTTTCAGTCCTTAACCATTCTCTGTTGCCTCTGCAAAATCCCAATACTCAGATAATAACTCACATTTCATTATCGCTGTTGAAAGAGGGCATGGGATAGGAAAATTCCCTATAAATGAGTGAGTGAAATATTAGATTTGAGAGTCTAGATTTCAAAATCGCCCCAGGACAGTTTGATGCACCACAGCAGTTATACACCAGGATAGGCTAATTTTCCCAGACGTTATACTAACGAAATTTAGAATCCTTCCTTCCTTTCTCCTAATCCATCTTGCATGGGATACAGGGGACAATAATAACACAAAAAACCTCAGCACAAAATGGTAATTTGAGGACAGGGGTTCTTTGAGTTCAAAAAGTTCAATCCATGAACAGAGGAGAGAGTATTTGGAAAGAGTAGTGTTTGAAGGAGAATATTTTTCCTTTCTTCTTGCTTTTAGCCTGAGAAAGTTGGGGGAAAAAATAACTTCCTTTTTAAATATAAGGAACTAAAACTAGAAAGGACTTATGGTTCTACTCTCATCAAGAAGTTTGAGAGATGTCTTCCTTACCTCATAGTCATGGAGGTAAAGATACAGAGACAGCCCTACTGGGTGCCAGGAGCACCAGGTAAAAATATAGAGACAGCCCCACTGGATGCCAAGAGTACCAGATAAAAATATAGAGACAGCCCCACTGGGTGCCAAGAGCAGCAGGTAAAAATATAGAGACAGCCCTAATGGGTACCCTGAGGTCATCCGCTGGATCACACTTCCTTGGACTGTGGTGGCAGGATGGGGATTCTCTCCCATTTCCCAACTGGGTATGAAAATTACTTAATTCTCTGCAGTGTTTGGCGTAGATTTCCAAACCCTTCCTGAAATACTTGCTTCACCTGCCTCTTGGGACCACACTCCCCTGTTTGTCTTCCCACCTCACCTGTGGTATCTTTGCATTTTCATTTGCTGACCTTTATTCAGATCCAACATCTCAAATTTTGCAGTGACCAAGAGCTGAAGACCTCATCTGCCCCATACATAGCTTTATGAATAATATCTGTGCCAACAACTTGCAAATTTTATCTCTGTCCTTGATCCCTTCCTAACCTCTAATCACGGATATCTACCAGCTTCCATAGCTTCATCGTTTGCTTGTTTAATATTTTTCTCAACCTGAATTATTTGCCAGAAGCTAATGCCAGAATGACTTCCCTACCCCATCCCCAAAACTTGCTTTTTCATATTCTTTCTCCACCTGTAAGTAAAACCCAATTTTTCCATTATTGTAGGTCAGATGCCTTACTCTCCTATTAAGGTTTGCACTATTATAAAGTATATACCTGAGGTGAGGTAATGTATAAAGAAAACAGGTTCATTTGGGCCCTGGTTCTGCAGAGTATACAAGGAACCTTGTACCAACATCTGCTTCTGGTGAGGGCCTTAAAGAATTTCTAATCAAAGTGGAAAGCAAAGGAGAAGCAGGCCCATCCCATGGTGAGAAGAGGGAAAGGAAGGGAGATACCAGGCTCTTTAAAACAACCAGCTCTCTTGTGAACTGTTTGAGGAAGAACTCACTCATTACTGCAGGGAGGGCACCAAGCCCTTCATGAGGGATTTGCCCCCACGACCCAAACACCTCCTACTAGGCCCTACGTCCAATACTGGGGATCAGATTTCAATATGAATATTTGGAGGGGCCAAACATCCAAACTATATTAGTTAAGGTCATTGTTTTTCATTTACTTATTCAGAAAACTATTCTGGAGTACCTACTATGTGCTCTACAATTTTGTATGCAATTGCACAACTATGAAAAAGACCAAAGATCTCTATGCTCCCAAGGACTTCAATCCAGAGGTAAGATGCAGGCCAGGTGACAGCACACTAATAAGCAGAGAGTAGAGGGTCTCGAATGGTGGCAAGTTCTAAACAAACAGAGTGGAGGAGGTGGGCAGATTGGAAAGAAGAGGAAAGCAAGTTGTAATAGTGGGAGGAAATGTTAAGGCAGGCCTCCCTGCAGGGTAGAGTGCTCAGATACTCGAGAGTAATACAGTGCCCCTGAGTGAGTCGGGCCAGCGGGGAGAATGGTGCTCCGTGAAAAGTGACGAAGAGAGACGGGAGCTAAGGAGACAATATGCTTGGCATCTTTGAGAAATAACAAGGAAACCGATGCGTCTAGAATGAGAACATCCCGGAAAGAAAATCAAAGAAGTAAAAGAAAGACAGATCCTGAAAGATATTTTAGGCTCTCATAGACACCCTGGTCTATTATGCTAAGTGAAATAATATGGAGTTTGATTAATCTTAGGTTTTAGAAGGATCACTCTGGCTAATCTGCCAAAAAGAAACACATGCAGAGGGTGATGGCCAGAGCAGAGCCACGGAGGTCTACGGAAAGACTTCTGCATTGACCCTGGTGATCGGTGGGGATGGTTCTCACCAGTGGGACAGCAGTGGATGTGGCAGTGGTTAGATCTGGGGTGTATTTCACACAATGCAACAAATTCATCATATGTAAAACATACTTAAAATTATATCCAGAACCTGACTTTTTTTTTCTGCACTACTGCCAACTTGATCCAAACCACTGGTAACCTGTGTCTAAATTAATTCAATAGTGATCTGACCTCACTTCTTCCTACTCACCCCACACTCTCACTCCAGTCAATGCACATCAAGAAAAATGATCCTTTAGCACCTAAAGTCGTGTCTTTCTTCTTTTCAAACTCTCCATGATCCTCCATCACCTTCAGAGTAAAAGCTGCAGTCCATGATATACCCAACAGAGAAACTCACACCCTGACCCACGTTCAGTCCATGATATACCCAACAGAGCAACTCACACCCTGACCCACATTCAGTCCGTGATATACCCAACAGAGAAACTCACACCCTGACCCACGTTCAGTCCATGATATACCCAACAGAGCAACTCACACCCTGACCCACGTTCAGTCCATGATATACCC
>NW_003852430.1:10056086-10074033 GCF_000181295.1 Otolemur garnettii | reverse complement strand
TGATATACCCAACAGAGCAACTCACACCCTGACCCACGTTCAGTCCATGATATACCCAACAGAGAAACTCACACCCTGACCCACATTACCTCCTCTGCTTCTTCTCCTGACAGTCTTCCAACCACAGTTTCTACTCTAGTCTTCTCTGGCTCATTGCAGAAAGGTACTTATTCTTTCTTCTAACTAGGTATCTCTTGCAGAGATGTCTGCATAGTTGAATATTTCCTTTGTTTGCTTTTGCTCTTTAATCAAATGTTACTTCATCTGAGAAGACTTCCACGTCATTTAAGGGAAAAGAGAGCTCACTCACAACTTGGACTTTGCCTAACAAATGCAAACAGTGGAACCTAATCATTTGTACCCTCACATTAATCTCAAATTAAAACTAAAACAGTGTACTACCCCGCCCCCCAAATAAAGGAAAAAGAGAGAGAGAGAGAGAGACAGAAGGGGGGGCAGAAAGTAAGAGAAAGGAAGGCGGGCAAAGAAAATAAGAGGGGTAGGAAGGGGCAGAGAAAGGAAAAAAGATTCAAAGACACATTTCTGGAATGTAGACCAATTTTTTACGAGTTTTATGAAAAGCAAAGTGTAATAGGTAAAACTTTTTCCAAATATTAATGGATACGTACATCATAATACTATGTCATGTTTGTAAATCATTCGATGTCTGGGACACCACCATGCATCATAACCATTTCCATGATTCAACACCTGACATTTTCTTCTCTTTAGGAAAAAAAAAGTTAATAGCATTTTAACTCATAAAAAATATAATAACATGTTAATTATATACATATATAATTATATATAATCTATATATAATAGACTATTATAATATGTACAATATTACATATATAATTATTATATATAATCTATATATACTAAATATTAAAATTATGTAAAATTGTACATTTTGTACAATTACATTTATTATTACAAACAGCAATGAAGTTTTTCTAAGTGAGGTTCTACAATTTTAAAATTGTACAACATTTCTTTCGTTAGAAGATTAATTAAATATATTTTTCATACACTTACTGCAGGATAGAGTATAATACCAGTGATTTACGCCTAATTTAGTAATTTGCAAATATAAAGAGAAAAGTAAGACAAGTATTCAAATAGAACAGTGGGTTGGAGGATATACTAATGGAATCTTAATTTGACAAGATTTTAAAGCACCTAGTAATTCCTGTTCTTTCTATAAACTCACAGATGGAGGTGAGATTTCATTTATTCTACCTTTCAATGGTATAAATTTCTTGAGGCTTTCTTTATTATCGTCTCATAATTCTTCTTTAGAAAAAGATAGAGTCTGCATTACTTCTTTTATAAAGATAACCATAGAATCAATAAGTAACAGTCTAAATTCATTCTCCACATCAGCGGGCTCCCTTTCTGTGTTCTTACCCTGACAGCTTTTGCTGTACGCCACCATCTGAAGTTGTCACTAAACCCTCAACATCAAGTTTCCCTAGCAACGCAAGCCTTTTTCTTTCTCCCGCTTTATGTATCTGAATTAAACACACACACACACACACAAAAATTTAATTTGTAATAATCTCTGCAAACATAAGAAAGCATTCAGACTGAGACATATGAAGCTAGCAATGAAAATGGCGAGTTACAAATAAAACTGGAAATAATTAAATTATAGAGGAGTATTTTGCTTATGGATTTACACAAAGCTCCAGATGGTGGATTGCTATATTCATCTGCAGATTAACTAAATACAGGCCTGGCCTTATGTCAGCCTGCACATGGCGTTAATGAGTTTACATTTATACTGCAAAAGGTTAAGGCTTTTAGTGCTAGGTTTCAGAAGCCACATATAAAAGAAGCCTTATTGGATTAGGTAGGGTGCTGAGAAACAAAGTGATACTCACTAGGCATGTCCAGACATAACAGTAATCAGGACCTTCCAGGGCTGCGAGCTTCCTTGGCTAATGGTTGAAAATCAAGGGTAAGTTATACTTGATCCCACCTAGAAACTATTTTTCTATTACAAGGTAACACTGCTGCCTAGCTAAACAAAAACACAGAGATCTTTAATCATCATTGCAAGCATTTCTTTGACCAGTATTTTTACCTATTCTCTACAAAACTTTTTCACAAAATTCTCAGTCCCTTGCTTGAGGATATCCCTTCAGGTTGAATCAAGAAAAAAATATACCTTGTACCCTTTGGACCTACAAACAAAAAATATAATTTTCACCTCCTCTGAGAAATGGGATCTGGGGCATTGCTAGAAAATCTTGAATTAATCATAAAGTACTTAGGATTCTTAAGGTTTTAAAAGTTTTTCCCCAGTGTCTGCCAGCGTCTACGTAGGGCTATGAAATGTCAACAGCAAAAGAAATTACATGGTCTTCACAATTTGTTTACAAAAGGTTTTGGCCATAAATCTGAAATATAGCTTTTTTTCTGACTATTATTCCCATGTTGATGCTGACCAGTTTTCTCCCCTCGATGACACTCTGTAGATAGCATTTCTTTTTGTGCCGTTGTTAATTTATCTTTTCTTCTAACTGATTGGATATGATGATTTGTTTTTTAACAGCTTTATTGTATTTATTTTTAAAAGGAAAATGTAAAGATGTTTCATAGGTTCAACGTAACATCTTTATTGTATTTATTTTTAAAAGGAAAATGTAAAGATGTTTCAACACTACCAATATTATTTTACTAAGGGATTTATGGCTCAATAGGATTCATCAGTTCTATTTAATTCTTACATTTGTAATAGACTTCAAAATATTTTTAATATTTAAATATTTCAGAAATCTTCTGTTTTGAAGTATTTATAATTACTTAGTATAAATTAGAATGATGACTCTCTCAAATTAAAGGTTAATGTTATTTTCAAAAGCAATCAATATTTTAAACTATTTTCACAGGGATTGATATGAGTATATGTTTTTCTATCCTTCTACTGAAAAATTCTTAATTGTTAAGTTTCATAAAATATATATTTAAATTAATATTGCATACATGCAAATTAGCAAGTCTAGTATGACTTGTTGTCATACTAGACTGATATTACCATCTTTACTAGATGTTTTTATTTAGAAATTAATGTTTAGGTAATAATGATACCAGTGTGTATCATTAGCAGGATTTAGAAAATATGTTACCAGTGGAATGTAAGTTTATATTATCAACAAAAGTCTCAATTGTTAACAAATCAGATTTTTGAGAAATTTTTAGGCAATCTTTATTCTTTCCTTTTATAATTTTAATCATCCTAAATAAATGTTGTAAACAAATGTTTATAACACTTTATCGCTATTTAAAAAGCATAGTTATCTTGATTTAATCTTCACTAAAATAATTGTATAACTATTACTACTAAACTTTACTCAATATTCAAGTATTCAAAGCGTCTAAGTATGAAGAAAATTCCACATTGCAGCAGCCATAAATAAATGACGGAGCATGTTTTTAAATTTCCTGAGTTATAACCACTTCAAGACTAGCTTTTTGAGGATAGTGAATAACTGCAATTCCCCTCTCTCACACCAAGTCACCAAAACGGCTCCAAGCTTCATCTGGAGGCACTCAAAAAATATTGTGTTAACATGTTAAAAAATAAATAAATAACTGAATTGAGTAACTTGGTCCCATTTTCTACTTTTGTAGTTGCCTGAAAACAATAATGAGGTACTCAGGGAAAAAGAGAAAGAGGAAAGAAACAAGGGAAATAAAACGTTTCTGCAGGGGGTTGCCAAAAAGCCCTGAGCACATTAAACTACCCTTAGCTATTCCAGCCACAAATTTTCCTCTCATGCAGCCTAAGTTGCTTGATTTCTGCAAAGCTCTTATACTAAATGGAACCATCTAAACAGTTCCTTGTTGCCCGAGTGCTCTATTTTGTCAGGAGTCTAATCACTTAATAATCTTAATGAATATTAGGCATGCTTTCTGAGACCCAGAGAAAACTTTAATGGTATCTATGTACCTCTGGAGGAGCCTGCAGAGTCAATGATAAGTTTTTTAGCTACTTTTTACCCCAACTGATATGTCAATACCTGATATGTGAATATTAATGAAATCTCATTAGTGAAATCCAAAAAATGAAAAATTATAAAATATAGTGTTTCCTCAAAACTTTGTGTTCCAGAGGCAATTCTATTTTAAAAGATGATAGAGCTAACATTTGAGAAGATCGTTCTGGAAAATAATGCGGAAACAATTTTCATCTTTACTTAAAAACTGGAGGAAACATAATTTAGAAAATCTACCCCTGGCCATGTTCTGAATTTTGCTCCAAGAGAACTCAAGAGGATATTATTGCATCTAAGTTTCCTCAGCGTCCTGACGTTTAACCAAAACTGATGAGAGAGCACATGGTGATGGCTCTCTCACTGTCAATCATTTTAACCAAGTGCATTTTCCAATACAGAATGATTAAATCAATAGTTATCCAATTAATGGTATTAACTAACATTCCTGAAAAAACAGAAGGCGTCTATCTTTGGGTTGTTGCACCATCTTTATTTTGGAAAGTGGTCAATCAAATGCAATTGACTATTAATTTATTATTTTGAACCAAGAACTAGAATTGCATTAGAAGCTGGGGAGATAAATTCTTCATCAAGCACATTTTCTTCCTTTGAACAAGAAAATATAACCTGAGTTATAATTAAAATGTAACTTATTCAATTTAGAACCTCAATATGAAAAATACTAGCTTAGTACAGTAACTGAGCATGGTCTCAAAAGTCAGACACAGCTGGTTTAAAAGTTGTGCTTTGTCAATCATTAACTTTGCAACCTTGAGCAAATTGATTTTCATGCAATGGAGATAACAGTATATATCTTGTTTTGAGTTGAAGATTAAATATTGTACGTAATATGCTAAGCACAGTATCTGGGGACTAAGAACACAACACATGCTAAGGATTATGAGTTATTATGTGATTTGCATGCATTATTACACAAAGAATGTCCAAAGCTTCTGTGTGCCGTGGTGGCATATTTAGTCCTGGGCTTGTTACCCATCAAAGTTTTTAATGTAAGACTTTGCTCCTCCATAGAATCTGCTTGGAGATTCTGCGTAATGTTGCTTCCATGGACTTTCTTTTCACCTTCCTCCTCGAAGACCCCCCACTTTCAACTCATTCAATCATTCTCCAGACATGTTAATACCTTGTTTATCAGATTACAGGCAGATCTGACAGCTGTGGAAGACATCTCTGAAGTGACTTTGTAGCTCCATGCCAATCCATTATATGATGAATTTACACTTAATGCTCACAAGCAATTCGTTTTTCTCCCTTCCAGGTCTTGAGGAGAAGTTCATTAGAGTTCCAAAGTACCAATAATATAGTTTGCTAGTGATATGATATTGTCAACTCTTCACAATTTTAGTTCAAAATATTTTTCAGAGATTTTATGAGAGCTTCCTTCCATTATTTCTGAAGTATTAATTTCTCATCTAGACTTATAGGTTGAACATAAGCATAGGAAATAAAGGCATAATTTTTATATTTTTAAGCATGAATAAAAATTCAATTTTTATTTGTAGAAAATAAATGTACCAAAGCCAATGTACTTTGCTCCTTCAAATTCTTTTTTTTTTCAGTTTTTGGCCAGGGCTGGGTTTGAACCCACCATCTCTGGCATATGGGGCCAGGGCCTTACTCCTTTGAGCCATAGGCGCTGCCTGCTCCTTCAAATTCTTAACTGTAGTATGTTCTTGTGTATGTGTGTGTATAATATATTTTTAACAAAATTCTATACTACCACCTTTTCTCTACTTGGTATGTAAACATATGATTATCAAAATGATATAAATATTTCATGTACATTTAGGATATAAATTTGGAAATCACAAAATAACATAGATAAATTTCTAAAGAATAAGCCATCAGATATGCTAAATATTTTCTTTTTCTTTTTTAATTTTTATTTTTTTTTTGCAGTTTTGGCCAGGGCCAGGCTTGAACCTGCCACCCCTGGGATATGGGGCAGGTGCCATACTCCTTGAGCCACAGGCATCATCCTTAAATATTTTCTTATTATATAGAGTTTGTATCTTTGTACCTATCTATACAAGTATATATATGTATGTATGCCTATATATGTGTGTGTGTATATGTATTAGTCAGGGTTCTCCAGAGTAACAGAACCAATGGGCCAATAGGATATGACTGTGTATGTATAAGTATATGTGTGTGTGTGTATAAATGTATATATGCATACCAGCGTATATGGAGCGGGGAGAGAGTGAAACTTTAAGTTCATATGGTTCATGTGATTGTGCAGACTGGCATGTCTGAAATCTTCAGGTGTCCAGCTAGAAATTCAGGAAATTGTCTGGAGACAGAATTTCTTCCTATTTGGAAGACTTCAGTCTTCTCTCTAAACATACATTATGGTGATCAGTCTTGCATTATTCAAAGTTCACCGATTAATATGTCAATAACATTAAAAAAACCTTCACAGAAACATCTGTTTGACTAAAATATGGATATCCTGCCCTAGCCACATTGACACATTAAATTAACAATTATAGACACTCATGTACCTGTATACACATGCATCTATACATCAACATATATTTAATGAGCTACTCTGTTTTCTTGGTTATTACATAAAATAATAAAGTCATTCATATAATATCAGCTTAAATATTGTCAGTGAGCTTATATTAATGAGCTTTTATGATTTTTTTAATGAACGACACCTTCTTTTGAAACACTAAAATTTAAAGTAAAATTAAGTAGCTTTCAGCAAGGGCAAATAGAGGGTAATGAGGAAGATAATTTTACTTATTTTTTGGAAAAAATATGGTAGAAAAAGACTCCTCCAAAACAGAAGGAATAACTGAGAGGCAATGAGCACATGGTAAGGGAGAAACTGTGTTTCTAATCTTCTCACTAACTTGTGGAGATTATGACTTCTTAAACACATGGGATCATTAGGCACAGGGCACAATGTGTTTAAATTATCCCATTAAATCTGAATTTGGCCTAAGCTTGATGCTCAGATGTTCATTATTATGGCGGTTTTCCAATGGAATCAGAGAAATATGTTTAAGTATTATCAGATTGCAGCTAAATATCTTAGGAAATATTACTAAACTGTGATAAAATTATAATGCTTTCCATTTGAAAAAAAAGATATTTCTTTTAAGTTGATCCCCTATAGTGGGGTTGCTGGAGCGAATGGTAGATCTACTTTTATTTTATATAATTATTTTATTTTATATAATTATTTTTCTTTCAGATGGTTAAGGGAATAAAAATAATTTTTAGTTCATGGATCAGCTTTATGATGCTTTAATCAGGACTAAAAGAATGCCCATCACCTAAATATTGTTCATTGCACCTGTTAGTTCCTTAGTTCCCAAGGAACTTTGCTTAGGATAATGGTCTCTACTTTCATTCAAATTGCTGCAAAAGAGAAAACTCTTTCCTTCTTATGGCTAAGTAGTGATCCATGGGGTGGATTGTGAGTGTGTGTGTGTATATATATATATATATATAATTTATTTTTAATCAACTCATGAATTGATGGGCTCATGGTTTAATTCCACATCTTTGCAATTGTTAATTGTGCTGTGATAAACGTTCCAGTGAGGGTGCCTTTTTGATAAAAATGACTTACTTTTCCTGTTAGGTATATACCCAGTAGTGAAATTCCTGTATAGTTCTTTGAGAAATTTCTGTAGACGTTGTACTAATTTACAGTCCCACCAAGGATGGATAAGCATTGCCTTCTCTTTGCATCCATGCCAGCATCTATTGCTTTTGGAATTTTATTTTATTTATTTTTTATTAAGTCAAATACATATAGATTATGAATACATTCATGCATATGTGGGTACAATGTGCTGATTTTCTTAAATACAATCTAATGTGGTTACATTAAGCCAATCAACATAGCTTTCATCTCATTTTGATAGGAGTGTGATGGTTACCTCATTGTGGTTTTAACTTGCATTTCACTTATCATTAGTGATATGGAACAATTTTTAATGTTTCTAGGCCATTTGTCTACCTTCTTCAATGTATGCCTTTTGCTCACTTCTTAATAGGATTGCTTGTTTTTTACTTGCTTCTTTGTTTGAGATTATGGACATTGGCCCTTCATCAGTTCTCAAATATATTCTTCCATTTAGTAGGTTGTTTGTTTGCTCTACTGATTATTTCCTTTTTTGTGTAGAAGTATTTTAATTTAATCAAGTCCATTTATTTTTGTGGTTGCTGTAATTGCCTCTGGAATTTTAGTCATAAATAATTTGCTTAGGCACAGTCTGAATTTTTCTTGTAGAATTCTTATGGTTCTGTACCTTATATTTAAGTATTCTATCCATCTCAAATTATTTTTTGTAAGTGATGAAAGATAAGGATCTTGTTTCATTCTTTGTCATGTGGCTCCAATCTTCCCAGCACCGTTTATTGAATAGTGTTTCTTTTACTCAGTATGTCCTATTTCTGCTTTATCAAAGACTCCTTAATTGAAGGGAAAATGTTTTATATCTGGATTCTCTCTTCTGTTCCATTGGACCATCCCTACTTTTGTACCAATACCATGCCGCTTTGGTTATTATAGCATTGTAATGTAGTTGGAAATCTGATAATATGATGCTTCAGATTTGTTCTTTTTGCTAAAGATTGTTTTGGCTATTCAAGATATTTTCTGGTTCCAAACAAAGCATAGAATTATTTTTTTTTGGATCTCTGAATAAAGGCATCAGTGTGTTAATGGGAATTGTGTTGAATCTGTAATCACTTTAGGAAGTATGAACATTTTAACAATTTTGATTCTATCATCCCATAAACATTTTTTTTTTGTCAACTGCTATTTCTTTCCTTAATCTTTCATAGTTTTTGTTGTAGAGATCTCTCACCTCCCTGGTTAAGTATATTCCTAAATATTTTATCTTTCTCATAGCTATGGTGAATAGTATTGTGTCTTTGATTTTTCTCTCAGATTACTGTTATTGGTATATGAAATGTTACTGATTTATGCACATAAACTTTTTGTAACTTAAGACTTTGCTGAATTTATTAATTCTAGGGATTCCTTTTTGCAGTTCTTCTTACTGTCTAGAGCAGTGGTTCTCAACATTCCTAATGCTGGGGCTCTTTAATACAGTTTCTGTGGGTTGCAACCCACAGGTTGAGAACTGCTGGTCTAGAGACAAGATCATGTTGTCAGCAAAAAAGTAATCATTTAACCTCATCTTTCCTGATTTGGATACTCTTTATTTCTGTCTCTTGCCTGATTGCTCTGACTACCATTGTTGAATAGAAGTGGTGACAGTTCTCAGGGGGACACTTTAAACTTTTCTACATTCAATATGATGTTGCCTGTGGATTTGGCATACATGGTTGTTATAATTTTAAGGTACTTTCATGCTAGGACTAGTTTATTAAAGATTTTTACCATGAACAGATGCTGGATTTTGTAGAATGCTTTTTCTGTACCTATTGAGCTGATCATATGGTCTTTGTTTTTGCTCTAATGTAGTGAATGGCATTTACTGATTTACATATGTTGAACCACCCTGTCATTCCTGGGATGATGTCCACTTTGTCATGGTAGATTATCTTTTTGATGTGCTGCTGAATTCAGTTCAGTGGTAGAATCTTGGAGTGGTGTCCCAGGCTTGACTAGAGCTCTGGAGCCACAGGGACAGAACCTTGGGCACTGCAATGACAGTCTCAGAGCAAGAATTGCAAAAAAAACACACAGTCAGAGCTTCTGAGCAGGGCCTCAGAGCCAGAAGCAAAGTTGTACAGGAAGAAGGCTGTTTTAATCTGGGGGAAGAAGCAAAGTTGTACAGGAAGAAGGCTGCTTTAATCTGGGGGAAGAAGCAGTTACCCAAATATTCCCAGATCAAGTCTGTAGTGCCCAAAGAACTCCTCTGCTGATATCCCACTGCCCTGAAGTGGAGGGGCTGTTGGCTCTCAGTCACAGAATATGGCTCCGGGGAGATTCCACTCTGACTGTTCATGCCCCTGCCCATTGATGGTGATGTGAAGGCTACTCCAGCAAAGCTGAGCTCTGTTCTAACTTGGCCCTATGCACCTGAGCACTCAAGATGGCATCAGCTGCAGAAGCTCAGGATCACCACACTTCAGATCCTTACTGTGCCCCTTCTCTGATACAATGACTCTGCCTAGACCATAGGTAACTTCTTGGTCAGTCCAGACAGAGGCCTGTGGTGGTCTAGGGAGGGCCCTGTGGGGGTCTAGCACCCCCACAACTGGACCACAGAGCTTGCAGAGTGAGCATGGGGCTGCAGCACTTTATCCTCCTAATCTTTCCCACATGCCTCTCCACAGATCCCTTCAATTTTGTGAAATTAATTACCCCATCACCTTCTCTTTCACTCCATGTGTTCTGTGGGAGTTCACAGCATTCCTTCTGAGAAGAGCTGTCCCTAGGTAGGCCTCTGCCTGCAATGGACAATCCTTTCCTGGAGAGTAATGTGCACACAGACTGTTCCTAGTCCACCATCCTCCCACAACTTCAATCAACTTACAATTTCTTTGAGGAATCTATACTTTTTTATTCATAGAAGTTGTACTCATTTACATTCTTACCAACAGCATATAACCATTCCTTTTTTTACCTTATCCACTTCAATATCTATTGGTTTTTTTTTTTTTATTTGTAATGATGGCCATTCTGACAGAGATAAGTGGCATCTAATTGCAATATTCATTTCCATTTCCCTGATGATTAGTGATATTGATTATATGTCTGTTTGCTTTTATATATCTTCTTTTGAAAAATGTCTATTCATGTGTTTTGCTCACTTTTTGTTTTTTTTGGTGAATAATTCCTCTCTTATATTGTAATTACGATTTTTTTGCTTTTTTGATTTTTTTTATTAAATCATAGCTGTGTACATTAATGCAATCATGGGGTACAATGTGCTGGTTTTATATACAATTTGAAATATTTTCATCAATCCGGTTAACATAGCCATCATGACATTTTCTTAGTTATTGTGTTAAGACATTTATATTCTACCCCTAGTTTTGGCCACTCTTTAATAGCATTATTATTATTATTATTTTCTACTGGTTTGTTTGAGTTCCTTTTAGATTCTGGATATTAGTCCTTTGTTGGATATACTTTGTGAATATTTTTTCCCATTTGTAGTTATCTATTTAATCTGTTGATTATTTTTTATGTACAAAAATATTTTTGTTTAATTAAGTTCTACTTTTTTTGTTATTGATATATTTGGATTAGAGATCTTAGTATAAATTGTTTGGCCTAGGCCAGTGTCCAAAAGAGTTTCCTTAGGTTTTATTCTAGAATTTTCATAGTGTCGGCTTTCACATTTAAATTGTTAATCTATCTTGAGTTAATTTTGGTGCATGATGAGCGTTAAGGATCTAGTTTTGTTCTTTTGCATTTGGTTTTCCAATTTTCTCAGCACCAATTATAAATAGGGTGTCCTTTTGCCAGCATGTTTTTGTTGACTTTGTCAAGTGTCAGTTGGTTGTAGGTGCATGTTTTTACTTCTGGTTCTCTATTCGGTTCTGTTGTTTGTGTCTACCTTTATACAGTGCCGTACTGTTTGGGTTATGGCCTTGGCCTTGCAGTATAATTTGAAGGAAGGTAATAAGATGCTTCCAGATTTGTTTTTTTTTAGAATTGTTCTGGCTATTTAGGCTCTGTTTAATTGACCCATGTGTTATTTCAAAATATATTTCTTAATGTCCATAATGTTTTTTCCCAGTTATCTTTTCGTTATTGATTTTGAACTATAGTCATTAAAATATGAGAATGTGACCTGTATACCAGTCCTTTGAAATTTGCTGAGTTTTTATGACCAACACAAATATGTGGTTAATATTCATAAGTGTTCCATGTACACCTCAAAAATATGTGTTCTGTAGTTACATGGAAAGCCCTGTATGTACCTTGTACATTAGATTTGCTAATTATATTACTTGAAATGTTACTGATATTTGTCTGAACTCTCATTAAGGACAGTTGTTAATATAGGAGAGATGTTAAAATCTTCCATTATGATTTTGGATTTATCTAAAAGTATTACAATTGTTTATTATGATTCTATGAAAAATGATATTGATATTTTTATGGGAGTTGCATTGAATCTATAAATCACTTCGGGAAGTATGGGCATTTTTAACAATACTCATTCTTCTAATACATTATGTGGGATGATCTTTTATTTGTTTATTTCATCATAGGTTTCTGCTATCATTGTTTTTTAGTTCTATTTGTAGAAATATTTCATTTCCTTGGTTAAACATACTAGGTATTGCTTTTTGCAACTATTGTAAATGATAGTGATTTCTTTATTTGAGACGTCACTTTATTAAAAAAAATAAAATTCACAATTGCAACTATATGAAAGGAACATGTGCCAACCAAGTGATGAGAGGACAAAGAAATTGTGATCTGTATAGTTACCATGGATCGCTACTCAGAAAGTAAAAAAATGGCTAATATCTTTTGCAGCCACTTGAGTGCAACTGGAGGCCATTATTTCAAGTAAAGCATCCCAGGAACAAAAATGAAAATACCATATGTTTCACTTATAAGTGAGAGCTAACCAATGGGTGTTATGCATAGTCGTACAGAGTAACTGAACGGACAGTGGGGATTCAGAAGGGAGAAAGTGGGAGGGGAGAGTGCAACGAAACTTACCTATTGGGTACAAACAGTGAATATACTGTTCAGATATATTAAATGTACTTCTCTACTAGACAATACATCCATGTACTAAAAAATCTACTTGTACCTCCAATCTATCAAAATAAAAAAAAAATGAAGAAAAAAATTAATAGAGACAGTATCTCACTCTTTTGCCCAGGTTTATCTTGAGTTCCTGGTCTCAAGCAATTCTCACTTTGACCTTCCAAAGCATTGGGATTGCATGCATCAGCCACCTTTCCCAGCTTACATTATTTTTAACTGCAGCTCCATAATATTTTATTGTGTAATCATTAACACTTATTCAACCACCTTTGTATTGATGTAGATTCAGTTTCTAATTTTTTTATCACTGAAAACATTTGTACGTTAAAAATGACATCTTCAGATATACAAGTGTTCACTTACTTATTCAGCAAATAATGGAGGGCATCTGTTAGTGTTCAGTGCACTGTTCTAGGTTCTGGGAAAACAGCAACACTTTAGATAGTAGATGCTCCTGATATTGTTAAGGTTTTATGTCTGAACAAAAGGAAGAAAAGAGCAATAAAGGAATAAACAAGAAAACAATCAATAATAAAGGCTGTGCCAAGAATTCAAATAATATGAGAAGACATTTCCTGAGAGTGTATTTTAGAGTGGGGAGCCAAGGAAGACCTCAGGGAGAGGTAATACTTAAACTGAAATCTTTATAAACAATGAGATATTTCAGGCTATCCAAATAATAGAGAGCAGAGCATCCCAAGCAGATGGCAGGAACAGTGCTAATGCCCTAAGGCAGGAGAGAGCTTGGTGTATGTCTGGGTAGTTGTCCGCAGCCTGTAAGAGAGTGAGCAGTACTCTGAAGAGGAGACAGATGTCACAACCTATGTTAAGCCACAGCAGGACATGTGCATTGTGTTAGAATGGCAAATGAAATCTTTTGGAGAGTTTTTTAAAAAGAAGTGAAGCATTATTGGTCAGTCATTGTGCAATAATCATTTGAAAGTTGTGAGGGGAACTGATAGCAAATAGATGGGAAGGAGTGAAGGACGGTGACATTAGGGGAGCTGGTAAAACGAACTGTTTCCCACTTTCCTCATATTTTATTCCAAGTATTAATGCGACTTCCATTCTTTAACAGAATATTTGAACATTTATCCATCTGTAATTTATTTGAGCATAAGAAATAAAACAAACATTCATCATATTTATTCATATAGGTTGCCTGTTCTCCCACTACCACTTATTAACTAATGGATAATATTTTAAATCTTTTTACATCTCTAGTTAAAGAAATTTTCCAATATTCATTGTGGAAGAAATAAATCAAAAGCACAAGCAAGTATTTTACTGCTGGATACATAACTCAGAAAAATTCTTGCAAAGATCTATACAAGGATGGTGGGTAGACGGCAATAGGAAGTTGGAAACAACCTGAATATCCATCTCAAGAGGAATGGACTAGTAAAATATATTTTATTATACCATGAAGGTCCCTGTAGAAACAAGAGACAATATACCATATGTGTGACATGGATTGGTCCCCAAATGAGTCTGGATGAGAAAACAAGGACAGAGATGGGATTTACAAAACCCTTAATGGAATCAAAAATACACAAAAGCCAGACAGTGATTCACAAGACTGTATTTGTGCTTAAGAACATGTATCAAACACATTCTAAATGGTTTCCTGTGAGAAGACAGCAATGGGATAGGGATTAGGAAATAAGGAACAAAATCAAACCAGAAATGGTCTTTGTACTGAGCAAGGATGGTGATATGTCAGCAGTCAGGAGGACTGTAAGATCTGTTCCAATTTCAGACATGACAATTGTGAAAAAGTGTGCCTGAGATTTGAAGAATGTGGTAAATATTTTAGCTCAACATTACACACTGGTGATTTAATTAAAATGCAAAGAAATAGTATGCAGACAAGCATTTTAATCAATACCATCATAAAAATTAAATAAGAGTTAAAATAAAGTGTGATATGGAATATTTAATATATGAGTAGCCACATCATCCCTATTTAATCTTCAGATATTTCTATTTTAACCTATTTGATTTCTGGGCTTTGTTGCCATAAGCACTGCCACATTCTTAGACTGATTCCTACCGTCCCTCACTTAGATCATTGCCATATTTATTTGGCACACCACTGCAGTTACGTTAGATCACTCAGAGAAAGATGTGAGACAAGCATCAAGTGACTTAATCTCTTAATCTGAAATTCTGAGTAACATACCCATAACAAATTATGGATATGTTCTTCTTCTTTTTATGTTTTTTTTGTGTGTGTGTGTGTGTGTGTGTTGTTGTCGAGACCCAGGCTAGAGTGCCATGGCCTCATCATAGCTCATAGTGATGCAGGGCAAGATGGCACCAGGACCTGCCACCTGAACCCTAGAAGTGTTGATAATGTGGCAGATGGAGGAGCCAACTTGATATCCTGCCAGACACCTGAGGGGGAGACACTGGTGCTGTGAGGTCTCCTCCAGGTACACTCCTGACTGGTCAATTTCATGTCAGTTTCTAAGGCCTGAGAGCTCATTGGATAGCTAGCTATAACTGAGAGGACCTACGCTCAAAAGTTCTGGCAAAACAACCCCCCTGCCACTATATAACCCCCAGAGCAGAGAACCCTAAGACAGACCTCAAAGAGAGAGCAGGAGAGCTTGTTCCCCTCCTGGGTTCTATCTGCCAGGAGGTTTGGTTTTTTGTTCCTTAACTAAATCCTGACTTACTACAGATCTTGTGGTCCCTCGATTCATTCTTTGAATCACTGAAACCAAGAACCTGAAATCCAGTATCAACAGAGACCTCAAACTTTTGATCTCAAATGATCATCCTGCCTCCAGTTCCCAAGTGGCTGGGACTACAGGCACCTGCTACAACACCCAGCTCATTTTTCTGTTTTTCATGAAGGTAGAGTCTTGCTCTTGCTCAGGGTGGTCTTGAACTCATGAACTCAAGAAATTCATCCACCTTGGCTTCCCAGAGCAGTGAGATGGATTACAGGCATGAGCCACCTCATCCAGCCTTATCGATAAGTTCCTAATTCTTTTCAGCATGCTAAATATAAATGTGGCTAGTTTCATCAAGTTAAGACTGTTGGCAGTTTATAATTCAAGAAAAATATATTATATATGACCAATAGAGTATAGAATTTGAATTTTATTTTTGATTTCATTTATTTTTAAAGTAAGCGCCAATTACATGAGATCCGCAGGTATGTTGAGTCAGCTATAAATTCTTTCCTTAGAAAAAGTTGGATATATTCATTGCATTATGACAAATACTTCCTTAAATCTATATATTCTCTCTTAACATCCAGACATTATGCTTTCTCATTTAGGCAACAGAAAAATTTACACAGTTTAATGCAAGTCACCTATCTGTATAAGAAGAGAAATATTTCTTGGTGTCAGTGCTTAGGAAGGCAATCAATCTTTATATATAATGATGCATCTCTACCAGACAAATAGGTATTATCCAGATATATTATTTGAAATGTCACATTCCTTCTCCCCAAAATGACCTAGACCCCATCCCTCCAACCCACAATTATACATAATATTACTGTTATGATAGGAAGCTCATGAGATTGGCAATTCTTTAAGCAGCTTTGTATCTTTAACCAGGAACTTTGTAACTTTTCCACTAATTGTGGTATTGCAGCAGCTTTAAAATGCCACATATTGGCTTTATTTATAGGTTCTGAAAATGTGTTATTTTGCATTACCAACTCTAGCTAAGGATGCAATTTATAGGCACCTGGCAAACTGACAGGTTGTGACTAAGATAAATGAAATGACATAATAATTTCATGTCTTCATTGATACATGCTTATTATTGATTCCATAGCTTAATTTTCTTACTTCATAAGCCAGGCTCTTCCTCCATATAGATTAGTTGTTTTTTAAGTTCTGAATGCCTAAGACTCAATCATCTGTGAGAATTTGTAAAGTGAAAGAAATACTGTTCCTGTTTTCTGCTATTGATTGAAAAGAATTGTCAAACAAAAATATTATACAATGCAAATCTGTAGTGTTCTCTCTGTGAGCTTGCAAACACTTAGTTATTTTGTTTATAATAAGTTTCACAAGATTAGAAAATCAATTTGACAGATGATCAATGTCAGATCTATTGAAAACTGCAAGAAAAAATAAAATACCTAATCAGTACGTTGAAAGCATGTCCGTGGTTAAAAACTTACTGTAAAAGTCACCTTGGTTTGAAAATGTACTTAAACATCAACCTCACATTAGCTAGTGAGAGATAGTTTTAAAATGTCTAAAGTACATGATAAGGCCAGGTGCGGTGGCACATGCCTATAATCCCAGCATTCAGGAGGCTGGACCCTCAGGTGGGTGGATCACCTGAGCTCACAGGTTGGAGACCAGCCTGAACCAGAGTGAGACTTCATCTCTAAAAATAGCCAGGTGTTGTGGCAGGTGCCTATAATCCCAGCACTTGGGAGGCCCAGGAGGCCCTGAGCTCACAGGTTCCAGACCAGCCAGAGTGAGACCTCATCTCTAAAAATAGCCGGGTGTTGTGGCAGGTGCCTCTTACCCCAGCTACTTGGGAGGCTGAGGCAAGAGAATCACTTAAGCCCACGAATTTGAGGCTGCTGTGAGCTGTGATGCAACAGCACTCTACTAAGGGCTACAAAGTGAGACTGTCTAAAAATAAAAAATAAAATAAAGTACATGATAAAACAACTATTTATAATGACAAATATACTCTTAACATTGATTTGTTCCTATAATATTTTAATTATTAGAGATTGTTAATAATATATTAAAACCAGGCTTCAAGGTACATTTTTATTCAAACTGAATTCACTGAAATATATAAATATATTTAAAAATACACACACATATATATTCTGGGTACTATTTGATTCTTTTCAACTACTAATCTCTTCATGCCTTTGTTTCCTAATATAAACTATTCATGGCTTACTGAATTCAGTGGAGTTTACTTTCAAGACAAAAACTATTAGTGCTTTTCTTTAAAAAATAGAAATAATGTAGAATAAATAGAGCGTCTATATTGTAACTATTCTTGGATATTTTTTAAATTTCTTTTTGAAAAACATATGTGATTGTCAATATATCACTTTATTATAACCAAAACATGTTAAAATAAATTGCAAAGTTTAATGTATTATTTGCAAAGATTTAAAAATGAACTGTGAATATTTACTACTATGAAAATTAGTATTCTATTTTTATGATGTGCAAGACTCATGTACCACTTTATGCTAACTAGTATGTGATAGTTATGTACTTTCTAAATAGTTGAAAAT
>NW_003852430.1:10021241-10055705 GCF_000181295.1 Otolemur garnettii | reverse complement strand
ATTTACCTCTCACATGTAGTACTAGCCTAGATATATATGTGTGAGTAAAGAATAAATTGTTCCTTTTATTTCTATAGAATAAGCATATTTCTAACCCTTTAAATTAAAAATAATATTTTCAGATTCTATTCTTATTGATTCAAATAGTTTATAATGTTAATAAAAGATTTCTTTCAATAATTTACCCTGTCACTAAGTCTCCAATACCATCAGTTTTAGCTTCAATTATGTACCTCTTGAGGTACAGAGTCTCACTATGTTGCCCTTGGTAGAGTATGGTGGTGTCACAGCTCACAGCCACCTCAAACTCTTGGGCTTAGTGATTCTCTTGCCTCAGTCTCCCAAGTAGATGGGACTTCAGGCTCCTGCCACAACGCCCAGCTAGTTTTTATTACAATTGTCATTGTTGTTTAGCTGGCCCAGGCTGGGCTCTAACCCTCCAGCCTCAGTGTATGAGGCTGGCACCATAACCACTGTGCTACAGTTGCCGAGCCAGGTCCCAAATTCTTAATACTCAATATGATTCCATTAACTTTTATTCATTTAATTACTGAACTTTTCAGAAACAGAGGATGTGATTTATAATAGTGATAGCAACAAAGAAAATCAAAGCTATTATTAAAAACATTCTACAAAATTAATAAATGTGTACTCTCAAAATAAATTATTCAAATAAGCTCAAAATTGCCATTTTGAGGATTGTTTAATAGCCTTATAGCATATTTAATAACATTTAGAATACAATTCATTTTACTTTGTACCACTTTGCATTCTAAACAAAATAGAGTAGTAATAAAGACATTTAGATAAAAAACATAATTTTGGATTTTACCAAGTTGTGACATTTTAATATATGAGGGCTGTCCAGAAAGTATTCATCCCAGTACTAGGAAAAGTAGCTTTACTTAAGGCCGGATACTCTAACAGCCCTCATGTAACTAAAAATTTGTCTCAAAGTGTTTAGGCACAAATGCCTCCAGGTATCATGGTTAGTAATTTTGAATAATAAAATAGAAGTTTTAACTTTCATCTCAATATTCACTATTGAAAGCAGAGGTAGTCTTTGTTTTATAGGATCGCTGAGTTGTTAGAGTTGAATTTTCTAATGAAAGAGCATGTAAAGTTGAAAACAAGATGAAATAGTTAAATGCTGAAGTTATTATCAAATATTTATATATATGATAGCAAATCAAAACAAAACATGTATTTTTCCTTCTTAAATGCACCTTAATGTTTACAAATAAACTTTTTCATATTTAGATTGTCTATAGATATAGGTTTGTTTCGTGCTGGGAAAATTAGTTGTCAATTTATTTCAAAAAGCTGAAAAGTAGAGGGTCTTTGACATTGACATTTAAGTAAATTGTTAAGATTTTTTTCTATGTGACTCATTTCATCATATGTCATATTCAAAGGAAGAAATTTCCAATTGGACTGTTAGTCTATAGGCTCTGAAATACTGTCTTGGGCTTATCTTTTATCCTATATATGTAACCCTGCATTTTTTAGTATGTAATTTTTCAAACCGTGCTGTATTCTTTGCAAGTACTCCCTGTGCTTCTGCTCACAAATTATTCCATTGCAATTTTTCACGCTTTAAAGATGTTTAAATCTCGATACTCTTTTTTTCAAAAACACAATATTGACAATATGTGGTTGATCAATCATTTACCTCTCACATGTAGTACTAGCCTAGATATATATGTGTGAGTAAAGAATAAATTGTTCCTTTTATTTCTATAGAATAAGCATATTTCTAACACTTTAAATTAAAAATAATATTTTCAGATTCTATTCTTATTGATTCAAATAGTTTATAATGTTAATAAAAGCTTTCTTTCAATAATTTACCCTGTCACTAAGTCTCCAATACCATCAGTTCTAGCTTCAATTATGTACCTCTTGAGTTTTGCCTGTGTCACTACCCACTTTCAGGTATCCCACGTCTCTCAGCTAACGCATTGTAATGCCCTCTGCATAGACTCTATTTATATACACAGCACAATGCTGTAGTGTCTTGTGAAAGAACAGATGGCAATACTTTCCTGCCTTAGAAACACAACATTATGTTGTATAAGTAAACATTCCTTGGAAAAACTTTCAAAGACTTTTAATATGGATTCATCCTCATTTTACAATTTCTTTAACAAACATACGAGATACCCTCCCTATTTATGTGACGTGTTTTTGTACATGTTAGATAGATAGATAGATACGTAGACATACATATGTAATGTTTGTGCACAAAGGTGCATACAAGCACAAGTGCACAAGTATATACATACACAACCACATAATCACATCAGTGCACCACCTAGACGTCCTTAACTTTATAATCAAAGAGTCATTGAATACCACAGGAAAAATGCAAATGTTTCAACAAATTGGAGAAGGATTTAATTTAAATCTTTTGCTTCCCAGACTGGATTTCTGAAGAAGCAGAGTCAGACATTAGTATGACTTAAGGTCTCTTGGAATTAACCTCTGTGGAAGGGCAGAGAAGGAAGTTAGAGAAGAAGGGCTCTGTGACAGTCTAAATAGTAACCTCTAATACATCCCTTCTTGTTTCAAGGATAGGAGAGGGGATTAGGTTTTTTAAACATCTGCTTCTGATATGGGTGTTTCAGGTTCTTGGTCTCCGCAATTCGAAGAATGGATCACGGACCACAGCCTCAGAGGTAAGACAGGGTTTATTCACAGAAACAAAACCTACAACTTAGAAAAAAAACCCACTTCTGGCAGAGAGAACTCTGCAGGAGAACAAGCTCTCCTGCTCCTTCTGCAAGGTCTGTCCTGGGGCTCTCTCTCAGGGGTTTATATAGCCGCAGGTGTTTGTTTTGCTGAACTCAAGGTTAACTTTTAGGGTGTGGGTTTTAGGCAGTTACAGCCAGTCACGGAATCCCCATCAAGGTGTCTGAACTCTCAGGCCCTGGAAACTCACAGGAGGAGACAGCCAGGGCCATCCGTGAAATTGACCAGTCAGAAGTGCAAGGGGTGGAGACAGCAAGGGGCCAGTGTCTCCCCCTCAGGTGTCCGGCCCTTCCAGCAAGCCGGCTCCCCCTGCCACTGCAGCATCAACACCACCAGCGCTAAGGTGGCAGGTCGTGGTGCCACCTGTCCCGCATCACTTCCATCTGTCATTCCATGTAGGGTGCCTGGGAAGGGCATGATCTTTGCCAAGGCCACACCCTTCAGGTGGAACAGTTCCTGAGGTTGAGTAACATGGACAGATAGCGCATTTGTCTGTCAGCGCACGGACTACAGCTGGGGAAATAAGTTCTTTAGTCCGGAAAGGGAATCTGGGAAGAAAACCATACGGTCCACTCTACTTTAGAGCAGTAGCCAAAATACTCAACATGAATTTAGGGATGACAATATTACTTTTGAATTGTTGAAAGTATTGTGATTTTAAAGAAAATACATTGTACCCTCTAGAATGTGAATAATTCACTCAATACATAAAAGATATTAAAAATATCACAAAAGAAAATACAATATTTGGACATATTGATTGTTCTCTTTCACATGCCCACATCCTATCACCTTCTTCTGCTATAACCACAGTAAAGAAGTTAAAAATATAACAAAAATAAAATACTGAAGCAAATATCCCAAATGATTAATTTATTGAGTGGGGCAGGGAAGGTGAATTCTGAGATACAAATACAAAACTACTTTCTCCAGACTCTGCCTTCATGTCTATTCTATTAAATCCCTTTGCTTAATTCTAAGTAAATCCAGTGGATTTCCAATCAATTTCAGTTACCTTTTAATAAGGTAAGTCTGATACACACAGTCAGTCATTAAAATGTCTAGTTCATCTAAACAAAAAGTCAATCTGGCATCATATTCACAGATAGCCTCTGTCTTCCCCAGCACAGGCTTGACCCTGATTCCAGGCTTAGGGACCTGCAGATGGGAGGAACAAAGGCATTAGGGACAGGGTGCTGCCGCAGTGTGGCCATCAGTCAGGGGGAGCCTTTCTTTCATCTGTCATGCTCTTTGTTCTTTGGAAGTGCTGGGAAAACTTTGGCCCCACAAAGTTGCCTGGTACATATATAAGGTCCTTCCTCAGTGACATATGCAGAAGTCTTGTCTTTGTACCATTTCATCCCCACTCCCACCCCCTTATGATTTGGACCATGGAAAAATAACAAGAGCCAAGCTATCATCTGCACCATGCCCACAGTCCATGGAAATCTTGTATATCCTTTCACTGCCAAATGCCATGGAGACATTTGTTTAACTGCTGACCCTCTCTCCTCTTCCTGCCCTGGAAAGCTTCTCCAAATGCACTCCTGACTTTAGACTCCTATAGCAGAAAACAAGGTCATCTACGTGTATTCTCAAACTCCCTGGAACACACACCAGGATCTCTCCAGAACTATCAGGCCACACTCCATTCATGCATCATACAGAGCCTGCGTATTTCTGTGGCTCAGGAAGCCTTGGGTAAGACAGAAAGTGCCCTGCCTGCAGATCCCCGCCCTGCAGGCTTCCTCCTTGGAACATTCTCCCATCCTCCGCTGGAAGAGGAGAGCTCCTCCCCATCCCATCTCCCAGAGAAAATCACACAGCTTTCTTTCAGCTTACGAATTCCCTTCAAATAACCTATTTAAAATTCCATTATTCTCTTATATAGGTTGGGGAGATAAGAGGATTTGCTATTTTTATAAATCCTACTTGACTGCACCTTGCACCATTATTTAACATAGACAAATGTCTGTCTCCAGTTGTTTGCAAGTTTTGTCTTATCATAATTTGAAGACAGTAAAGCAGTCCTCTTTATCATACTTTCACATCCCCACCCCCCAAAAAAGTGCTTGTACAAAAATTGATTGGCAAATACCATGACTTAAATAAATTCAAAGATAATGACAATTAGTACATAATGCACTAAAAGATAAACAGAAATCAAAAGTCAAACTCTTTCCTCTTCTTTCTTTTTCCTGCAGTTTTTGGCTGGGGTTGGGTTTGAACCCACCACCTCTGGTATATGGGGCCGGCACCCTACTCTTTTGAGCCATAGGTGCCACCCCAACTCTTTCCTCTTTTAACAGTGCTGATAATCCTTGCTAAAAATATGGCCTGAAATGGGAATTATTATAAAGAAAAAGAAGTAAAAACATGGTATCGTTGATTTACACTACTTGTACCTAACTTACTTGGTTTTGACTATACATGGTTGAGAGGGAGCGTGAATAAATTCAAATAGCACTGGGAATGTTCCCTGCCATTCTGCTGAGCGTATGTTCCAGACCCAGTGAGTTGTGCAAGAAAATATGAATCTGCTGTTCCCTCAATCCTCGTCAGTTCCAGCTCATGACCCTGACAGTGTGAGCTTCACTCAGCGTTGAATGTCCTGCCAGTTTTTAAAAACACAGCACTTATTTTAATAAAACATGGACCCTAAACAGAAGCCACTGCTTCATCTGATATTTTTCTTAGGAAGTGCTTAACTGTTTCAACATAGCGGGAAAAGTAGTGCTGTGCCTTTTGAAAGACAGGATGTGGGTCTTCAGCATGACACCTTTTTAGAAACTGGCAGACATAATTTTTACTTTAGAATATTTTTCTTTACATGTGCTGACTTTGAAACCTAAACTCTGGTGAAGATAGGAGGCTGCCGTGCAAACTGTTTTGGAGACAATTTGATAATTTGTACCCAGGGTCATAAAAATACACCAAATATATATTTGGAATGAATGTGCCATGGCAAAAGAGAGTTTGAGATTTTACATTTCCCTGAGTTCACTCAAAATGATGGTGGTTTATAGTCTGTGTAGAGTATTGCCTCATTTTAATCTAATTAACTGTTCAGCTATCGAAGTAACCGTTCTGAAATTCAAAATCTGAACATGGTACTCCCCTACTTAAAATGCTTACATGTTACCCCATCATCTATAAGTAAAGCCCAGTTTACTCATGGTGGTCCATGCTTTTCTTTCTTATATAATCCTATTTACTTTTCTAGGTAATTCTAGAAACTTCCAGATGGTATTTAAAGTTCCCCCAGATACTCCACAGTAATGCTATTTGGTTTTGTTTTGTTTTTTTTTTCCTTTCTGGGTCACTATACACAGGGCTTGTCCCCCCTTTGATGAATTTAACATGATTTCCCTGTGATTTCTCTGAATGTGGCACATAATTAGCAAGTTATTTAGCTACTGTATTGGAGCTCTGGAAGAGCAAGGTCTTACTGTACTTTAATCTTCCAATCGTGTTCAGAGCATATGATATGTATCGAGATCAAAAAGAAATGTTTTGCTGAAAACACAATTGAATAAGTTAATAATTGACCTAACAATAAAAATATTTGAATTTTCATTTCAGGAAATAAAAATAAATACATTTTGATGTTTTGAAATTATTAATCACCAGATGAACAAATATGTATTGCTCACATTGTGAGAATTATCTCTTAATTATAAAATTGCCTATGAGATATGTGTTCTGATAGCAAAGAGCCTGGGAGGATAGAAATAAGAGTCTGCCTCTGACAAGACAGTGGATGTATCTCCTAATGAGGATAATGAGGATTATGTTTCCCCCTCCTCTGGGGCAAAAATTGAACAAGATTGCTAAGAGCGCCCTTATGGAACTGGAGTTTGCTAAGCTCGTATTCCTCAGCAGTGATGGAAAGCCACCACTAGTCCAGAATCCACCCGGGCCTCTCCTCATTTTCCACAAGGGACATGAGAATGTCAAATAAAAGTAGCATCTGACAGTGAAACAGGAAAGAAAAACTTTATTGGACATTATTGGCATATTTTTGTGTGCTAACAAGCTGACTGATGGATGATGCCCGGGCAGATGGATGAGGGCCAGCCATCATAAAGACCAGTGTCTCATTACAGGGTGAGGACTTTCAGCTTCAGCTTCAACCCATAAAGAGGGGAGTGGAGCTGAAGGTTAACCTGATAGCCAATAGCCGGTGATTTAATGAATCATGCTTACATCATGAAGGCTCCACAGAGTCCCAAAGGACAGGGCTCAGAGAGCTTCCTGATGGCTGAACCCATAGAGGTTCCCGGAGGGTGACACACCCATCCAGGGAGATGATGTGCACTCTAAGACCTTTGCTACAGACCTTGCCCTATGAATCTCTTCATGTGTATCCTTTGTAACACCCT
Source organism: Otolemur garnettii (assembly GCF_000181295.1). Lineage (NCBI taxonomy): Eukaryota > Metazoa > Chordata > Mammalia > Primates > Galagidae > Otolemur > Otolemur garnettii. The sequence goes on along the minus strand of NW_003852430.1, from coordinate 10,048,572 downwards.
TTATAATGGACCACTGAATGTAAGTGTTTCCATGAGTTCTGTGAGCCACTCTAGTTCATTAATCCAACCCAAGGATGGGATCATGGGAACCCTGGTTTATAATCGCCAGTCAGTAGCACAGGTGAAACAATCAGGGACATGCAGGTGGCATCATAAATGAGACGCAGTCTTACGGGACCTAGTCCTCTGCCTGAAGGATCTGACACCATCTCCAGATAGATAGTGTCCAAATTGAATGAAGTTAGAGGATTGCAACTGGGGTCCGCCACAGAATTAATTGCCTCCATGCCAGTTGTTAAAAGCCCCATACATCTGGTGTCAGAGCATATTGTGAGAATATAGGGGAAGAAACAGAGGTTTTCTATATTTTTATCACCCCTACCCTAAAGACCATATTTTCTTATTTACAGAGAAACAGTGAGGTTTGGGCATCAAAATAACTATTTATTGTTAGTAAACTAAATTAATAAGAAAAATTACTTAATTATCCATAAAATTAAATACAAACTTTACAGTAAAAACTATATCAAACAAATAAAATATAAATCTGTATTTATAATTTGACAAGTATTTGTCATTACCTTGTACATAATAAAATACTGAAATTGAACTCAAAATATAAATTCAAGTCCATCACAAGGCTAAGACTAACCTAAACACATTAGTCTCTAAACTTTCTTTATTCCCTTTAAATAGATAATGAAAGGATCTCAAATTATTGATGTAGGCATAGGAAAAAAGTTCATTTTTCTTAAATCTTAGAGAACAGAATGAACCCCAGTTTATTATATCGTCATTACCAGAATTTCAAGCTTTTATATTTTTTTCCTATACTACTGAGTGAATAAAAGGATGGCAATTTTAAAATGCTCAAAACCATCACTTTATGCTTTTCAAAATTAATCTTTTTCTGAAGTTGAAAAGTAACAATATTGTCATTAGGATACTAAATAATGTTGGGCTTGGTTGGAATTTTCAAATCCACCTCATAACTGATAACCTGTAAACTGTACTAACTGTCTAGACCTGAAGATAATGTCGTCAGCTGTGACTGGTAAGATTAGAAGCGTCACTGCAAACAGTGAGCCAACTCTGAAGTCATGATCAAGTGAAACGAAGGATTTAACTTCAGTGTATGTCAGTTGGGTTAAGAACTTTGGCTCTTTTGTGTGTGAAAACTTGGGAGCTGAAATAATAAATATAAATATAAACTTTTATATATCGAAATTCCACAAGTTTTTCTGTGTGTTAAGTTGAAGCTGGGAAGAATATTTAAAACCCAGATTCCTGGGTGTTGTGATCATGAGTCTGATTCAGCAGGTCTGGAGACGTTCTCAGGTATCTGACTTTCTATTCCTTCAGAGGCGTACTGTAGATCACACTTTAAGAAACATTAGTAAAAACAAAAAACAAATAAACAAAAAAACTGTTGAAAGACATAAGATTAAAACAGATTAACCTATTCACAAATAATTCACGAATACTTCAGGATGCAGCTTCCTTTACTACACTCCAGTGATTTTCTTGCTTGCGAGTTTGTCTTAAAATGGAAGATTTTATCAGTGTTAAAAAACACACGTAATGTAGTATCTACCCTATTAAGAATTTTTTAAATGTGTAGTTCAGCAGTGTTCATCGTATACACGGTATTGTAGAACAGGCCTCTTGAACATTTTCATCTTCTGGGACTTAAACTTTGTACTCATAACACAGTAACTCCCCAGCTCCTCATTCCCCTAGGCCCTGGAAATCACAATTCTGTTTTTTTTCATCTATGAGTTTAACTATTTTTAGTGCCTAATACAAGAGGAACAGTATCTGTCCTGAGATGGTTTTATTTATTTTTCACTTAGCATGATATACTAATCCATACTTATTCACATTACAACACACAAAAATATGTCCCTTTTAGACACATGGCCCACAAACATGAAAAAATGTTCAATTTTACTAATCATTAGGGAAATGCAAATTAAAATATTATCTTACCCCTGTTACAATGATTTTTATTAAAAAGTCCAAAAACAGGCTTGGTGCCTGTGGCTCAAGCAGCTAAGGCGCCAACCACATACACCTAAGGTGGCGGGTTCGAATCCCCAGCCTGGGCCCACCAAACAACAATGATGGCTGCAACCAAAAAATGGCCAGGCATTGTGGCGGGCACCTGTGGTCCCAGCTACTTGGGAGGCGGAGGCAGGAGATTCGCTTGAGCCCAGGAGTTGGAGGTTGCTGTGAGCTGTGATGCCATGGCACTCTACCCAGGGGGATAGCTTGAGGCTCTGTCTCAAAAAAAAAAAAAAAAAAAAAAAAAAAGTCCAAAAACAATAGATGCTGGTGTGAGAGAAAGGAGCCCTTATGCAGTGTTGGTGGGACTGAAAATTAGAACAACCTGTATAGAAAATAGTGTGGAGATTCCTACCCTTCCTTATAGCAATCCCAATACTGGGTATCTAACCAAAGGAAGTCATTGTATCAAAAAGACGCCTGCCTTCAAATGTTTATTGCTGCACAATTCATAGTTGCAAAGATGTGGAATCAACTCAAGTGTCCATCAGTTCATGAGTGGATGAACAAAACGTGGTTTGTGTATACGATGGAGGGCTGCTCAGCCACAAAAACAGGATTAATTAAATCTTTTTGCAATTTTTTTTAAGTCTTTGGTACCTAGATCATAAATACATTTATGCCATTATAGGATTCAATGTGATGATTATTTGTACAAATTGGAATGTTTACATCCTATTAAACAACCTAGCCTTCACCACTTTTACCCTATTACAGGATTAAAACATTTATGCTCTACAACTGATAGATCCAACTTGTACTGGCAACATGCACATCTTTTTAGAATTTGAATGGAACTAGAGACCTTTATACTAACTGAAGTATCTCAAAAAAAAAAAAAAAAAACCACAAGTACTCGCTAATAAATTAGAAACAAGGGGCACACAAGTTGCAGAGAGAAATAAAAGTCATTGAAAATTAAGCAGGAGGGAGGAGAAATAAGGGAAGGGAAAAAAATCTGCCTAATGGGTACAATGATCACTATTCAGGCGATGGACTGACTTATAGCCCTGATTCAAGCATTATAAAAGCTATCCAGGTAACAAAAATTTTTATACCACTTAATATTTTAAAATTATATTTAAAAGCTTGATTTCTTTTTTCAGGCTAAATAACATTCTATTTTACGCACACGCACACACACACCAGGGCTGTCCGTAGAGTCTCTAGCCATGGTTAACACTGTTCTTCATATTATATGGCTGGAGACTTTCCAGACAGCATTATATCATTTTCTGATCCACCTGTCAGTGGGCATTTATGTCGTTTACACTTGTGAGCTACTGTGAATAAGGCTGTAATGAACATGAAAGTCCAGATATCTCTTCAAGATCCTGTTTTCAGTTCTTTTTAATAAGTACCCAGAAATGGGAAATCTAGATAATATAGCTATTTTAAAATTTTTAGATACCACCACTCTATTTCTCATATGCACAGCATCATTTTACAATAGTACCAAGATTGCCTAAAGGTTTTATTTTTTTTCACACATATTTTCTAGGTTTTTTTTTTTCTTTCTTTTTTTTGAGAGGGGGAGGAGTCACTGGCTATCCTATCAGGTATTAGCTAATATCTCACTGTGGTTTTGATCTTTATCTTACTGATGATTATTGATGTTGAACATATTCTCATAAAGGTATTGGACATGTGTATGACTTCTTTGGAGAAATGTCCTATTATTCATGTCTTTTGCTCATTTTTAAAATTGGGTAATTTGTTTTTTCCTATTGAATTTTAGGAGTTGGAGTTCCTCATATATTTGCATATTAACTTTTTCAGATGTATGTATTGCAAATATTTTTTCCTATTTCATAGGTTGCCTTTGCACTGTGTCGATTGATTACAACAACATGGATAAAACTGGAGGACATTATGTTAAGTGAAATAAACCAAGCACAGAAAGACAAATTTCATATGTCCTCACTCATATGTGGGAGCTGAATATTAAAAACAATAGATTTCATTGAGACAGAGTAGAAAGATGAATACCAGGGACTAGGAAAGATAGTGGGAAGGTAGGAGGATAAACTGTGGATGGATAATGGTGTAAAAATATAATTCGATAGTTAGGTAAGAGTATTTGATAGTACAGCCGAGTGACTGTAATCAATGAATTAGGGTAAACTTTGCTATGTAGAATCTTTTTAGTTTTACACAGTCCCATGTGCTTATTTTTGGTTTGTTCTCTATATCTATAAAATCATTGCCTAGACCAATATTATGAAGATTTTCCATTATGTTTTCTTTCAGGAATTTGATAGTTCAAGTCCTTATCTATTTTGATTTAATTTTTGTTTGTGTTGTAAGATAAGAGCCCAATTTAATTCATTTACATATGAATATCCAATTTTTCCCAAACCCATTTGTTGAAGATAAGTGTTGGTTCAACACTGGGTGTTATTGTTAGCATCCATATTGAAAATCAGTTGGTTATATATGCATAGGCTTATTTCTGGACACTCTTTTCTGTTTTGTTGGTCGGTATGTCTGCCTTTATGCCACTACCATAATGTTTTGATTATTGTAGCTTTGTATTATGTTTTGAAGTTAGGCATCTAGTTTTGTTCTTTCTCAAGATTGTGTGACTATTGGAGGTCCTTTGTGGTTCCTTATGAATGTTAGGCTAATTTTTCTGTATTTCTTAAAAAAACTCTAATGGCATTTTGATGGTATTGCCTTGGAGTTACAGATCACTCTTGGTAGTATTGACAGTTTGGCAATATTAAGTCTTCTAATATTAGCACAGGATGTCTTTTCATTTATTTGTATCTTCTATTACTTTCATTAATGTCTCATAGTGTTTCATTTTATTGGTTAACTTTATTTCAAAATATTTTCTTCCTTTTGATATTATTGTAAATAGTGTTAATGTTTAAATATCCTTTTGAAATTGCTATTTGTTAGTGTATAGTGATACAACTGATTATATATGTTGATGTTTTATCTTGAAACTTTCCTGAGTTTATTCATTAGTTCTTTCTTACAGTTTTTGTATGGGATCTAGTTTTTTTTTTTTTTTAATAGGAGATCATGTCCTCTCTGAATAGAGATAATTTTATTTTTTTTTGCCAATTGGGTTGTCTTTTTTTTTTTTTTTTTCTTGCATAACAGCTGTAGCTAGGTTTATGCTGAAAAGAAGTGGTAAGAATTAGTGTCTTTGCCTTGTTCCTCATTTTAGCAGAAAAATTTTCATTTTATCCTGAATGAGTAGTCTTTAAATATACAATAGTACCTCTGTTACACTGAGGTATTTTCTTGCAATTCCTAATTTGTTTAATTTGTTGAATTTCTTATTATAAAGGAATCAATTTTTTCCCCTTCATCTGTAAAGATGATCATGTGAATTTAGGCTTCATTCTGTAAATAAGGTGTATCATATTGATTGATTTTCATATGTTCCACTATCTTGCATCCCTGAGATAAATCTACCTGCTCAAAGTTTATGATCCTATTCAGGAAATATTGAATTTTGTTTGCTAGGATTTTGTTGAGGATTGTTGGATTTATATTGATCAGGGATACTGAAATGTGGCTTTCTTGTTTTTGTTGTGTCTTTGTCTAACTTGGAATCAGAATAAGATTGGCCTAATGAAGTGAGTTTGAAAAACTATCTCCTCTTCAATATTTTAGAAATTCTACAAGATTGGCATTGACTTCTTTAAGTATTTGATAGAATTCTCTAGTGAAGCCAACAGATCTTGGACTTTTTTCTGTTGAGAGATCATTGATTACATAATTTTCTTACTAGATAAAGGTCCATTCGCCTTCTCTATTTCTTTATGATTACTACTCAGTAGGTGGTATTTGTCTTGGAATTTATCCGTGTCTGCTATGTTATTAAATTTGTAGGTGCATAGTTTTTCTTAGCAGTCTTTTATCATATTCTTTTTTAAAAATCTGTGCATTAGTTGTAATGTCTTCTATTTTATTTATAATTTATTTCAGTATTCCCTTTTGTTTCTTAGTCTAGCTAGTGGTTCATCAATTTTTTGGTATTTTCAACAAACCAGTTCTTAATTTTATTTATTTTTCTATTATTTTTCCATTTCAAATTTCATTTAGTTCTGCTCTATTTTTTATTATGTGCTTACTTCTGATAACTTTGCTTGTGTCTTTTTCTGGTGTCTTGCAGCATACAAGTCATGTTATTCATTGCTCTTTCCTATTTTTAATGTCAGGGTTCATCACTATAACCTCTTGGTACTACTTTTGGTGCATCTCATATGTGTTAATATTTTGTGTTTTCATTTTTGTTTCTCCCAAGATATTTCTTAATTCCCCTTTTTATTTCATCTTTTGCCCATTGGTTGATCAAGAGTGTGTTATTTAAATTCCTTGTATATGTACAGTTTCCAGTTCTCCTTCTGGTATTAATTTCTTATTTCATTAAATCCCATCAAAAAAAGATACTTAATGTTATTTCTGTTTTCTTAAATTTGTTAAGACTTGTTTGGGGACTATAGGGTATTCTAACCTAGAGAGTGATCTGCGTACACTTGAGAAGAATGTGGATTCTGCAGATTTGGGGTAGACTGTTCTCTGAATGTCACTTAGAGCCAATTGGTCCATAGTGTTTTTCAAGTCCACTTTTTCTTTATTGATCCTATGTTTGATTATCCTATACACAATTGAAGGTGTGATATTGCATTTTCTGCTATTATTAGGTTGCTATCTATTTCACCCCTCTGTTTTGTCAGTTTGCTTTATATATTTGGATAGTCTGATAATGGGTGCATATGTATTTACAGTTGACATGTTTTCCTGATGATTTCACCCTTTTATAAACTCTGTTTTGTCAGATATGATTATAGCTCTCATGCTCTCTTCTCTTTTGCTTACCATTTACATGGAATATCTTTTTTAATCCTTTCATTTTTCTTAAGTATGTTATAGTGAGTGTATAGTTGGATATTGTTTCTTTTTATTCATTTATCCACTGTGTGTGTTTGATTGTGGAGTTACATCCATCCATATTTAAAATATTTATTGACAGAGAGGATTTACTGTTGCCATTTTGTTGATTGGTTTCTGTCTTATTTTTTAATTTTTTTCCTCTCTTGCCATCTTGCTTTGTATTTTATTGATTTCTTATTTTGATTCCTTTCTCATTTTCCTTGGGGTATCTCTGATAGATATTTTTTGTCAGTTATCATGAAGCTTCCAAATAACATCTTATAATTATAACAATTTATTTTAAACTGGTGACTTAAATTGCCTACAAAAACTCTACACTTTTACTTTCAACGCATATACTTTATATTACTCTTGGCACAAATTACATCTTATATTATGTATTATTTAATACATTTGAGTTACATTTTCTTTGATTATATGTTTAATTATATAACAGTTTTAAATGTGATTCATGTACCACCTTTACATTGTTATAGTATTGTCTTGGTTATATATTTTTCTTTACCAATAAGCTTTATATTTTTACATGAATTTTATAACTATGTAGATATCTTTTGTTTTAACTTAAAGGACTCCATTTAATATCTTTTGTAAGGCAGGTATAGTAAACTCTCCTGGCTTGCGTTTATCTAAGAATTTTTTAATTTTCTTTCATTTTTGATAGACATCTTTGCCCAGTGTGGAATTTTTAATAGGCAGGTGTTTTTCTCTTTTAGCATTTTTCATGTATTATGCTACTCTTTCTTGGCTTTTTAGGTTTATGTTGAGAAATCCTGACAGTTTTATAGAGGCTTTCTTGTATATAAGGAGTTACATTTCTCTTATTCCTTCAAAATTCCCTTTGTCTTTGACTTTTGACAATTTGATTATATTGGGTCTTACTATACTTGTCTTTTGAGTTTATCTCATTATACTTCTTAGATGTAGGTGTCCATTTTCCTTGTCTAGATTTAGGAAGTTTTCTGCCATTGTTTCTTCAAATAAGCTTTTTTGCCCCTTTCACTCTTTTCTTTCTAAAGCACTCGTAATGCAAATATTGGTTCCACTGATGGTGTCTCATCAGTTCTCTAGGATTTCTTTTCTTCTTCTTTTTTAATCTTTGGGTCATTTCAAATGACCTGTCTTCTAGTTAACTGATTCTTCTGCATGACTTATTCACTTGTTGAACCCCACTAGTGAATTTTCTAATTCAATCCTTATATTCTTTAGCTCCAAAATTTCTGTTCTTTCTGGTTATAGTTTCTATGTCTACCTACTATTTTTAACAAGCTCACTGAGCATCTCTATGGTAGTTATTTTGAATTCCTTGTCAGAAAATTCATATACTTTATTTCTTTAGCATTTATTTCTGGACAGTTTTTTGTTGTTGTTGTTGTTGTTGGAGGGGATATATGTTGCTTGGACCATGTGGCCAACCGTTAGATCCAACTGTTTCTTCATCTCTGCTATTACCTTGTGTTAGGTTATATGCATTTGGAAACACACGCCCCCTCCCCCCAATCTTTATGAATTGGCTTCAAGCAGGAAAAGTCTTTTACTAATTAGTCCAGCTGAAGATGTTAGGGGCCTGTCAAACATTTTCCATGAAATTGAGCTTGTAAATTTCCAATTAGAGAAGTTTGGCTGATTTCCTTCTGCAGGAACTTATAATTTCCTGCTCCCTCTGGTGTCTACCTCCAGTAATGAAGGTTCTATGATGTTTTTGTAAGCCACCCCTCTCTTCTTAGTTATCAGAAACTGATGTATACTGGCTTCTTTCGTTGCTCGGAGACAAGAAAGCAAGAAATTGTTCCTTCAAAACTCTCCTTGAAAATCAGGATATTTGAACCAACTTGCATTCTTTTCTTTACCCCTGGGGGACTGCTGCTTATAGATACACTCTGTCTGTTGTATTGTGGGTCCTCTAGAGATTTATTTTTTTCCCAGCAGCTTCAAGCATGCCAGATACTGTCAGCATTTCAAGTTAGATGAGACTCTGGTGAGCTGGGGTGAGGGGGATGACACCTAAGTGTGTGTGAGTTCAAACTGCTGCTTATCTCTCATTGATCCCTGGCCTGGCATCCTTTTCTGTCAGCACTTAGATTCAAACAAAACAGAAATTAGTCCCTTGGATAGTACCCCCTGAAATCTGAACATGAGACATAGGTTACAGTTTTTTTCCCTCCTCAGAGGGGAGCCAGGAGCTGGGAGCATTCTCCTGACTGCATGTTGCTGAAAAGGAGGAGGCACTTGGCAAGTGAGTGCCACAGATTTTCCTGTCAGCTTCAATGTGGCTGATATTGCTGTAGCCTGGCGTGTAGGAGTCTCTCAGCTGGTCTGTGGATTTATCACAAAAGAAACTGTTCAGCCATCTTCCTGGCTTTACCTCCCCCTCCCCCAGTAAAGAACAAAATTTGCTAGACGTTTTATTCTTATTTATTTTTGTGCCATGAAATCCTGACAGAATTTTTTTTCCATTAGTTATGTGAAATATAATAGTATTTTGTATTATTTTTCTCTTCAAAGTATATGCTGTTGTTTACTCCTCTTTTTAAGTTCACTAATGTGTAGAAAAAGAGGTTTAACTAATGAAATTTTAGAAAATTGAAACGTGAGTTTACTGCAGAAAAGATTTCATAATTTTCAGATATAATGCTTTTAAAATATGACACTTTGTATTTTAAAAATACATGTAAAAATAATAATTATAATAGAAACATTTATAAGTTTGATCATTCTGCTTCATGATTGAAAGAGAAACAGAACTGGTTTGAATTTAATGATCATACTACCATCTGGCATTTGTAATTTTGTAATCTCCACAGATGCTATTGGATGTGGGAGGCTGGGATAGGAGAAATAGAAAAGACAGGCATAAAATTAAAATATAACATGGTATAGAATCTTAAATCTTAAGTAGGCAGTTACCACAATAAGAACTATCCCTAGATTTAATTATCAGAGAGTGATTTTTAACAACATTTGAAAAGCTATATATGTCTAAAGGTTTTGTTCTTCAGAAGAAGGGTGGTTAAGTATGTCTTCCTGAAAATAAATATAGGTGTTTTTTGCATGTAATGTTTTTTCTCTTTTGTAAGATAGTTGTAACTGTGTCCAGGGAAACAAAGACAGCAACTCACTTGTTCCTTTCATGTTAAAGGAATATTGTGTCTAAATATGTAACAATGCAGAAGGAAATTTTAGTGCTGAGGGTAAAATGATCATTGGAAACGGCATTTATTTTGAAAAAAAAGAGAGAGAAATTAGTTCCTAACTTAAGTGGGTTTTGTTCTTGAAATAGATTACTGATCATCTGCTTCCTGTGAGTTTATAGTCATAATCATTTTCAGTTGTTCAAACTTCTCAGTACCTGGCAGGCACTGAGCTATCAACAGAGACTGTATGATTAACACATTCTTAAACTGTTAGACCTCTACTGACTCCATGAAAACGACAGACATGGGTGTCAATCAGGGTCCTGGCACAGGACAGAAGCTCAAAAGAATTAAATGTGATATTTCAACAAAAGAATTATTTACCGAAGTGTAAGCATGATAAGTATATTTCATCAGAATGGTGAAATCCCCAGTGATCAGCGACAGTGGGAATCCCTCATCACCCCTAATCCCCCAAAGGTAAGAGAAACTAAAAGGCGGATCCATGCGTAAGAACCATAAAATGTAGGTTTTGTGGTTCCGTAATTTATTTATAATGAAAGCATATTTGCATTTTGAGGAAAGATGCAGAAAATAGAGAGTAGTTGAACCATGACTAGTGTTCCGTAGACAGGAGTGGAAAACAGGATAGAGAAAGGCAAGCGTGAGATAGAAATAATTCAAGTCCTCTACTGAAACACAATGGAAGGACAGACAGAAAAGTGTAGGGCTCATCTTGCTGAATTTGTTCTAATTTCTCAGGTGAAAGCATAACTTATGAGTTACACAGTTTAAATGATGATGATGGTGAGTAGAAGGCAGAGGGAAGTCACGGTGACAGTAAATCATTTTATTAGAACTAACTATATGCAAGGTATGACTAGCTATCAGAATTGCGTGCTTTAGATGCCATTATTGTCGTCATTTGATAAGAGAGAAAACTGAGAGGTGGAGAGTTGAATCTATTTCCCCAGGTTGCACTATTCCTATGCAGCAAAGTCATAGTTGACTCACATATGCACAACGGTTTCGCTGTTTTGCTGCCAAGGTTTCAAATCATTACAGAAATAATGGAAACAACAATTTGATAGGGAAAACAAGGCAAGGTTGTCCTGTCATATTAAGGACTCATTAGGTGGTGATGACTACGAATTTAATGGAAGACTGATATGTTTAGTTCTGAAAGTTGTGACCTGCAAATCGTAGTTGTCTGTATATGGGTAAAGAGATTCTGCCAGGAAGTTTCAAGAAGAGATTTGAGCAATCGGGATGGACTCCTGTTGACATCATAAAAGACAAAGCAATCTCTGGCAAATGGTGTTATTTTTCTCTAATCCTAAACCATAGTTTATATTTTTGAAAGGCCAAGAAGCCAGAAACCCTATTACAGAATGGAAAATTTTAGTCTTTCCTAATCCCTACTGTAAAGAGTGTCTGAAGCCTTTAGGTTTAAAACAAAAAGTATCGTTACTTGAATAATTCCTGTCTCTAGAAGATGTCCTTCCTTCCACCCCAATCTCATTTTTGCATGACTATGTCATGCTTCATTTATGTGTGAAGCCTCACCAGTGAGTCCATCCTTTCATTGTCTGCAGACATAGTTTAGAAGCAGGTACCTCAAGAGTATCTTTTTTCTTAGTTAACGTTGAAAAATTCCTTGCTAAATATCTAAACTACCTTCTCCACCGGTAATGATATACCAAGAAATTAATAATAAAATTACTTTAGATAAACATTACTACTTTATATATTCTCACAAGTATTATATATTTAAATTATCTTATAAGCTACAGATTTTAACAGTGTAAGCATTAAGTCAGCAGGCTGTGGACCTAAGCTTTGTGCAACAAATTGAAGATCTTTGTACCCCTCCTCCGTTCCTGAAGCTAATCATGTCTTCCAAAGCTTAAAATAGCATAATGTACTGATTTCCACCGTGGTTTATTGGCTTCTTGCTAAACCAGGTAACTTGTCAGTGAAGAGTTTCATTAAGTAACTAGTCAAAATAAAGTAATGTCTATTTGACAACTTCCTCCATGTTTAAAGGCTAATAAGAGACCTTGAGAGGTAATCTGTGTTGTATGGAAAGGAAAAGAGACAGGTATGTGTGCTTTAAAGACGCTGATGCAAGAAGATGATTCGAATTTTATATAGTTTCTAATCTTTATAAAGCAATGCTATAAAGTAGAGGTAGAAATGAGGACATTTTTTCTCAAAAGGAGCAGAAAATACTTTTTTTTCCCACTTTGTAGGGCATCAAGACACTGTTGCAATTATTCTCTCAGTGTAGTATGAAAAACAGTCATAGATAATACGTAAATGTCTTTGTGATTCAATAAAATCTTCTTTAAAAACTCAGATGGCCAGCTGGAGGTGGCCCATGAGTTACAGTTCCCCAAGGCCCACTGTAAAATAAGATGTTAAATTATTGCCTATTTGATGTGCTGCTATAATATGTTTGAAAGGTATTTTAGAAAACAAAGTCAGATGTTCACGTTAAATTTATTTTAAGGTTTTCAAATACTGTTTAATACATATATATGAATATGCATGTCAATTACAACAGAATGATTGCACGTAAACATTGATTCTAGAAGAATAAAATTCATATTTAAAAAAATCATCTAATTAGAAGACAGGGAGGGATAATGAAAGAGCAAAATGAAGCAGTTAAAGGGGATCTGGAGGAAGAGGCAAATGTGAATAAAGCTTATGCGGAAGAGTTAGACCATAAACTATTTCCTGAGGAATCAGTTATGGGTACAATTTATGCCACTTCAGTGGTCTACGTGTTAATAGTCCATCTGTATTTATTGCTTTTAAATGTTATTGTCACACAACATATTGCAATTACTTGTCCTATTGACACTGGGCCCCAACCAGTATAGCCGGAGCTGAGGGAGGGCCCTAAGGTCTCCATCCTGGGGGTGTTGGTGTGTGGCAAATGACAAAGGAATCAGAGGGTTGGGGGGTGGGGGTTGCAGGGGGCTCCAGTGGCTGGAGGGGCTGGACAACTGTTGGGGGGATGCCTCCAAGTTGCCAGGTCAGGAGCAGTGGTGTCTTTGCCCCAGACTCTGTCTCCCCCCTTTTGTACTTGTGGATGAACTAGGAAGCCCTCAGTTCCCTGGCTGGTCAATTTCATGTGAGTTTCCTAGGCCTGGACAATTTCACCAATCCTTATATCCATTTATTGATACACTGGTTCATCTTACCCCAGCAGAATGTACTATATCCATTCACTAATGCATTCAGTCCTCTTGCCCTAGCAGAGGGGATTGTATCCATTCATTAATAAGCTTGTTCATCTTTCCCCAGCTGAAGAGACTGTATCTATTCATTTGTTCTCAAGTCCTGGCCAAATGTAACTACAAAGGACTCTTGCTGCTATATATATACCTAGACAAAGACCCCAGATTCTCTGACATAAGTCTTTCCCTCTACCAGGAGCTTTGGTGCTTTTTTTTTTTTTTTTTGATGTATTTATTTTCTGCAAAATAAATCCTGTCTTACCACTGATCTGTGGTCCATGGATTCATTCTTCAAATCCCCAAGACCAAGGAATTACTGAAGGAGGAATTCCAGTATCACTATGCCATTGAATGTCTCTCCCAAATTTAGTGATGAAATCCTATTGGAACATTAACATCTTCATATTAGTTTGTATTCCATGTAGGGGAAACAGAACAAAAAATCTTCTTGTTTAATTCATATTCTTTTACTAATTCATTGAACTAATACGTTTTGTGTTACTATAGTTCAGAAATTATTGTTCCAGATGTTAGAAATATAGCTGTGGAAAAAGTCAGAAAAACCATCGCTCCTGCTCGGTCCCTCTGGAGGTGGGTGTTCCCTGGTTCTTGGCTCCCAGGGCCAAAATGGGCACTGGTCCCTAGGGAGTGATGGAGTGGTCACAAGTAAAAAGTAATCACTGTTGCATACATTTATTGCAGAGCAAAGGCAAACCCACTATGAGGAGAATAGGAGAATAGTTCTTGAAGATGGAGAAGGGTCCCTCTCCATCAACAGAGAAGGGACCATAAAGTGTGAACACTCACTGCCATTTATAAAGTAAGCTGTCTAGTTTGCCCCCCCACACCCACACCCACACCCAGGATAGGGTATTGGCTCCCTCCTTTGGGGTAACTGACAGGGTGGGGTTACATAACAAATTTCTCAATACGCATGCAAAGAATCTACAATGGTAGGAATTTGTAATTTTAATTATCTGATAATGGGCCCAATGGGTCCAGGTAATTGCAAAGTCTACGGGCTCCTTCCTATCTGTTCAGAGGGAAACGTGCTACTGGAAACTTGGTTCCGACCACTCCCTCTAGCTATTTCCCTTCATCTTTAGTCCTATTGCCTTTGGCCCTACCCATCAAGGAGAGAAGCTGGAGGCTGAAAGGGCGTGTCCACACCCCTCTTCATCCAGAAGGAGAGAGAAGCTGGGGGCTGACACAGCTGGTCTCCCTCGTCAGGCTCAGCAGTGCCAGAGAGCATGGCAGGCCCGCCTGGCTGTGGCAGCATCTGTGGCTGCAAGGCCACCTGCAACACTGAGGGCCCATTTCCCATGTCCCTGGTGGGTTCAGGTGCAGGACACAGGAGGTGATCCTGAAGCCAGGCCAGCACCACCCAACACTGTGGAAGAGTTTACTATCAATAGGTAGACAAATGAATAAGATAATTTCAGAGTGCATTGCTGTTAGGACAATACTAGAGTGATGTAATTGACCGTTAATAGGAGAGTTGGTGATAGGGACGGGACGGGGTTTCAGCTACATTTGATCTGATAGTTGGGAAGGGCCTCTGAAAGGAGGCATCATTAAGATCTGAAAGTTAAAAATGGCAATGGTGCATTTAAAATCCAGGCCCAGAAATTTCCAGGCAGAGGAAATGGTAAGTACAAAGTGTCTTTGCTGGCAATGAACACAAACGTTTTCCAGGAATAGAAAAACATGTTATGAGTGAAGCCCAGTGAACTAGGAAGAGGGTGGTATGGAGTCAGGTGGAATGTTAGGCAAAGAACAGGTCAGACAGGTTTTGTAAACAAGGCTGATGAATTTAGTGGTATTTTAAGCACAACGGAAGCATTTGAGCAGTTGCAGAACAGTCACAATCTGTTTCATGTTTTACAAAAAGCACTCTGGCTTCTGGGGGAAAGCAGAATAAGGCAGAGCAGACACATAAGCAGAACAATGAATTAAGAGCTATGGCTGTAGTCCAAGCAAAAAAATAATTCCATGTTATCATCTTGCAATCACTTTATCTCCCCAAATCTCTTAAGATTTCTATTATTTCTATGTATTTTTCAAAAGTATTTCTCCTTAATCTTCCTTAGCTTAATGAAATGAAGGAAAAATAATAGATGAATAAACTCCTCGATTCTAGGATTTCAGTAGAAAATAGCTGTGGGATGCTGAGATGACTTTCTTTTCACATAGGGCCCGTCAAATCTATTTCTTAGGATATTTAAATACAGCTGAAAGAAGTCAAACTTAAATTTGTCAAATATTTTGTTTATTCAACATCTGTCGGAAACCACGAAAAAACACACGTTAAGAATATTACTGACAGGCACAGTGCAGTATTTAGTGCAATCACATCATATTTACTATATGAGAGGAACTTTTCTAGAAACTTTTGTAGCATTAACTTATTTATTACAGCAACTATGTAAAGTCTATACTATGCACATAATGTGCACAATTTTAAACTGAGAAAACTGAGACTGAAAGAAATTATTAGACTTGACAGAGAAGACAGAAAATAAGAATTGGAGGTGAGAAGTGGCAGATTATTTGGTCCCAAGCCCCTACTTTTAATTACTACTGATTCTACATAAGAAAGGCAAAAAAGAAGATTGGCCAATGTGTTTATTTGCCTTATGAAAATAATATCTGATAGCCTATTACATTGTTTCAAATAGTGATTCATAATTTTTTCTGTACACACACAGACATTTCTTTTAGATGTGAGGGCTGGAATCTTAGATAAATAGATATTACATCAAAGATTTAGTTTTAAAGAAACATAAGTTCAAGCCACCCTTCAGTTCAAATTCATCAAGATGTATGTCTCGAGATGATAAAAGTCTATAGACTGACACTCAGCTGTATAGTCTGACACATCAGTTTAGAAGCTAGGAAAACTAGTACCATGTTTTATGTTTGAAAGCATCAAGGACAAGAGAGCACATTTGGTAGGTGGAGAGTACAGAAAAGTAATGGTAAATTCACATCTAACAGGCTTGTTAACCCCCAGACTCAATTCAAGTACCACTCTGAGAGTCCGAACATTGCTGCAAAGGCACGAGGAATTTTATTCATTCAAGCTCAGAGCCTGGGCTACCCTTTAAGAAAAAGGAGGAACAGCCCTTACAGACTACCCAGAAAGTCCCTTTATACCTCTCCTTCTTCCCTCCCATTAGACCATCCCACCCCATCCCCTTATTGGCAGGTAAACCATGTCTGTCCTAAACTGACAGGTACAGGGTGGTCGTGTTCAGGGTTGATTGGCTCAGGGACGAGTCTTCTTTGTCTCAGGTGAGAGAATGAGAAGGAAGGGATAAAAATCGCAAGTGGGGCATGTGCAGAGTAGAGTGGTGAGTGCAAAAAGGGGAGGGGGTCGCAAGTGGGGAGAGTGCAGAGTAGAGTGGCGAGTGCAAAAAGGGGAGGGAGTCAGGATGTGGGCTGTAACACCTAGGTATGATAAGGTCCTTGGTATTCGGCAGCCTATTGTTCTGAATAAACAACAAAAGGAGGTAGTTTGACTTGTGTCTTGAGTTAATTAGTTTGGCTCCCACAGGCTCAGTACACACTATCAGTGATGGGCACATGTATATGACTCAACTGTACAAAAGGAATTCATGTAACTGTACCTATGTAATATTCTGAAATAAAAACAAAACAAAACAAAACATTTATATAAGCTCTTTAACCCTCAACTTTCTCAGTGTGTGTATAATAATGGCCACTAGCTCCAAGGGTCATAGTGAAAAACAAAACAAAATGAAAACAAGCATCAGACAATTAGAAAACTTCTAATATTCTCCTGAGGGAACCTGAGAAAAAGTTTCCAAATGGCCCATTGGAATAATTGATAATGTATATCAATTAATAATATAATTAATCATTATAATAATTAATTGTATTTTAATGAATATGGCTCTCTGGAGCTGAGATATAGTCCCTCGAACTGGAACATGATCTAATATTCTTTTGATGGTAACGCAGACCATCTATTCATTATAATAACTTTCTGAATAAACTTTGGAAGAAATTTTAGTGCTGCAGGAAAGCATCAAATAAAAGATAATAGACACTTAGAGAGTGAGATATTTTGAATATCTGTCATTTATGCTCCATGCTCTGTACTTACTGTAAGCTTATTTCAAGTGCAATTCAAATTATTAAATATAATTTCCAACCTCATTATTATCATGCCAAATATCATCACACTGGTCCTTCATAGTAGAGGTTGAAATGAAAGCAACTGTATGGGGGAGCAGCGTGCTACAAAGCGGTAAGAGAGGGACCTGCAACTCCCGATGTCCTTCTGCTTTGACTCTCTGAGTTCCAAAATTAAATTAAAGTTTACAAAGCTTCACATGCAAACAGAATTAACAAAAAATCAAAGTGACCATGAAATCAGCAAATTAATATGTTCTATTTTCATAAATATTGCTCAATCCTGTTATTTCATATTATATCCAAAAATAAATGGAATATTGAAAATTTACCATCATAATCCAAGAAGAAGTCTTATTCTTTCCTCATTCTCACTGTCTCTACACAAGGCAAGCTTCACAGCTTTCTGCATTTGCACAAGACCCTGTGCTTAAAAGGTTCCCACTCTGGGTTTCGTGCTTTGCTGGTACCATCCTAAAAGTCTGAATAATTTTTGAATAAGTAGCTTTGCATTTTCTTTCTTTTTTTTTTCTTAGAAACAGAGTCTCATTTTGTCACCCTTGGTAGAGTGCCGTGGCAGCACAGTTCACAGCAACCTCCAACTCCTGGGCTTAGGTTATTCTTTTGTCTCAGCCTCCTGAGTAGCTGGGACTACAGGCGCCTGCCACAATGCTCAGCTATTTTTTGTTGCAGTTTGGCCCCAGGGCCGAGTTCAAACCCACCACCCTCTGTATATGGGGCCAGTGCCCTACCCACTGAGCCACAGGCAGGCCCTGCATTTTCATTTTTTACTATATCCTGCAAATGATGTAGCCAATCCTATCCCCAACAATATGAGACATCAGCTTACATGGCCAATGAGTTCACAAAAATTTCTTAAAAATCAAGAGTGGGGTTAGGGTACACCTAAGAGTATTTTAGGTACACCCCTAAGGTCCTTTATATACTATGCAATTATTGCTTCTTTACTATAATAATTTGATTAATTCAAACCTTGCATAAATTGTTTAACTAATTAATCACTGAGAAAAGCGAAGGAAATATACTCTTCATTAAATAGCAATTAAATACTGCAATGGAGTAACAAATAAGACATTAATTAGTAAATAAATAAAAAATAGTAAGAAAATTTGTAATATTTATAAGAAAAATCTTTATGAATACTGCATTAGAAATAGCACAGTAGCTGAAAAGACAAGGATACATTTTCATAGCATATGAAAGGATATTATTTATAGCCTATAAGACAAGAGGATAATAAATATCTGTTTGATCTTTTTAACTCTTATCAAATCAGATATTTCTACCAAATGGTATACACACATAAGCTATTGACTTCAACAACCTGATGATAAGTTTTATGAATCCTTATGAAAATTTAGCTTCACAGCCTTATTCATTGATATCACCAAAGTTGGAGGCTTAGCATGAGATACATAACTTTACATTCCAACATTTTACTTTCCAGAATATTTTATTACACCTTTTTTTTTTTAGAATTATAAATATCTGAATGTCATGTGGTTTGATTTCAGAAATTTCTTATTGCTAAATAGTACTTCTCCATAATAAAAATGTTAAAAACCAAGTTTTTTTTTTTTAATCCTATAAGAGAGTATATTTACTGAGTATGTGTTGTATGTGTCAGAGCAGAAATTAAAAAAAAAAAAAAAGAAAGTTACCTAAAAGATTTCCTTCTAAAAACGACAAATCTGAAAGAATGTTTCTAAGTTGTTTTGGAAGTTGATAAATTTAAGGCTACAAATCAGAGAAGTCAGGATAGATCTAAATCAGCCACAAGAGCAATAGGATCTAATAGACTAAGGACATAAGAAAGCTGCAGCCAGTGGTCTTGGAAAAAAAGAGATTCTGGGGAGAATAAAACAAAACAAGCCTTCTAGACCTTTCGGTTAAAAAAGAAAAAAGAAAAAAGGTTTAAAGAGAAATTTACTACAGGAGATACAATGTAGTTTTTTCCTGTGCCTTCCCAAGGCAATGTTTGTAAACTCAACATCCTTTACCAGTTTAGACTTGGGTTAGTGTTGGGAGTGCCAAGCAGGGAGATGGGGGTGTCCCCCATCAAGTTAGGAGTGAACAGAAAAGAAAGGCTGGTGAAGTAGCCCAATTCCACAAATGTTAACGTGTGTATTATAATTCCAATTTGAATGTCATGCATTTACCTCTGGGGAATGTTTTGCTCTTAGTGTCCTCCCCTTGAAAATATATTAAATTTGAAAATCTTCAATATCTAAAATGAGTTCATTACTCAAAATACAGTCATATAACTCATAGCTATTATTCATACTTTCATAGAGTTTATTGTTGTTTTAACTAGGTTCTACTAATCTAACTTTTCTAAAAATGAACTTTTCAAAATAAAATAGCTGTAAATTTACAGAAAAAAGTGCAAGAATATTAGAGTCTTTCCTTAAATCCCACACCTGGCTTGCTCTATTTTGCTGTCTTACATCTGTCATAATCAGGAAGCTGACACTGATACATTATTATTAAGTAAAGTCCATCTATTATGTGCATTCTATTATTGCATTTCCACCTGATATCCTTTTTCTGTTCCAGGATTCCACCTAGCATTCATTTTAGTTGGCATGTTTTCTTGGCCCTTCTAGGGTATGACTTTTTCTCAGACACTCCTTGCTTTGATAATACAGGCACACCTCAGAGATATTATTCCAGACCCCTGCAAGAAATCAAACCACACAATATTTTTTGTTGTTGTTGTTGTTGAGACAGTCCCATTTTGTCACCCTTGGTAGAGTACCATTGATACCAGACAGGTGGCGCCCCAGCCGGCTCAGCCGAGCAGGGCTGGAGGACCTGCCACCTCCATCTTGGTGGTGTTGGTGGTGGCAGCCGCAGAGGAGCCAGCAGGCTGGAGCATAGGCAAGCGGGGTGTTGAAGGGAGAGCTTCCCTCCCCGAACGGAGGCTCCAGTAGCCAAAGGAACCCGACAAGAGCAGGGAAAGACACTGGTGATTCCTCCAGTGCATTCCTGATTGGTCTATTTTCAAAACCTGCTCCTGATTGGTCTGTTTCCAGAACCTGAAAGCTCATTGGACAACTGCCCCTATATAAGCCCCTAAGCAGGGAGCCCAAACGCAGACCTCCCAGACAGAGAGAGAGAGAGAGCAGAAGAGCAAGAGCTGTAACACTTGTACTGCTGATCCTGCTCTGCAAGGTTTGGCTGTTTGTGAGAGCTGTAATACCTGTTGAATAAAACCTAAAAAAACCTAACCTACTGCTGATCCTGTGGTCCATAGCTTCATTCTTTGAACTGCCATGACCAAGAGCCTGGAAATTCAGTATTAAAAATCTGGTATTACCATGCCATCACAGGTCACAGCAACCTCAAACTCTTGGGTGCAAGTGATTCTTTTGCTTTGGCCTCCCAAGTAGCTGGGACTACAGGCGCCCACCACAAGCCTGGCTACTTTTTAGAGACTAGGTCTTGCTCTTGCTCAGGCTGGTCTCAAACTTGTGAGCTAAGACAATCCACCTGCCTTGGCCTCCCAGAGTGCTAGGATTACAGGCGTGAGCCATCGCACCCAACCCCATACAACTTTTTTGGTTTCCCTATCTATATAAAATTTATGTTGTATGCTATTCTGTGTACAATAGCAATATATCATTAAAAAGTGCATACTTTAATTTAAAAATGCTTCATTGCTAAAAAAAAATGCTAATGATCATAGGAAACTTTGGCAAATCATAGTCTTTTTGTTGGTGGAGGGTCTGGCCCTGATACTGATGGTCACTGGCTGATCAAGGTAGGAGGTGCTGAAGGTTGGAGTGTCTATGGAAATTTCTTGAAATAATACAACAAAGTTTGATGACTCAATTAAATCTTTTTTTCAGAAAAAAAAATAGAGTGTACCATGTTTGGTAATGTTTTACCACAGTAGAACTTCTTTCAGAGTTGGAGTCAATCCCCTCTGACACCACTGCTGGTACTTTATCAGTTAAATTTATGAAATATTTTAAATTCCTGGAAATTCCTTTCCAACAAAGTTGACAGGCTTTTCACCAGGAGCAAATGCCATGTCAATCAACCATTCTTTGCTTATCCATAGGAAACAATTCCTCATCTATTCCAATTTGATCATGAGATTGAAGCAATTCAGTTACATCTCTAGGTTCCACCTCATATTCGAGCTCTCTTGCTGTTTCCACCTCATCTGCAGTGATTTCCGCCATGGAAGTCTGGAGTCTCTCAAAGACATCCATCATAGTTGGAAAGACTTTCTCCCCAACTCCTGTTAATGTTAATATTTTAATCTCTTCTGTGAATCATGAGTGTTCTTTATGATATCTAGAATAGTAAATACTTTTCAGAAGGTTTACCATAGATTTTTTTCCACATCCCTTAGAAGAATCGTTATCAATGGTGGCTATAGATTCATGAAATAAATTCTTTAAATAATAAGACTTGAAACCCTGAATTTTTCCTTGATCTGTGAGCTGCAAAATTGATGCTGTATTTTCAAGTATAAAAAGCATTAATACCCTTGTACACCTCCAACAGAGCTCTTCAGAGTTGAGGTGCTTTGTCAATAAGCAATAATATAATGAGAGAAATCTTTTTTTTTAAGGTCTCACAGTGGGCTTACAGTATACTGTGCTGTAAACAGATGTGATATCATCCAGGCTTTGCTGTGCAATTTATAAACCACAGGCAGAATCAATTTAGTATAATTCTTAAGGGCCCTAGGATTTTCAAAATGATAAACAAACATTAGCTTCAACTTAAAGTTTCCTAGCTGCATTAACTACTAATAAGAAATTAACACTTGGCTGGGTGCCTATAGCTCAGTGAGTAGGGCGCCAGCCACATACACAGAGGCTGGTGGGTTTGAGCCTGGCCTGGGCCAGCTAAACAACAGTGACAACTGCAACCAAAAAAATAGCTGGGTGTTGTGATGGGCAACTGTAGTCCCAGTTACTTGGAAGGCTGAGGCAAGAGAATCAATTTAGCCCAAGAGTTGGAGGTTGCTGTGAGCTGTGATACTGATACCAGGAACTTGGTCTTCTGTCCTGGCTGCCTTGCCAAATATGATACCATACTGGAGTTTCAGGTTCTTGGTGTCAGCTATTCCAAGAATGAACCGAAGGACCACAGATCAGTGGTAAGACAGGATTTATTCACAGAAACAAAAAATACAAAAACTACAAAAACCACAATTCCTGGCAGAAAGAACTCAGGTGGGGAAAAAGCTCTCCTGCTCCCTCTCTAAAGTCTGTCCTGGGTTCTCTGCTCAGGGCTTTATATAGTGGCAATGGGTTGCTTTGTTGGACCTCAATGTTTACTTTTAGGGCTTGGTCTTTGTCAGTTACAGCCAGCTGTCCAATGAACTCTCAGGCCTTGGAAACTTACATGAAATTCACCAGTCAGAAGTACAGGGGGAGGAGACAGCAAG
Source organism: Otolemur garnettii (assembly GCF_000181295.1). Classification (NCBI taxonomy): domain Eukaryota; kingdom Metazoa; phylum Chordata; class Mammalia; order Primates; family Galagidae; genus Otolemur; species Otolemur garnettii. Next base: position 10,025,623 of record NW_003852430.1, on the reverse strand, counting down.
GCCAGTGTCTCCCTGCGAGTGTCTGGCCCTTCCAGCTTCTGGAGCCTCCTGGGCAGCCAGTCCCGTCGGAGCCTCACCTAACCTACATCAAAGCCACAGCAGTCTATGGGTGGCAACATAGTGAGATGCTGTTTCATAAAAAAAAAAAAAAAGAAAGAAAGAAAGAAAGAAATTAACACTTTAAGCTTTGAAGCCAAGCCTTGAGTTCTCTTTAGCTATGAAAGGCCTAGCTGGCATTTTCTTTCCATATAAGAACTATTTTCTTCATTGAAATATGCTTCTTAGTGTAGCTGCCATTGCCAGTGATCTTAAGTAGATCTTTGGGGTAATGATGTATCAGCTTGTACTCCCATGTTATGGAGAGAGCTTTTTCCCTTAAGCCTCATGAACCAACCTAGCTTCATACTTTTACTCTGCAACTTCTTAGCTTCTGTCCACTTTCATTAATTTGAGAGACTTGGGGCCTTGTTCTGGCTTAAATTTTGGCTTAAGGGAATGTTATGGCTGGTTTAATCTTCTATCTGAAAGACCCAACTTTCTCCATGTCAATGATAAGGCCGTCTCACTTTTTTCTCATTTGTTTATTCTCCATAGTAGCAATTTTTACTTGACTTCAAAAACTTTTTCTTTGCATCAACCACATGGCTAACTGTTTAGCACTGGATGCCTAAGGTTTTCTCCTCACTAAGCTTAATCATTTCTTGCTTTTGGTGAGAGACGTGCTGCTCTTCTTTTCGTTTGACACTTAATGGCTGTTGCAAGGTTATGAGTTTCAATATTTTTGTGTCTCAGGGAATAGGGAGCCACTAGGAGAGGGAGAGAGGCAGAATAGCCCCTTGGTGGAACAGTCAGAACACATACAGCATTTATTGATTAAATTGGCACCTGAAACATTACAGTAGTAACACAAAGATCAGTTATTATTGTGACAGGTGTGATAATAATGAAAAGTTTGACGTACTGTGAGAACTACTAAAATGCTACACAGGCACAAAGGGAGCTCATGGGGTTGGAAAAATGGCACCCAAAGTCTTGCTGGACACAGGCCTGCCACGAACCTTCAATCTGTGAAAAACACAGTATCTTGGATGCACGATTAAGCAAAGCACAGTAAAAAGCAGTATGTATCTACTAAAAGTTTCGAGCAACACTGATCAGATATTTCACAGAAAACCAGTTCTTCTGGACTTTTTTGATGTTTCTGTCATGGCTAGACAGGTTTTATATATTTTAGGGAGAATGTACACCAACGTGAAGTGCCATTTTCATCATGTAATATAAGCACATATGTATTATTGGGATATCAAGAGGATCCTCTAATCAGCACTTGTTCATTGTAGCATATACATATGCTAGAAGAAATTTACATGTGGACAGAAGGTGACCATCTAATACTGGATTTCAGGTTCTTGGTCTCAGTAATTCGAAGAATGAATCGATGGACCACAGACAAGTTCAACAGTAAGTTAGGATTTATTCAAAGGAAATAAAGTACAACAACTACAAAAACCAAACCTCCTAGCAGAGAGAACCCAGGAAGGGAACAAGCCCTCCTGCTCCCTCTTCAAGGTCTGTTTTCGGGCTCTCTGTTCAGGGGTTTATATAGTGGCAGGGGAATGATTTTTGCTTTCAGGCCTTGGAAACTGACATGAAATTGACCAGTCAGGAGTGCCTGTAGAGCAGACAGCAAGGGCCATCCACGAAATTGACTATCCAGAAGTCCAGGAGGAGGAGACAGCAGGGCACCAATGTCTCCCTCACGTGTCTGATGGATATCAAGCTGGTTCCTCCATTCACTGCAATGTCAACAGGTCCAGGGCTAAGGTGGCAGGTCATGGTGCCACGTTGTCCTGCATCACATAAAGTTTGTGTACAATTTAAAATATACAGCTTTTGGACAACATATATATATGTACACACACAACTTATTAACTATGGTGTTAACCTTGATTACCTAGCTCAGACAGTATTTTCCAGGTTTGTGACTATATACTTACTATTTCTCCCCTCTATTCTTTTTTTTTAAATTTCCTTGCTTATTTATTTTTATTTCTTTGCTTTTGTTGTTGTTGTTGTTGTTGAGACAGGGTTGCACCCTATATCCTGAGCAGAGTGCAATGGCATCTTAGCTCACTGCAACCTCAGACTCAGGCCTCAGCCTCTGGAAGCTGCTGGGATTACCCGTGCTCATGTGACACCCAGCTGGGTTTTTCCATTTTTTTAGGAGTCTGGGTCTCACTTTCACTCAGGCGAGTCTCAAACTCCTGAGCTCAAGCAATTCTCCCTCCTCGGCTTGCCACTAGGAGGGACAATTGCTTGGGGTTACAGGCATGAACCACCGTGCCTGGCTGCATACTGTATTCTTTAGAAGAAAGTCACTGTCTGTTTCCCATACTTCAGTGGTAAGCTGTTACACACTACTTGATGGTGGAGAATGTAAATAAATTAATTAGAATTCTCTATGAAATATTTGAATTTTTTCCAATAACACGTTTTAATACCTTCCAAAATGTATTTATAAATTCAATTTGTATCACACACAATTAATAATATATTTTAATTATATTTAATACATTGACTTAGAATTAATAATATATTTTAATTATATTTAATACGCTGACTTAGAAAAAATTAAACAAAAAAGGGGCAGAGCACAAAAACAAACAAACAAACAATACACTGACTTACTTTCCTCCTGATGTAAATATAACAATCCTCCTTATTAGCATATTTTGTCCTCTACACATCTTGACAAGCTCATTTTAATTGAACATGTTTATACATGTTGGACTTTTTCTTCACTCAGTCTTTTTATATAATCCTTTAAGAACAAACAGGCATTTCTGTATGTGGTAAACTGAGCCCCTGTTCCCTGGCACTATCCTTGGTCTCGCAGTAGCATCCGCCTACTCAATTCTTTCCTTGATTTCACTTTTGTCAGATCTCTCAGGAGCTGATGTGTTACTTTTTTTCTTTTTATCGAGCATTTCCTGACTCAATCCAGTGAACAATGCTCATGAGAACAGAGGCGAGTGGACTGTCACCTGGTGTGAAGATGTCGCTGTAACCTTTTGGCTCCCAGTAACCAGTATCATCAGCACTGCCCCCAGAATTTCTGGTGTCTATCAGTTTTGAGGAAAATTAAATTCAAACCTGTGGCTACAGGTCAGAAACTAGGAAATCATTACCTCAAAGGCTGGGAAAAAAGTTTCCCCAAGAGTAAATAAGATAATAGCCCCTTTGTTAACCTTTAGTAAAATCTTTGGATTATCAAAGCCAAAGAGCTGTATTTTCCTCCCCAAAGATTTCACATAAAAAATTATATGTATGCTAAGTAATCAAATAGTCTAATCAGTGAAGCTCATCTCTATGTGTGACTATTGCAAAAAAGCAATTGAAAATGACTCATGGATCATCAGTTCATTGGCTATTTCCAGCAGAAAGAGTTTTTATGCTGCTTTATTCATAAAAAAAGAAAAGCCTTTTACATTTGGAGAAAATTGTTTTGAGTACTAATGGGTAATGAAGACAGTATCATCGAAGGGTTATCCCATCATATCATGACTAACTCCTAAGCATATGGAATATACAGAGTATATAGTGACATGCTAAAAATAAAAATATAAATACCTCTAATCGCCCTGTGACTTTTCATGCCAATAAAACTTACTTTTCTTAAGTATGAAGGACTTTCAGATATCAACGATGTAAAATGAATAGGAAAGTTTGGATTGTGGGGATTATGTTGACCTCAAAGGGGAGAGGAGAAAATGGAGATTACCTTTGCTGCTGGAAGTTATACTGTATATCCTTACAGAAGACACAAATGTGGTGGGGGCTGGAGGAGTCTCTGGCTTTAGCAAAGCATTTAAGATACTAATGACTAGTTATTGCCTAGGAGTCTGATACAAGATGGAAAAGTTTTGTAAATTCACCACTCTTCAGTTATCTCAAAAACCAGACTCTGTTCACCTGTTTCTGTGCTGAAAATAACCAGATCCTGGAAAGGCAGAGATGATTCTCCAGTGTAGTGCTGGGTGGCTTTATCTCTAAAAGCTTATTTAATTAAGTCAGATTTAAAAGGTGAATTGCTCCAAAATCAGTAGAAATAGTGTGGTTGCAGCAGCAACATTATCTCTAAGCCGAAGTGGATACATACATAGAATTAAATAGTCACCCAGTTTGATTTTCTCAATGGCACTGGCGCCCGAAGGGAGCTCTGAAATTAGACTGTATATCAATGCTGGTGCTAGGCACTGTTGTTTGGTCACAATTTTACTTTTATTGTTAGTTTATACTTCTAGATTCACTCTTTTAATCAAGGTATTTAATGACAGTACCAACAGTATCCTCCTTACATATATTTTTGTGCCTGATGTGGG